>NW_027518262.1:104583-404583 GCF_023851605.1 Tamandua tetradactyla
GGGAAACAGAATCAAGTCGGCCCTGTAGAAGCCTCCAGGTATCCCTGGAGGTCCCCAATCCGAGGCATCCCTTGGGAGAGTGACCTGAAACCCCTGGACACGTCTGTCGGTTGCGGTCGGGGAGTGCTCACGCGACTCTCCGACAGTCACTGCCAGTCTGACAGACTAAGCGATCGCACCTAAGAGAAAAAGGCCTCACTTACCCCAAGAGAGAAGGCTGTTGGAGCCTCCCCTTACAAAGAGCCGATCTCGGTGGGACCTCCAAATGTAAGAATTTGAGAGTTTTGCCATGCAAAGGAGGACTCCAAGAGAAGTTCTCTCATGCAACACGCAAGGGGTTTATTTACCACACATGCCTGGGGCTCACTGAACACGCAGGAACAGAGAGCCCCTAGCATGGGTTTGGGGAAGCTTTTTAAGGGGGAGGAGGAGGGGGGTGGGGGTCAAGCATGGGTCACAGGTGTTGCTTCATGCAAGAAGGAGGTAACGATCATTTTCACAACAAGCATTTCTGGTGCAAGGAGTCATGGGGGTTGGGAGAGGCAGATAACCACCCCGGAAGGTCCCGAGTTGTTTTTCTTAGCCTGATGGGGCCCATAACTCTTTCCTTTACAATCCTTAACTCACACCAAATGCATAGTAGTGAATATAAAATGACACAAATCCTTTTGCTAGATATTTCTATCATTCAGAAGCTAAAATACATGTAAATAGCTAAATTAGGCAAGAAAAGTTAGCTACTGCTAAGTTTTATAAAATCCTTCTTTACATAAGAAAAGTTAGCTACTGTTAAGTTTTATAAAATCCTTCTTTACATAAAAAAAGTTAGCTACTGTTAAGTTTTATAAAATCCTTCTTTACCTAAGAAAAGTTAGCTACTGTTAAGCTTTATAAAATCCTTCTTTACCTAAGAAAAGTTAGCTACTGTTAAGCTTTATAAAATCCTTCTTTACACTTAGGTGCACCTCAACCCCTAATCTGGTCCCCACCCACCAAGCCCCACAGGCTTCAGAAATCCCCCTAGCAGGTGAGATTTAAATAAAGTGCCCACATTATCAGGAATGGATGTTAAAAGAGGAGCTCGAAGAGGGTTATGTTTGCCCCAAAAGAAGGACACTCTGGTAGTGGAATTGCAGGCAGTGCAGGAGGCAGGTCAGGAGGAATGGTTTAAGCAAAACATCTTTCTTACCCTCCCAATAAGGACAAGGGACTGGGATCAGGTGAGATCCCACGCACCCATGCACCTTGCCACGCCCTTCAGTGACACCCACAGATGACCTCTAAGCCAGGGTCAGGCCCCACACTGCCCATCCCCTGATCATCTCCACCACTCTCTGCCACAGTGCTCCCAGCTTCCCCCAGCCCTGGCAGCTTCACCCCCCTGCTCTGCTCCATTGGTTCCTTTTGCCTGGCACCCCTGTCACCCAAGCTCCTTGGACCAGGCCTCCTTGAATCTCCTTCTAAACGCAGCTCAGATCTCACTTTCTCCAGGGATCCTTCCCTAATCTCTCTGAAGCTGGATTACCCACCCCATCCTATATTCCCAGGACTCTTTGCATGTGCTTCAGGTTGTCAGAGTATAACATGACCTCTTGGCTTGTCCTTCACCCTGGATTGTGTGCTCTCACAGGATTGGGGCTTGATTTCCCCCAGCCTGGGGACCACACATTAGCACAGGATTGACTTGGTGAGAGCTCAGCAGCTGTGGGCCAGTTGGCATGTAGCTGAGCCCTGCCAGGGCCCCTCAGTGGACATGCTGGAGGCATCTCACCCTCTCTGCTGGAACCTAGATGGAGCACTGCTCAGGCCTGTGCAAGTGCAGGCCTCACACTTGGCTCTGTGTGCTGTGTCAGCCTTCCACCTCTGAAGATGCTTCTACCTGGCCTACCATGGTCCTTTTTTTCCCCTTAATCATCAAACTGCCATTTCACTAAACACCATCTGGAGACTCCTGGTTTCAGCCCCTCACTTCTCCTGTTGGTGTGTTGGATGCATGTGCCTTCCTCCTCTTCTCCCACTTCCTACAGAACATCTCAGCTCTGTGGCCTGCAGACATTGATCACATCGTGGGGAAGCTGAGCTTGGCTGGGAAGGACGGCCATCCAGATTTGACTTTAAGCAGCTGACAGTTATGCAGAGCAGAAGGAGAGCAGGAGCGAGTTAGGCTGGCCCTCTTGGAGTCTGGTTCTAATCAGCTTGGGAAGGGGGCTGGTGAAAGGCAAGTTCAGGAAGGAATCATGTTATACCTGGTCCACAGTGGCCCTTGACTATGCCAGATTGCTCTTCCCTGAATTCTAGGACCCTCTGTATCTCCCCAGTGCTCATACACAAAGCCCAGCTTCCTAAGCCCTGAGCCTGACAGCATTGGTGATCCACTCCAGCCCTGGTGCTCCTCTCTCTTAGCTGGCAGCACACTGGACTCCTCCTTCCCTCCATGGCTGTGCCATGCTGGGGCTCTCAGCTGAGCACCCCATCCCCTCCTGGACCCACTCTTGCTTGCCCTTAAAGGAGATGCTCCTAACTATCCTACCCACACTGTCTCCCACAGCCTTTACTTTCTAGACTACATGATTCCCCTCAATGCTATGCCCCACATCAGGCTCTTCCTGAACAGACACAAGACTTCCCCTGGTGCCTTATGGCACCCACAGTGCCCAGTACAGGGTGGGCACACTGTGGACATGTGGTCAGCCCCTGCTGTCTTGAAACAAAGTGCATCAGTAGTAGTGACCCCTTGAGACATGCCCCGGTTCCTTGGAGGTGCTTGCTGGCCTTGAGGGGCTTGCTCTGAGCCCTCCCCCAGTGCCCACACGAGACCCCACCCCCATCACAGTCCGCCACTGTGCCCAAGTCTGCATTTCGAGGTCAGGTTACTTCCCCTGGTAGAGCATTACACTAATGTCGGTTATGTCTGATTAGCAGCTCTCTGTTTGTGCCAGGGCCAGACAATTTGATGGGTAGTTGATTGGATCTTCTGTTTATTTATGGCAGGAAAAGCATTCCTTACCGAGGACTGGGCAGCATATTTCTGTCTCCATGGCACTAAGATTCTCTGGCAATTGTGCAATTATAAATTAAGACTAAATAAATAATATATAATAAGCAATACAGACCACACGCCTCCTAGTAAGGAGCTCTCCCCGGCAGACCGCCGTCACTCCCTACTGCTGGGCCCGGCCTGGGGGCCTCCAGCCACCCCGAGCTCCAGGCTGGATTCTGCACCATGGCAGGCATCGGCCTCCTGGGCCTCAGGCAGGGCCCTGGCGAGCAAGCGAGGATGATAATAACACCAAAGCCACTATGCAGATAGAAAACCTTTAACTTTTAGCAAACACTTTCATACACCTGGTGCCATTGATCTTCCCAAAGCTTTCAGGAAGCTGACCCCGCTTTACCCTCCCTGTTGTGCCCGGCCCTCCAGCCTCAGGGATGCTGGCCGGTCAGTGAGCGTTTGCTCATCTGCAGGCTGCTGGCTGGACTGGGGGAAGCGCCCCTGGGAGGGGGGTGGCAGAGGGCACAGGACCGGGGTGAGCCAGGTCCGTGCACTGGCAGTGCCAGCAGGCGGGGGGGAAGACCAACCCAAACTCGGATCTGGGGACACAAACCAGGGCTTCGTGGGCAGTCGTCCTCTGGGCGGGGTTGCCCGGATGCTGGGCTGCTGGGATGGAGGGGGTTGGGAGGACTGGTTTAAAAGTCTGGAGACGAGACCATAGCCCCAAGTCTGTGTTATCCAGCCAGGACAAGCTGCAAATTGGGCTTCTCCGCTCTCTGCCTGAGAGGTGCCCTCCCTTGCGGGTCAGCCCATCTGCTAAATACATCTTTGTGCCCCCTGCCCTGGGATATCCAGAGTGCCCATGCCCACCGCTGGAGGGGTTCTGAGTCCTGGGGCAGACCCAGACATTCTCAGGCTCTTCCTCATGGGCCCAAGTGTGGTCCAAGTGTCTCCCATCAGCCCCAGCAGGGACATGGGCAGACAGGCCCTCTGGAGCAGGTTGTGCAGCCAGGATGGTAGGGAGGAGCAGGGCTAAGCAGTGCGGTGGGGGTGGGGGTGGGGGTCTCTGCAGGGGTCTTTCGCCAGAGGTCTCTAAGTGCCACAGAAGCCCTGCATGCCTGGACTTCTGTTCTTCAGAGGCATCTGCATTTCACTGGACCCAGGCCCCGCCCACCCTGCCTACCTCGACTCCTTCTCTGCTGTTTCTCTTCATCTCCACAAAAACTAATTGTCTCTCTCACCAGCTTGCTCCCTGTGCTTTTGAGAGGTTTATACATGAAACTAATTATGCACCACTAATTTGGAAGCTAGCAGCTTTCCCGTTAATGTTCATTTGATTTGGGTTGTTCTGCTGAGTGGCATTTCTGTAAATATGCCACGGAGCTGGGGGGCCATCATGGAGGATAACAGAGTTCAGGGTCAGGAGGAGGGGGCTGGTGGCCTGGGTGTGGCTGGGGTGTGGGAGAGGGGTGTGTGCTGTACATCAGGGAGGAGGGGAGAGGAGAGGACGCTGTCACTATGCACCAGGAGAGGCTCCTTAGCAGCCCAGGGTGGCCCTGCAGGGGAGGTGGGAATCAGGCTGTAAAATTCCCACTCGGTTGTGGTGGGGCAGGCTGGCACACAGCCCATAAAGGTAAAAAGTGCTAGGTTAGCGGGACCTGTCCACCTGCATGGGCTCCTGCCCTGGCCCTCGTGCCTTGGTGGAGAGGGCACTGAGAAATGAGAAGCTCCCTCCAAGGAAAGGGCCTGAGGCCCAGGCCTGTGAGTGTGGTGATTCTGTAGGGCTGGTATTCCAGGGTCAGAGAAAGGAAGAAGAGCAGGCAGGGTTTGGAGGGATGACCACACCCTTCGGCTCAATTCTGTAGAGGGTTCTGTCTCCACTTCTAACTCTGACTCCTTTTGTAATGCTGGAGAAGCTGTTTAATCTCCCCAGGGTCTTGGGATCCTCTGTGGAAAAATGGAAAGAATTCCCAAACTAATCATGGGGTTCTGCAGAGCTCTCATGAAATAAGTGGTTTATAAGGTTCTTTGGGAAATGTGAGACATGACCCATGAGCACTCGGGGCATCTCTGTGGCCCTGGCTGGCCACATGGGTCCTTCCTTTCTCTGACTTGCTATGGCCAGGTCCAGATTTGTGAGCTGTGACCTATGCAGTCACACCAGACCCCATACTCAAAAGGGCCCTGTGCACAGGAGGTCCTGGCTTGTTTCAATGCTCTGCTGTCATCCTCTTGAAATTCTTAATATTTGAACAAAGGGCTCTGCGTTTTGATCGCTCACTGGGCTCTTCTTGTCACCCTCCCCACTTCCCACTTGCCACCCACCCCCCTGACTGAAGGCTCCACCAGGTGTTCAACAAAGAACTGTGGAAATTTAAATTGGTTCTTCTGCATCATGCACCCCATGTTGTCCACGTTAAATCAGATTGGGTCCAACTATTCATGCACAATGCTTGTTTTTCCTTCCCCTTAATGGGTGTAGTGAGCCTTTCCCAATAATGCTACTTCTTTCTTCCAGCTAACGTGGGAGTCACAGCTCCCACCACCACACAGATGAGGGAACCTCAGTGCCTGCTACCACATTGGCTCATGGATGCTGCTGGCCTGCTGTCAACTCCATTCTCAGGCACTGGGAGCCCATGCAGCTGTTAGCCTGAGGTCTTGGGTATGTCTACATGGGAGGGATTAGCAGAGAAGTCAGAAGAAGCCTGCAGGGCCCTCAAATGGCCAGTCAGACTGCAAGGCCTCCCAGGGAGCAGAGAGGATGGTGAAGAGAAGTGTGGCATGAGAACCTTGCAGTGGGGACCCCAGCTTTCAACCCAAAGGGAAGTTGGACACACCACCCTTTAGGGACTAATGGGCATCCTCAGGAAATAAGGACCCTCTGCTCTCCTTTTCCCTACCTGAGGCTTCCAGGCAGCACCACAGAAGCCTTACCAGGACGGGGGCAGCCAAATGGAAACAAGGGCAACCCCAGAGCATGCTCCCCCCTCTTCTGGGCTTTCGGGGTGCACTAGGAAGTCATAGTCCTCATGATAAGAGCACAACTCTGCTCTGCTGTCCATCAGCCATGGACCAAGCATCGGCCCCTCTCTGTGTCTGGGCTACTCTTTCCTCATGGGTAAGGTGAACTCGGTCCTCCCAGGAGCTCTTTCAACAGTAGAACTGTGACCATCAGTCATTACCCAGCCCAGCCCTGTCCTTCTGAGAACCCTCACCCACAGGATCTAATCCCAGCCCAGCAGGGTCAGCCATGTGGCCTTGAAGCCAATTGCTTACCCTTGCAAGGCCTCAGTGTTCTCAACTGTAAAATGGGCTGATAAAGCCTTTCTTTGCAGGCTGTCATAAGGAGTAGAAAATGGCAGCTGCTCACTGAGCAGAAGCTGCTGCTTTGACTCAGTGACCAACTGATAAACACAGTTCCAGCCCTGCCCACAGGACTGCCACCTTCCTCTCACCTTAAGTAAAACCTGTTTCATGTCTAACAACAAAGCCCAAGCCTTGCCTCTTCATGGTGTCCCAGAAATTATTCCCAGTGACGTAGCCTCTGAGATGAGATGATGAGTGAATTAGCTACCTCCTTGGGGAACACAATGAACAGCCAGGGAAAGGCTGTTGGCATATTATGTGCATTGCACACTTTGTCCTCCACCCATAGCATTTGTTGCTGCCTTGTCCTTCCTCTGATGGGATTTGAGTGTCACCATTCAGCAAGCTTGTTCTGTGCCCACAGCAAACTTGGGAGACCCACTTCGACCTTCAAGCCATGCATGGGTGTTACTTGCTGTTGGCACAAGCTTCCAGTAGTTTCCAAGGCTGCCTGAGAGGCAAGCCTCATGCTTGGGCCATGCTGACCAGGTATTTGTGGTAACTACTGTTGAGTAATGGTTCAATTGGTAACCAGCATTAGCAAATAGTTCCTGTGATAATGGCAGCCTCATCTGTGTGTGCACACATGAATTAGTTTGCATCTATGTGCAATTAGCACTCTGAATTATCATCTGAGCAACAGCATGCTTGCCTCACTGTGGACAAAGTCAACAGTGAGACATATCTAGAGCTCCATTTCTTCTAAGAACAGAGGACAGACAGCAGAGTTTTTAAAGAAGGGAAAGAATGTGCTTCAAGCTTGTTCCACAGACTTGTAACTCCATAAGCTGATCCCAAGGCTCAGAGGCAGAGGAAGCTGGGGAGACTCAGATCTCATGACTGTTAGATGTTGGGCCAGGTAAGACCCATGGGACCTACACTGAGCTTCTTGGGGAAGAAATGAAGGCAATTTCTGAGTCCCTTTGCTTGGCATAAGGGCTGTATTTACAGTCCAACTGTGTGGTCCTGGGTGGGGCAGGAGCAGTCCAGGTGTGTAGGCCGGGAGCAGTTCAGGTGGGTAGGCTAGGAACAGTTCAGGTAGACCTTTGTTGGCTTTCTTTGTAGTTTAAAAAGTTGGAGGCAGGTAAAACCTGCCACAATTTATTCATTGTTCTCTCATTTCACTTTTCAAATAAGTAAGAGAACAAATACCATGTTTCCCACCCCACTTCCTATTCCCCCTTCCAAGCCCAGGCAACACTGGCCAGGAGGTGATGGGGACTCTTTAAGGGCAGGGGCCAGGCCTGGGAAAGCTCTAGAATCTGTGCTTAACACCCCTCCTGCCCCCACTGCCTGACCCCATCATTGTCAGGTGACCCTATAATACACCTATCTGTTGTACAGACAAGAAGGTGAGGTCCTCCTGGGAGCTGGACTCCGTAGAGTGATTCTGGGCTGCTCCTCAACCACTGTGGCCTTGAGTTTGGGCACCAGACAGGAATCAGCCCAAAGAGAGGACCAGAGGAACTGAAGGCATAAGAGGCTCTGCTGCCTGGCCTCCCTGTCCTGTGGCTTCCATGTCCCATAGCCTCCCAGCCCAGGTCTCATCCCAAAGACAGTAACAGACAGGCATCCTTCATGCCCTTACTTTTCACAATTGGTGGAAAATTCAATGTTCAAGGTGTGGTGACCTATGTCAGACTTTTACAGCTTTTCCACAGAATGGAAGTCTCTGACTCAGGAGGCCTAATTATGTGAGTGTGGACAAGTGCTCACTGGGACCTCAGTCTCCTCATCTGTAGAGTGGGCATGGTGGTACCTGCCCAGACAGCCTTGTGAATGTGTTAGGAGGATGAGATGAGAGAATAAAGGGGTTCTTTGAAAAGTGTGAAGTGCTGTGCTCACCTGCCAGGGAAGTTTAATAATGCAATCTTATTGTGGTGGCAGGGGCTTCCTGAGGTTTCACATAATTTAAGGGAGTGAAAGCAGCAGCATTATAGAACAGGAATACAGAAATCAGATGGGGACGATATGCCTACCTGGGAAAGAACTGTTCACTCCCAGTGTAATGACTTTGTAATCAATGAATTGGCCATTTTCAGGTGGGCATGAACCAAGTGGTGGGAGTGACAAAGGAGGTGGAGGAGGGTGGGGAGGGCCCCAAACCCCATGGCCACTCCTGGCACACGGCCTGCCCATGATACCCCAACCAGAGTGGAATCTGGAGTCCCTTACCTCCTGTTCTCCCATTGCTTGGTCCAGAACCCCTGCCTGACCCAACTGCACAGGCATCCAGCAGCCAGGCTTAGGCTATTTCCCAGGAATGAGAGAGGAAGCTGTAACAGGGAAGGGTGCAGGAGGGAGACAGCCTTACCCAGAGACACCTGCAGTTATAAAAAACTGCTGGCCCCACCTTCTGACAAAGTGAGATCTGCTAATGTGAGTGCCCTGCCAAGATCCCCTAGGGGTGAGGAGAAGCCAACAAACACTTTCCATGGGGAATGCAGGCTGAGAGGGCAGTGCCCAAGAGCAGGCCATAGTGGAGGGCATCCTGGATGGAGAGCACAATTTTGCTCACCCTTCACAGGTGGGAACTGGAGGGGACCTGACAGACAATCTCTCATCTTCCTGGAGGAGACTGAGGCCAGGAGGGTATGTCTTGCAGCTCTTCAGGGGTTCTGTGAAGACAGGTAAACAGGACCCTGGGATCCCTGCTGAGAGCCCCTCCCTTCTCACCCCCTGTTATCTCCAGAACTCTCACCCTACCCAGAAGGACTGATCCCAGCAGGTTCTAGATGCAGGCACTGCCTCTTCCATCTCTTGCTTGCCAACCATAACCTAAACCATAGTTATGGGAATCAGTTTCTGTGCAGGGTTGAGTTTGGTGCTTGGCTTTAGGTTTTGTTTTAAACACTAGCAAACTTGAACTGTTTGGAGATGGCTATTCACCATCTTTGTTGGCTCCAAACCTCCTCCTTCTGAGTTGTGTGTGGGGTGGGAGTGGGGAAACCCACTGCAATGCTGTTACAGTATTTACATTTATATGAGGCACAGATCCCAAGTCTCCAGGTCTCTGGGTGCCTCTACTACCCTGCATACACATAATTTATTTTTGTTGCTATTTAATCAGTCTCATGTTGAGATGAAAAGTTTCCAAGGGCCCCCAGGATATTATGGAACTTTCAATTCCACCGTCATTGACTGAGTAGATGGGGCCGCAGCCTCAGTTGTAGAGGTGGGGAACGGGGTGCACTGGGCAGTAGGGGGTTTGGCTCCTGCCCAGGAAGCAAGCTAAGTCAGCTGAGGCCAGGGTGGCTGAAGGCAGGGTGCAATGCTTGGGTCCATCTCAGTGGAGGTGGTGGCCAGGAGTGGAGTGAGCAGCAGGACCCACACAGTCTCTGGGGAGAGATGCTGAAGGAGAAGGGGACTGAAATGAAGTTCAAAGACTTAAGCCCGGGGAGGAAAAAGCTGGCCCAGGTTTTAGAGCTAGGGGACCGAGGTCCTAGCCAGGGAGGCCAGTGAGCTAAGTAGGGATGCAGGAACTGCAGGTGGGTGCCTGCTTCTGGAGCCCAAGCAGGAAAGGATGAGGTCCACGAGTGCTATCTTTGGTAGAGATCTGGGCCAAAGTGGAGAGGGAGGCTGTTCTGGGTTCCTTAAATACACCTCGGAGGAAAGCTTACACGCATGGCCAAAGGGGAGCCCCAGGCTAACCAACATATCCACCTCAAATCATTTTTAGAACATGATGGGTTATAAATAAATAACCAAACAGGCAGTGGTGTGAACAGTTCTTGCCTCTGTCTGATAGAGGTGAGGCCCTGGTGAGAGACCAGGCACTGCGTGGGGTGGCACTGCCCACATGGAGAGTCCAACAACCCTGATGCACACATTCAGCAGATGCACACATAAGTATACACAGTCATGCAGACACACATATGCATACGAAGACACAGACACCCACTATCAGACATGCACACACAGACATGTATAAACACCCACAGGCACAAAGACACACAAACATGAAGAAGCACACACATACACAAATACAGATATTCCCAGACATACTAACACACATGCACACACACATACATACTCCATCCCTCAGGATTTCCTTTGTGGCTGGTCACACCCATGGAGTGCATGTCACAAGAGAAGGTTGGACAAAGAGTGTGGGAGTGGGAAGTGTGAACAAATGTGTTCTCCCTGCAAAGCATATGGTCAGGAGTCATAGCTATCCAGGACTATGGACTCCAGGAGTCCATCTATCCAGATGGCAAGGTAGAGAGTACTACTTCAGAGCAAATGCTCAGAAGAAACACCCATTCAGTCAGCGCCACCCCCGGCCCCTTTTATAAAGCAAGCAACCAGAGGGTGTTAGGACAGTCTTGTCCTGAAGGAAAAGTGGGCTCACTCTCCATGCTGTGGTGCGAGTCTGGAACAGACCACAAGAATGTCTTGATGACTGTCACCAAAGCTGGTTTCTGGCAAGTACTGCCACACACAGAGTGGCACCTGTGCCTCCTGGAGGACACACTGACTAAGTAAGGCCTTCAGCCAGCATTTCCTGTGAGCCACCATCCGTGCCCCTGGTGGGATCAGGTGACTTCAGCAAGCCCTTTGCTACATGCTTGCCATGTTTCTGACACTGTGGAGGAAGACAGAAAAAAGCAAGGCATGTCTCAGCCACCATGGGGCCCGAGGCAGGAGAGAGTCGGCCACTTCCTTCCCATTGCTGCCACTGCAGACCACGTGGGGAACCTTCTTCAGGATCTCCGTCAGGGTCTCTTTCTTCACCTAGCCTTAATGCAGCCAACCTTCTTGCTTTGAGTGTAGATTTAAATTGTGTACATCACTGAAATTTTCAGGAATTAGATGATCCTTTTCATCAGGGGTTGGCAGTGGATATGGTTTGGGAAGACTAAAATAAGTCCTTAGAAAGGCTTATGTGTCCCATTAGTTGTACAGGAGTTGGCAAAGTTCCTTTGGATGTGTGAGTTGTGTTCCAGCTACTAAATGAGCCTCCTGCTGTGCAATGCCACCTTGTAGACAGACATGGAAACCCAGCTGCAGTCCCGTGGAAATACATTGAAGAAATTCACTGCTTAGCTGGTCTTCATGGTGAGAAGAAGTCTACTTAAGAAGAACCCTGGAGACCCACTGTCTCATTTTACAGATGAAGGGCCTGAGACCCAGAGCAGAAATGGAACTTCACTTTCTTCTCCCATCCCCTGCCCACCAAGTCATGGCCAAGTCCGAACTCTAGATTCAAACTGTCCCTCTCCTTTCCCTTTCTGGATTTTTGATAACTCAGCCACTGGCTGCATCTTTTATTTTCCTCTCATCACCCTGATTATTCCCTGTTTAATTAAAATTTGTTTCAGCTAGTAGGCCTTAAATTAGTATTTTCAAATATTAACATCTACAGGACCCTCATTCATTATTTCTGAAAGCTCTAGGGCCAATTGCTTTATCACTCACCAATTAATCACTCATTCACTGGACAGGTAACCAGTGCCCCAGAACATGGGATGAACATGCTCACTTGTAAGCAAAGCCTCACAAATAATAGATGCATGCAAACATACATGAGCACAAGTGCACACATATGCACACTCACAGAGAAACACTAGGCACTTTCCCCAATAAAAATCAGGCCTAAGAGAGACTGGTTTTAACATGTTGGAGGACCAAGAGGAAAGCTAACCGTTGCATTGGGGGAAAAGGACCAAAGCCACCCTGAAAGCTCCTCTACCCTGAGAACGCCAGGACTGCACTCTCATGGTCTCCCTCCTCTTCGCTTTCCCTTCAGTGCCCAGGGAACAGCAACACAGGAGACAGCCAGGGCTGAGGGTTCCAAGAATGAGGGGCTGGAGCCAGAACTTGAGAAGGATGGACTGCGAGAGTGAAGCATCCACTGAGAGGGGAGCCAAAAGAAGGAGGAGCTGAGACTGAGGTCAGAGAAGGGACTGCAGCAAGAGAGAGGACAGTACAATCAGGGCTGCTAGGTACAGCAGGGAAGGCATTGAGGGTCAGGCCTTGGTTGGTTTCCTCCAACATCGGGTGACTGTGTAAGATCCTGAGGTCCCCTAGGAAACTAGCTGCAGATACATGCAGATCTATGAATGGTGTGGAACAGACCACAGAGAAAATCTCTAGTGCCGCCCTGGGAGAAGCTAGGTTTGGGAAGGAGGTGTCTGTCCAACATGGTCCCCTGTGCTATTTCCCACTTGGTCCATTGAGACCTTTAAAGAAAATGATCATGTGTTCAGAATGCCACCCAGCATCCCTCAACCCTTAGCCCAGGCAGGCGATCCTGAGTAGCTACTTTGGGCTGGAGGAGGTAAGACCAATTTCCAGCTACTAGAAGGAGACCTCACAAGGGCAAGGCTCTTCTTCCCCAGGCCTCTGCCAGAATTGGGCTCTGGGCTGCCCAGTTTACCTATCTATCCCCTGCTGCTACTGAGCCCCTGCCCAAGACTGAGCCTCTACTCTCCAGAGTGGGCAGCACTGAGGGGGTGGGGCTAGCACAGCCCCCCTCACAGGCACCTCTGCTCCCTGCAGGCAGTTTTTTCCCCCTACTCCTTGTAAACAGTCTGGAGTGATTGGGATTAAAGTCTCTGCAAGTTGCTGGTATCACTTTTTGGGAGACCTGAATAATCTATGGGGATTGAAGAAGCAGCCATGTTCATCTCCCACAAATGAATATCTGTCAGAGGCATTGACCTGTTAAAATAATGAATTTGATGTGCAGCAAACTGCGCACGATGGTGACACGACATGGCCCAGCAAATTGTTTTCCATGTGTTCTAATGAGGATTTTAAGGAGACAGGGCCCCACGGTTAGGTGGTCCCTCCCCTAGCCCCTCTCCCCCCACCCCTGCTGCCCACTCCCCTGTCCCACACCGAGGTGCTTGGTCCCCTTGTCTGAGGAAGCAAAGGGGTGGGTGCTGTAAAACTGATCAACCCTGCCCTAGCCCACCTTGAAGGCAATAGTCCAACCCAGTTTTCTGAAGGTTTATTGGTGGCTTTGTGGGTCACCATGGCTTCTTCCAGGGGCTCCCCCAAAGCTCGGACCTCAGCTGGCCCCTCTGTGCCCTGGGCCCCTCTTCAAGACTGTCTACTAAGTACCCCCCTCCAAGCCCTATGCCGACACAGTTCCCACCCACCACCAAATCTTAGGACAAAAGCTGGGTACCGCAAAGACAGGCTCCAGAACCATGCTGTCCTTTTGCATAAGGGGAAACTGAGGCCCAGAGAGGGCATCTGTCTTATCCTCAGGTTCCCAGAGTTTCTGTAGCTGAGGACTAACATCCCAAACTGCAGCCCCTTCCCAGTGCTGTCTCTACCCTCCCCTTTCTGGGGACATTGAACATGGTGGCATGAATAGGCAGCAAGGCTCTCAAGATGGCAGAATCCTGGGGCCAAACTTAAGAGTGAGAGGAAGAGGCAGCAAGAGTGGGAGTCTGCTTCCCCACCCCATGCTTGGGGCAGGTCCAGCTGGGAATGGAGGGACTGGCCTCTGCTGTCGGGGTGCAGGCCCATAGTCAGAGTCAGGACCATGTTGACCTGAGGGCAGGGGTGGGGGCAGGGGCTGTGTCTGGTTCCAACCCCACCATCACAGCCAATGGATCTTCAGCCCCTCCAACCTTCGGCCATGATAACATTGGGGAAGTACTTACTTCTTCCCAGTTCCATTTGTGATACCTCCAGCACCTAAAGAACCAGTGTAAGGCCCAAGAGTCCCTGCCACATGCAGCCCTCAGTTGTGACCTGCTCATCTTTCAAGATGTGCCTAGCCAGCTGGTGAGGATGGTGGTAAACCAACTTTAACTTTTGCAGAGGCAAATGATCAAGCCTGTGCCGGGAGAGCTGGTTTCTGCCTCTAAAACTGTCCTGAGGAGCACACCCTTTTCTCTTTGGAATCTCCATGAGGTCTTCCCTCCCTGAGGAGGACCCAGAGCCTGTTCTAAAGAGGAGGCTATGAGATGTACTCAGACAGCTTGGTGGAAAGACAATGCACTTTTCTGGTGGTCTTCCTTCCTTTCTTTCTTTCTTTTTCTTTATCTTGTGTTTTTTAAAAAAATCTCTTGATTATAAAATTGCCTGGTTTCAGGTTTTCTATGATGTAACAATAAATCCAGAGTTGGGTGGCCACCTGCCCAGTAGGAAGACTTTTGAAGGAGCTGCTTCTCAGAGCCCCCTCCTCCCCCTTGCTGGGGCCAGTTTCCCATCCGGAACAGAACGTGCTGGGAGAGATGGGGTTGGAACCTGGAAGGGCCTTGACAGCTGATTATTTCAAAGCAGAGACGTGACAGACGTGTGCCCAGCATCCCCACGTTAGCGGGAGGGGCTGCAATCCTGCTCCCAGCCCGTGCACACGGCGCAGTGGCATCGTGGGCCCAGGGTGTAGATGTGGCTGAGCACCTCCAGGGGATGGGAAACCCAGATATTAGAAGTTGTTTCTACCCTCTGGATCTCACAGTCTGCCTGGGAACCCTACATTCACATACGGCAATGGGGGCCATGACAAAGGAGGATGTGACTGAATGTCCAAAGAAGGGCACAGAGCCAAACACGTCTGAAGCAGAGGCAGGTGGGGCCACTGCAGGTGGAGTCCACAGGGGAGAGGGTGGGGAGGCAGCCAGAGCTCCAGCACGGCGGTGGCATGTGGGGTCAGGGAGCAAGAGAAGTGTCTGGAGCCCGCATGGGAAGCTTGGACCGCGTTCTGCAGCCAAAATGCCAGAAGTGCAAGGAAAGGCAGGAAGAGAGGATCACCAAAGTGGGAGTGGAGGAAACCCAGGTAACCTGAGGGAAGGGCAGCTGCACTGCCTCTGCCTCTGGGCCCCTCATCCCCAGAGACAAGAGACTGGCCCCCAGGGTACCCTTGGCATTGCTCCTAGACAGCCAGGCAGTCTACCAAACCCCACAGCACAACCACACAAGCCCTCAGAGACCCCATGGGGTGGATCACTCATGCTTTTGCTAACAGCGGCTCAGCGGACCCGACATGAGTGGTGGTTCTGGAGCTGGTCCCTCCACAGCTGACACTATTGGAGTCACGTGGCCTTGGAGTCACGGCCCCTCCTTCAACCTCCCCAGTGTTGTCAGCAATCCCAGTAATGGCTTGAGATCCTTTTCCATCTCCTCCTTCTTGGCAAACCACCGTTCTGCCACCCCTTCTAGACTGCCCTCCTCCTTGAACACCCCCATGACAACCCACTGCTCCTTGGCTCAGCACACCTGTGCCCAGGCTTGCCAGATCTTTTCATTCCAGGTAAATTCTATCACCAAATGCTATATAGGCTTACAAGGTTCAAGGTCAAGAGCAACTTGTTGTGAGGTTGAAGAAGCTACCAGCAAATCCAACCCTTGTAGGAATATTTGAGGAGAGCTAAATTATCCTGCATGCATTGAGCAGGAAGGTGACTCAATAGGCCAGGCAGCATCAGTCATGGAGGGCTTCTTGGAGAGGGATACATCTCCCCAGGACTTAGGATAGTGGAGGAAGGAGATGACTCAGAGTGCAGGAGGAGATGGCACCATATGGTCAGCCTGGCCTGGCATCAGGCCGAGTGTCCACTCCTAAGCAGAAGGCAGTTGGGAGCATCATGTGAACCCCCAGTGAAAGAGCTGTGAGCCCCTCTGCCACAGCCCATGTCCCCACAGCCTCCTGAAGGTTGTAAGTGGAAATGAGCCAGGGAGACAGGCACCCTCTTCCCCTTTCCCAGAGGATGTAGGGAGGAGTGAGGGGGTGGCCTCATGGCTGGCACCAGGACTATGAGTACCTTGGTTGTTGGTGCTTCTCACTAGAAGAGCTTCACCCCACCTTCCCTCCCTGGGTCTGCCCCTCGAGTTTATGGAAGAAGAACAAGGCCAGGGGCATGTGTACCAGGAACATGGGAAGAGGGCTGCCAGAGCAAGTCAAGGAGCGCCAGTCGGGCCCACCTCCCCTCTGCCCATGCCCTTCCTGCTGTCAGCAATCTCTGAACACCCCACCTCCTGCCCACCTCCTCCAGGCAGACTTCCCATCCCAATCTGGCCCCACAGTTGTGCCCTTCCTTAGAAAGCCAGTCTTCCTTGGAGTCTGCTCCACCAGGGCCTGAGGACTTCCTTTTGAATCCTCAGTGGAGGTATTTCAGGAGGAAGCACTGCACAGCCCACACTGACCGGGCTGAGCCAAGGACAGAGCACCCCCATGTCTGTTTCCTTTGCCCACAGCCCACCCTCCTGGAACTCTCAGCCCTGCTCTGGGGTGTTTCATCTGCTTGGTGGTGGGGTTGTAGGGGTGGGAGGAGGGACTGCCCAGCATCCAGGGAGCCCAGGCCACTCCTGCACCCAAGCAAGAGGGAGCATGACTTGGAAAATGAGGCATTGGGGTGGGCATGGTATGGGACCTCTGAAGAGGTAGCAGAGGCCTAGGGAGGAACTGTCTTCAGTGGAAACTTGGTGCTGGAGCACAGGCCATTGTTTCCCCTAGAGGCATAAGGCCAGGGACAATGAGAAAATCAGGAAGAGGTGGTCTGTCCAGTTTCCTTGGCAAAACATGGCACAATTCAGCTTCACTGTGGTCACAAATGTAACCACTGTCATTGCACAAAAGCAGTTCCTCTAAACACCAAGCTCCTCCTAATGCACACTTCCATGTACATGTGCACACAAACACTCACTTGCTCACGCAGACTCTCAAGCACATGCATCACACCACTCCCTCCCACACATGACATACACTTTCACCCTCTCACATTCTTCCCTCCTCCTGGCTCACTGGCTCCTCTCCCGCTGCCCCCTCTCATTCCTGACACTCTCAGGGCTGGCTTTGCCTTTTGAGTATGGTATTTAATTAGGTCAGGGGCTTGGAATCAATGCCGCAAAGAGTATGAGAAGAGAACTGGTAAGCCACCAAGTCCTCCTTCCTCTCTGATAAATATAGCACTTGTTTCACCTGCAGCCTGCACTGAGCAGGAAAAAGGCAGCTGTTGAAACTTAATGGGCCAGAAGAGTAGTTGCTGGCCCTGCCATCATCCCTGGGCTTCCAGCCCCTCCACTCACAGATGGAGGAGCAGAGGCTAAAAGTGCCAAGCAGGGCCTGGAGTCCACTCCCTGCTTTCTGGAATCTTGGGGAAATGTCCATACCCTAGCCTCAGTTTCCTCATCTGTCTAATGGATGTAATAAATTGTTACCCATAGCATGGCAGTTGGGTGGTGTCTACTATAACGAGGGGGATTTGAGTTAGACACAGAAGACTGGCTTTTGAAAATGAGAGTTCTTATGGTCAAGGACCCAGGAATATCGTATTTTTATGTTTGTGCATGTCCTGCTGCCTTCTAAAAAGGCAGCAGTATGGGTGACCAGAGGGAGGCATGAGGACTGCCTTCTGTTCTGTGCAGAGGAGGAGGCCATGTTGATGGAGGAAGGCTTGACTTGCTCTCAGCTCTTTGACAGCTCCCAGTTGATAGGCTGCTACATGACCATCCTGAGGTTCCTGGACCTGCCATTGGCACCACAGTCCCCTTCTCTACAGAGAGAACAAAGGTCCAGCTCAACCATCCTCTCATCTGAGTCTCCAATCCATTGATCACTGTGTGGGATCTGCTGCATCCCTACTATGTGCTCAGTCCACAGGGACTAAGGAGAATGGGGCATTAGGCTGCAGCCACAGGCGGCCAGTCTTGGAGACATGACTCACACATGACACGATCAGAGAGCAGGAGGGGTGCCATTAATCAGAGGAGAGGGTTGGGGTGGACATGGTTAAAAACGCTAGCTCTGTGCAGGCCTCTGCACTCACCAAAGCTGCAGGGACCCCGTGGTCCGCAGGCCAGGTCAGCCAGAGAACAGGAGATGAGGAGGATGGACATTCACAGGGGTTGGTTTCCAGAGTCTGAACCAAAAGAGCCCTGCCTCAGAGCCCGTGCTCAGCTTACAGCCACCTCCCCACCCCCCAGCCTCACCACATGCTTCTGTCCAACCCTTCTGAACTTGACTTTCACCTCCACAAATGGGGCAGGCTGATCCCTGCCTGTCCTGCTCATGGGCTACAAGACCCTTGGGAGATTGTGGGCTTGTCTGTGCCCTGCGAAGGCTGGGGCCAAAGGCTGGAGGGTTGGAACTGAAGCTCCCGCAGAGCCTGCACTTGGGTCAAATGGTGGAGAAGGAAAGAACAGAAAGAAGGGATGCAGGGAGAACTCTGGCTAAGAGACCTGGAATATCCCAGGTCAAAGCCAAGTTCTCACTTGAGTTAGACCAGAATTGGGCAATAAGATGTGGCATCAGGCTCCTACTGGGGAAGACAGGGCAATTTGTTCCCTCACCAGCCCCCACATGGTTGAGGCTCCTGGGTAGACCAGGAGGCAGGGTGGGGACCCAGCAGGGGGAGGTCTCTGATAGTGGGGAGCAGTACCAAGGGTGCAGTTCTGCTAGTCATTGGTAGATGAACCGGGCTTGCATTTTGTGCCCAGAAAATTATCTTCATGGGATTCTGGAAGCTCGAGGCTCTCACTGTTTGGAGAAGTAATTACAGCACTCATCTCTTGTTCTCCACCAGAAGCCAGGGGCTCCCGAGGACCTCCCACCACTCTCCCTACCTCTGGCAGGCTGCCAGGAGTAGAACCCTGCACCCCCACTCCCCCACCCCCGTGTTCCCAGCACACATTCCACCTCCACTTTGGCTCACCCAGTTTTGACCACTTCCCTTTCTCACCATCCAGTTCAAGTCCCACCTCCTACACAAAGCCTTTCCTGAGGATCCCCTCCACAGCCAGCACCCACCAGACACTTAGCCTTCTAAGTCTTCCATCCACTCCCATCCCCTAGGAGGTAAGTGCTGTCACACCCTTTCACCAGATAAGGAAACTGATGCACCGAGCAGTTAAGCAGTCACGCGGCTAAGCAAGAAGTAGGTTTGCTCTCAGGCAGTCTGGCTCTTCATCTGCACCGTGGACACCAGGCCATGCTGCCTCTCGCAGCCGCCACTGTCACTGGGCCCTGCACAAGGGGTGCTCCTTCTGTTTGGAGGGGCCCGTGTACCCCTGCTACACGGCCTGCCCCTTTCAGTAAAGAGCAGGGCTTGGCTGCCTTCTGTCCATCTGCCCCATCTCCAAGCCTCCCGGGGGATGTCAAAGGCATGTGGTTCCATGTGTGGCTGGAGACAGAAGAGCAGATGACTCACATGATGATGAGATGTCACTGCCAGATGCTGGAGTGGCCATTTTGTGTCCTTCACAGAGCGTGTCCCTCCCACAGACCCTGTGCTGTGCCCACACTGGGCTCCATTCCTCGCCAACCACTTACCCCCAAGAGCCTTGCTGCTAAATCATCACTGCCAGAGACCAAGGGAGGAGCAGATGGGTGTTGAACCCAGGCAGGATGTTTCTGCCTTTGTCTTTAAAATAATCCTTCCGGGATCCTGCCAGCGTAGACACCCTGCCCTCCCCTAGCTCTTCTGGTTTGGGAACCTGAGGGTTTTCTGAAGGGTTTTAATGTCTTTACACAGCTTTCACCAGCCTGCAGGGGGAGGGGGCCAGGCCAACCCGGGTACCAGGGGAGTCACGCATAAGTGTTCTGGGCCCACACGGTCCCTTCACACCCCCTCCCCACTGGCCACACCCAGTGGGGCCTCCAAACTCACTCTCTCCCTGACCCCTTCCTCCAGGAAGGGGAGGATGGGGGCTCCATCCCTCTTCCAGGCATGCGGTGAACATTTCCTGATCTGATGTCTGTGCTTTCTAACTCCCAAATAGCCCTGAAGAGTGTGTGGTGTGAGGTTTCTCTGGAATCACAAACCTCATCCTGGGCCCCATCTCTTCTACCCATTTTCCTGACTCACTGTGTAGAACATTCGAGAAGGACAAACCCTCTCTCCCATACATCTTTCTTGAATTATGGTCACGAAGATACATGTGGAATCATTTTAATGAAATGCAGCTTCATCACTTAAAAGTGCAATTTATTTATAAATCCATAGAATCAAACACAGAAAACTGAAACTGATATTGATTAACAAGTAGCCTATATGGCCTTGACACTGACCAAGCCCCTCCTTCCTGAGTGCTCTGCTCTGTACCAGGTGCTGAAGAAATTTAGAGGAACAGGGCAGTGTCCTGCCCTTGAGAAAGGCAGGACCCTACAATCGTATGAGCTCACCACTGGACCCCTGACCTTAAGGATACCAGAAAAAGTCAGCTAAAGGATTCCAGAAGGAACTGCTGAGTGCACCTTAATTTTTGTCCAAGAGCTTTCCCCTCCAAGAGTCCACTGGCTTGCTGACAGTAGGTGCCCATGCCAAGATTTGAGATCAACATGAGAGGAGCTATGTGACTTTGGCAAGTTATTGAATGTCCCTGGGCATTCGTTTCTTCTCTAAAATGACTGATAAGTGATCCTCTTCCAGTTGATGGTATTTTTTATTATCCTCACAGCAACTCCACAAAGCAGGAAGAGTATACATTACATGTCATTTTTAATTTTGGAAATGTAGAAAATGTAAGAAAGAACAAGTAACATGACCCAAATCTTCTGGCTCCTTCTTCACTGTTCTTTCCAGGGTCTGGTTAGATGATCTCCAAAGTCTCTTTTAGTCTGAAAGTTCTCTGACTTAGAGGGATTGGGACAGGGCTGGGTAAGGACCACCAGCCTTGAAGGCCCCTGAAATGATGCTGGGGCTCAGAAGGGGCCAGGGTGTTCCCTGGAAGAGAGCAGCACCTCCAGTGAGACAGCTCCCAGAGTGAGCAATCCAGATGTGCTGAGTGCTTTGGGTTTTATGACAGCATAAATCAGACCTGCCCATACTTGACCAAGGTTGAAATCTCTGTGCTGCACAGTAATTAGATTTTTTGACAATGTTCCCCTCTGGTTTATTTATCTAATGGTAATTACCACCAGCGGAGCTGGGCACAGAGGCTGCTTGCCTTCCCCAACTACACCATTACCTAATGTGGTCCTGCTATGTAAGGGGCCAAGAGAGGTGGAAGGGGATGCAGGCTGCTTTCACTTTGAAGGAGAGAAGAATTCATTTTCATGGTGCCTCTGATTGGTGGCACTTCCGGGGAGGCAGACCAATGAAGGAGTGAACAGGTGCTGGCCTTCACCCCTGAGGGTAAGGAGCCAAGAACTCAGGAACTTGGGCCCCAGATGATCCCAAAACAGCCTTCAGACACATCTGTTCTCATCCACAAGATTGAAGGAAAGGAGGTGGTATCTTGTACCCTGCCCTTCTCAGGTCTGGGCTCTGAGCAGTCTTCACAGGAAGGCTGGGGTACCCAGAGGTCAGGAGGTGGCTGAGAATAGCATCAGACTGAGCCCCATGGGGCATGTGAAAATGGCATCTGTAGCTCTGTACCATTGACCCTGCCTCTCTCCTGTTTGGGCTCTGGGGCAGTATTTTGAGATTTCAGACACTGTACGAAGCACTTAGGTAAGTCACAGGTCACTGGGAACCAGCCCTACAGGCTGCCAGCAGGATTTGACACCCATTAGCCACAACAACGGGTCCTCCCTGGGGCCCACTGTGGTTGCTCTGGTGAGGGGTCCTGGGCCTGTGAAAAAGGGAAATGAGATCAGGGAAATAAGCAGGCAGAAGAGTGGAAGGGCAAGGAAATATCTAGCACTCTGTCTCTGGGTCACCAGCTGGAAGGGAGTTGTGGCCTTGGGGAAGGGAATGGTTGGAAGTGACAGCCATTCTTTCCCCCTCATTGCTGATGGAAGCACATGTTTACCCCAAGATCCAGCTCTCACCCTGCCCTCCCTGCTCCCCTCAGTGCCCAGTCAACAAGTTCTCTGCCCATAATCTATACCCAAAAGCTGCAACTTTGCAGGTTCACCAAGATTTATGGACAACCACACAGGACACCAAGAGACCTCCTTCTTTGTTTTTTTTTCTTTCTTTCATTCATCTTCTTTCTTCCTCCCTTTCTTCTTCTTTCTTTTTTTCCCTTCTTTAATATTTTACTCTCTCATTCTTCTGCCTCCCTTCTCTTTCCTTTCCTTTTCTCTCTCTCTCCCATCCTTCTTTTACATTCCTTCTCATCTTCCTTCTTTTCCTCCTCTCTTCTCCATTCCCAAGGGAAATACTGCCACCCCTAGCATTTGCACCTGCCTTGCTTCTGAGCCTACCTGGTTTACGAACTGTGAGTTTCTGCCTTCTCAGAACCAATGAGACAGAGAATGTGCAGAATGAGGGGAAAGAGAGGGAAAGGCTGCAGCTCTTTAATGGGGCCTGGGCATGCTGCAGTCCCACAGCCCTCCAGCTGCCTGAGCACCTCTTGAAGGATCAGCCCAGAACTTGGAGCAGGGACAAGACAGAGGGTTCTCCCAGGCTGGCTATGCCATGTGCCTAAGGACCCCCTGAGCTCTCTTTTTAAAGGCTGAGTCCAAGGCACCAGGTCCAGAGTTCTGGTTCTATAAGTCTGGGGTGAGAGTTCAGAATCTCCCTTTTCAAAGAGTAGACCAGGTGATATGAAGCTAGTGGTCTTTAAGGAATATTGGGCTAAGGAGATGAGACATTCTCAGGATAACTGTGCACAGTTAAGTGTGGCTCCACTTCAAGTTAAGGGCTGGGAAGTTTCAGCATAAGAGCTGGAGGGCAGGAGAAGCAGAAGGGTTCCTGGAGGTGAAGGGCTTGAGCTTGAGTTCTGATGGTTGGGAGGGTTTGCATGGATTGTCAGAAGAGGAAGGATTACAGGCAAGAGCAAATTATGTGAGTCAGATACTTCAAATGACAAGCAATAAATTCAATGGATGGATGGGTGGATAGATATATGTATGTATGGATGGATGGATGACATCAATTGGTCCCAAGAGACCACCAGGCTCTGCATTGCTTTGACATATTGGGTGTCCATGGTTTCAGCTGGGCTTCTGAGGTGCATGACATTTCTCAACCAGACCTCTCACTCACCCATTTGCCACCACCCTTAGCTGTACTTCCACATTCTAGAAGAGACCATATGAGGGAATGAAGGTTAAATCTAGTTACTTTTCCTTCTCTACCCCACCTTAGGCCCAACACACAGAGGAGAGCTAAGTGACAGAGCTTCATTCTCTTGTATGAATTAATAATTGATTCGGTAACAAATCACTAATATTGCAATAGTGGTGGTGAATAAGGTAATGAATTTGTTCCATCCAAGGAGTGTCAGGTTGTGAGGATTCAGCTGAGATTATTCATAACTGTGCTACTTTTCCTCATCTCCAACTGCTGCTAGTTTAGCTCCTCTTTTTAATCTTCCCAATCTGTCACATCCAATGGTGGAAATCGTCAGGCTCCATATACAGCAGAATATTATGGGGGAACTGCCAAGGTATTATGTCAAATTTCAGTAGGTAATAGAAACAAAGTGCTTGCAGACCCTTTCCCACTTCTCTTGAAGTTTAAAAAACAAGACTTTTAAAAACTTTCTGAACAGGGTCCTTGCCCTGTCTTCTTCCCATCACCAGGGAAGAAGACAAACCCACAGCAAGGATATGGGTTGTGGCTCTTATTTTGCCACAAACTTGCTGTGTGACTTTGAGCCAGACACTCAACCATCCTGGACAAAGATCCCTGTCTCTGAAATGGAAACAATAGTGTCTCCCTGCCTTTATACTAGGAATAATGAGAGGACTGTAGAGGTGGACAGAAATAGGGGTGTGGGGGGTAAACTCTAGAACATTGCCAGGAGGTCACGATTTGCTCTATACCTGTCCCCTGCTTGTTCACTGCACACCAGCTGAGTGAGGTGGGTCGCTATTCTACAAGCATCCCTTCCATGTACACACCACTGGGAGGGCACTGCCCTGCCCTCTCACCCTCTTTGTTCCCTCCCCTTTCAGTCTTGCCCATCCACCCCTCCTGGCTCAGCTCAGTGACCACTTCTGTCATGAAATTGTTCCCAATCCTGCCTGCCAGACACATTTTCCCTCCCTCCACTCCCTCTGCAGAGCACTCTGGTCCTTTCTTACACTGCTCTTCTCTCCACACCATCTTCCCTAGAAGTCTGTACCCACCTCAAGAATGGAAACCATTTTCTACATCGTTTCAGCTAGTAAGAAAGAAAGATGTATTTGTAGGGTGAATCCATTGGTAGATTGATGGATGGATGGATGGATGGATGGATGGATGGATGAATAGGAACATGAAACTTGCATTATAAAGTTTGAAGTCACCACATCTCGAAGTTTATCTTTGCTGTGGGAAAGTATCAGTGACCCATCACTGAATGTTTTTGGAAGAGGATGACAGTGATCAGACTATTTAGAGCATGGAGATCACAGTATCACAGCTGACAGGCCCTTAAGATGGGCCTTCTGGAGGCCTTGTTGTGGCCCCTCACCATGCAGAGGAGAGCTAGGATGCAGAAATCGGAGATACTTAGCTCCACTACAAAGCTGGTCAGAGGCAGGGCCACATCTTGGGTTTGTTGGTGTGGGTATGTGTGGGTGTCTGCAGGTATGTTCACCTGTGTCAGGGAGCATTGTGCATGTGAGGAGGTGGGGTGTCAGCTTTTGTCCTGGGGTTTTGCATTTTCAGTTTGTAGTTAAGGCTGTGAAAGGGTATGCTGTGGATGTGTGGGGAAGCTTATATTTGACAGGAATGCATTCACATCGAAATACTGGTGATAGGTGGACCCAACTGGGGAAACAAAGCTATCCTTACTCCTAATCTTCCATGCCCCTCCACTTGTATGGCATCTGATCTGGGCGTTCCCCCATTTGCAGTCCTTCTTCAGTCTGAGCCCCCAATTCAGATTGACCACATGGACTAGTTATGGGAATGTTCTTACCCAACCGAGGTTGTCAGGGCCTTTCAGTCTTCTATGTCTGGCTTGAGTGCCACAGGTTCTGACACAGATTCTGACCTAGTTGACCAACCCATGTTTCCAAAGCAAAGAGAACAGAGCAGGATAGAAAAAGTGACATCTATCTATCCATCCATCCATCCATCTCTCCATAAGAATTCTATGAGAACCCAGCCCTGGAGTGAGAGCTATGGAAGTAATGGCAAGAAGAAAAATGCTGTCCCTGCCTCATGGAAGTTTCCACTCTGATTAGGATGATAAAATGTGTGTCTCAGTGAACTCCAGCCTGGCCCTTCTGTGGACTCCAGCACCCCTCGATGTTTCCAGACAGCACTAGACACTGCAGTTTATAACCATGACATTAATAATCTTCCCCACCCAGCTGTAAGTTTTGTGAAAAAAGCCTTCATATCTGTCTTGTCTGACAATGGAACCTCAGCACACAACACATAATAGGTGTTCAATAAATGCTGCATGAACTTGTATGGAATTTAATTGAAATCCTGATGGCAGACTCAATGGCTGCATATGGTTTTGCTCTTCTTATTCCCCAGCACCTGGCTGGCAGTGGTGCATATCGTTGACCAGCAGTATGGGAATAAATGACTGAACGAATGAGTAAGCAAATTAAAGAAAACTAATACACAGCAGAGAAGGGGGTACTGAGTAGTCAGAACATGTTTCATGGAGGAGGTGGATAGGAGAAGTTACTGTCATGTCATGCAGATTCTGGATCCTACAGTTACCCACATAAAACAGTGACTGCAGGGGAGTTCCTGGGCCGAGCTTCTGGGGAGAGGGAAGCATGATTACCATCACTGAACTAGCCATTGGAAGGTCAATCTAGGCTGTTCCCGTATCCAGCCCAGCCTCAAATCCTCCTGTCTCCAGCTGTCCATCTCTATAAGCTGCTGAACTCTGACCCTCGGAGAACTATGTCTGGGTGTTTGTTGCTCTCTGGGGTTTCAAAGGCCTTTGACTTGGCAGTAAGCTCTGTAAGATTTTTGGAATCTTAAATGTCTAAAATGCCCATCAATGCCTAAAGGTCTTCACCCACTGAAGAGGTTGGAGTAAGAAGGAGGGAGCAGTGGAGACCCTTGTGGGCAGGGCCTCCCAGGGATGGCTTGGCCAAAGCTAGGCTTCCATTCTTCCCCTTCTTGTCACACACACATACACACTCACACACAAATACAAGACAAGTAATTGGGGACCAGGAACCATTGGGTAACATGGTAGGTATCAGGTTCTCTCAGGCTCACATAGCCTCATAAATGCAGTCACATGCAACACAAACACACACAGACCTCACACACATATAGTCTTTCCCTTGTTTTCTGATTTCTGAACTCAAAATAAAATTTAAAAACCCAGAATGAGCTGAGAATTAACATTAAGGGATTGAGAGAAATTTCTCGACCAAAAGGGGGAAAAGTTAAATCAGACAAAGTGTCAATGGCTGAGAGATTCCAAACAGAGTTGAGAGGTTATCCTGGAGGTTATTCTTACGCATTAAGTAGATATCACGTTGTTGTTCAAGATGTAGTGGAGAGGCTGGAAGGAATTGCCTGAAAATGTAGTGCTGTGTTCCAGTAGCCATGTTTCTTGATGATGATTGAACAATGATAGAGCTTTCACAATGAGACTCTGTGAATGTGAAAACCTTATGTCTGATGCTCCCTTTAGCTACTATATCAACAGAAGAGTAGAACATATGGAATAAAAATAAATAATAGGGGGAACAAATGTTAAAATAAATTCAGTTTGAAATAGTGGTAAATGAAAGCAAGGGGTAAGGGGTATGGTACGTATAGTTTTCTTCTCTCTATTATCATTTTATTTCTTTTTCTGTTGTCTTTTTGTTTCTTTTTCTAAATCGATGCAAATGTACTAAGAAATGATGAATATGCAACTATGTGATGATATTAAGAATTACTGATTGTATATGTAGAATGGAATGATATCTAAATGTTTTGTTTGTTAATTTTTTTAATTAATAAAAAAAGTTAAAAAAATAAATAAATTTCAAGACTCTTCCCTTAAATTCAGGTCACTTGTTTTCTACCTCTGGGAAAACAGCACCTTTCCATCACTGTGGAACTAATGGAAGTCAGAACTTCAGGAACAAAGGAGTAGGACTCCAGCAGGTCAGCTGAAAAGACCCCTGGCTGGGGATTTCACAAGCACAAGCCCACATCTGTTGCCTTTGTATCTGTACCCATAAGAGAGTGTGCACCCTAACTTATGCACAACCTGATTCACTCAGTTATGTAAACACAGTGCATTCAAATGCAAGTGCTGGGCACACACCTAGCCTTCATACACCCCATTTGTGGCCACACACATACACACACATATGCTCATGCCAAAGCTGTATATGGATCCGTGTGCAAGGACGTGGCTCCTCCAAGCACCCACATGTACAGACACAAGCTGGCACACACTTGTCATAAGCACACAGGCATGGTGTCAGGTCCCATGGGTTTGTCAGCCTGAGGTCCTGACAGCACAGTCCTGGGTGGGCCAGAATGCAGGGGCTGCCCACATTTGCTTCCAGTTCCAAATCTTCATGTGCCCAGGAACAGAGACCTGGGCCTCTGGCCCTTTAAACATCCATTTAAAGTCTCATCTCTCAAATAGTTCAGCAGAGGAATCAGTCAAAAGGTCACACTCTTCTTTCCCTGTCTTCAGGAACAGAAGAAGGAAGGAGACAGGGGAGAGTAGATCAATTGGACCTGGAACACAAGCCAGGGATTGTGTAAGCCTCGGCTGCCAGAGAGGCAAGGGCAAGGGTGGAGGTGGGGGTCCATGGCTCCCTTCTCTTATCTCCTCTCCCTGTCCTTTACACATCACCCTCTCCCGAAGACCTCATGCATATCTGCAAGAGGAGAGGCCACTGCTCTGTCCAGCCAAGACTTGAAAACAGCCTTGAGGAGCTGTCTTTTCCTCCACCCTTCTCCGTGGCCTCTTTCATTCCCGATATCAACAGCTGACCAACATCTCCAAGAGAGAACAACTCTTAGATTGGGTCTGAGCACATGGCCCAGTATGTGTGTCCCTGGAGCCTTTTCAACGGTCACTTTGTAGAATAGATTCTTTCCTTGGTGCCAAGAAGGAGCCTGGATCAGAAGCTGGTTAGGTCTGGACAGGACAGAGCAAGAAAACTATCCATAAACCAAGTCACACCACCTGTGGCAGGTGTTGGTGTAGACCCTGAGTTCCTGTTGCCTCTGTCCCCCTCCCCATCACAAACTGCAGCTCCCACCTCCCTTCTCCCTGTCATCAACTCTGAACTGCCCCGGGGCTGGGAGTCTGAAGGCTGGGAAGGCCACCGCAGATGCCAGCTGGCCATCCATCACAGGCAGATCATGCAGAGGATGGGAGATGGATTTCAGCTCTGTGTACAGAGCTTGATCCACAAGGGGTGTCCCACAGCACAGGGAGCCTCCTGTGCAGGGAGTATTTGCCCACATTCTGGAAGCATCTCCAAGGAGACTCTTGATGCCCCCCAAGTTTCCTCCCAACTCTAATGCTCTGTGAGTGGCCGGCAGGGCCCATTTGGCCCCTCTGTGGGAATCAGTGTGTCCCATCCAGAGGGCAGCCTCCCCATTGCCTGCCCCCTGGCTTCCGATTCTTAAGGAAGCCTTCTGGCCAACCCAAACAATCAGCCAGGGGCAGGAGGTAGGACCCATGCCAGGTTTTGGTCCAGTCATCTCTGAGAGCCGATGGGAAAATGTTTATCCATGTGGGAAATCAAACCACTGAGGGAAGCGCGTTTGGCTGGTACATGATGTATGCAGGCAGGCCCTGAGTTCCTTCTGCATGGCAGCTCACCCTACCACCTGAGTCGTCACTTGCATTTCTTTAGTCAGGCCCCATGCCCATCCAGCAAGGGGTCCCCACACAGCATGGAGCCATAACCCTGGGGGTACAGCCACCACGGCACCCCAGTACCTCTCACCCCACCCTCCACCGCAGCCCCGCTGGGTCACTCAACTCAGGCTGCTCCAGGAGAGAGACCAGGATGTCCTCCTCTGTTAGGCCCAGGGCTGATGGGTGGTGGGGGGGGACAAGAGACCCCACACATCCCTGGGTGCAGGAGGCAGTGGGGGGCACTATGCTGGGAAGAGCCAGGCCGTGTGACTGGCCC
The DNA here is from genome assembly GCF_023851605.1 of Tamandua tetradactyla. Taxonomy (NCBI): domain Eukaryota; kingdom Metazoa; phylum Chordata; class Mammalia; order Pilosa; family Myrmecophagidae; genus Tamandua; species Tamandua tetradactyla. The sequence continues at coordinate 133,806 of NW_027518262.1, forward strand.
GCCAGGACCGGGACTGACCCACAGGGGTGCAAGCGTGCAGCAGGGTGAGTCTGGGCCTGCATCAGACTCAGGGTTGGGAGGTGGCCCGTGGGCAGGGGCATGGAGGCCCTGGGCCACAGTCTCCTCCCCCACTAAGTGGGAAGAATGAGGCCCACCTCGCGGGGTGTTGAGACTGTAACACTTCATCACCTGACACGGTGCCCAGTGCATCCCTGACACTCAGTGAAGCGTAGAAACAGAAGTTCCGAGAAGGCCAGGGGAAGGGGAACCAGGTCCCCTGAACTCTGCCTCCACATCCAGCAGTCAGGAAAATTCACAAAGTGGTATTCCCCAAAGGAGCAGTGTGATGAGGCCTTCGAATCTATCAAAACCTACATGACTCTCCAAGCTTCCTCCTCCTACCCGCTTCCCTAACCCCACCTACTTGATTTTTCCTGCATGATTTTTAAAGTCATGGCCCCTTGTCCAACACTTTGGGAAGGTGGGTGATGGCTCAGGGTCCTCCTGAGAGGAAGACAGAAGCCCTGGCCCAGGCAAGAAGCTTCCTGAAGGAAGAACACCCTGCAAACAAGTCCTATCATGGACGTGGATGGGGTGACATGCTAATGAACAGCCTGCTCACTATTAAGAAGAAAGAGCTGCCTTCTCCCTGAGCCCATTTGTCCAAGAGCAGAAGACCCTGGTGTGGGAAGAAAGGAGCTAGGTGGGGAGGAGGGAGGGTGGACAGAAGGGATGTCCCAGAGAGCAGGGTCTTTGCCTGCTTCCTGCCCTTTGGCCATGCCACAACCACCTCCCTCGCTGATATTCCATTCAGGCCAAATTTCAGCACACATGGGGATGTCAGTTTAACCAGTCCCTTAAAAAATCCTTTTCTTTCAAATCAATGTAAAAATATTTTGCAGTACAAAGCCATTTGATTAAAAAGGGAAAAGGCTGCTGGAAATATGCTAAAAAAATTGAGCTAATGGGAATCTCATTCATTATTTAACCTCCTGCTTATCAGAACAACACCAAAATGGAATCTAATATGGCATGTGCATGGTGTTGTCCTGGAGAGCTGACAGAAGGCAGGAGGCAGGAGCAGGGGGAGGGTGAGAAGAGGGAGACTCACCATGTCCTTTAATACCTTAAACCAGGCTGCAGACTTTGAACCAGATTGATCAAGTAGTGGGCCTGCAAATCCCTATAAATGTTGGCATGTTCGTGTACACACATGCACACACACACATTTGTCAGGTATCCATTCTCATGCATTACACTGTGATTCATAAGCTGCCCAACCACCGGACTTTATTAAATACAAATAAAATGTGTCTCTTCCAACAGCAGCCATGAGATAATGGGAGAGTGGAAGGGCCAGGCAGGCACTGTGTCTTGCTCACTTCTGCTGTGCTGGCAAAATCTCCTGCCTTGTTTTAAAAAGGGCCTAGCAAGAATTGCAGCATAGGCCCCACAGCTTCCTGTATGGCATGATGCCAAGGGTGGACATCCTCTGAGTTCCCCACATTGCCCAGTTTCATGTATGCTGGTATCTTTCATCTCCACAGCAATTCTGAAGGCAGCATCATCACCCCCACTTTGCAGGTGAGAAAACTGAGGCACAGGGATGTAAGGAAACAGAAAAGGTCCAAAGAATAGTAAGTGACAGAGCCATCCAGCTTTAGATTATTTTCCCTAAGCCACTCCATTCCCACTAAGGTCCTATCAAAATTAGGCCTGACATCCACCTTTAGATGGAGGATGGATGGATGGATGGGTTGGATGGATGGATGGACAGATGGATGGATGGGTTGGATGGATGGATGGATAGATGGATGGATAGATGAATGGATGAATGGATGGATGGATGCAGTGCTCCCTGATTTTCATTTTGTTCAGATTGGTACCCTTCACTGCCCACCTCCAATCCCTGATTCACTCCACCTTCATCTGATACTTTTCCTGAACTCCTCCTTCAAAGCCCACCTTCTACCTTCCCTAATCAGCCTACATTCCTGAGGGTCATGGGCTGAGCACCTGTTCAATACAAGGCCTGCAGGGTCCTGTACCTCCAAGTGTGACATGAGTTCCTTTCATCAGGAAAGGAAAACAGGGTTTTCCTGTTCATCAGCCTTGACCCATGATGGAGCATCCAAAGGAAGATTTTCTTCTTTCAATGTGCTTTTGGCCATGGTTACAAATAGGTCAGATATGTTCAGACAACAGTTTCCCAGTAAGCAGCCACCTTCCAAGTTGTCCATCTGTAGATTATTGACCGTTGGATTGTCGATGGCCACATCCACCCACCAGGTTCTCCTGCTGCCCAGCAACCCATGCCCCTCTCCCTCCCACCCATATCAGACCCTAGTACTTAGTGATCAACCAAATGATTAGGCCCTATATGTGGGAGGCAAAGGTTAAAGTCCAGGGCTGTTCCCACTGTTAATGGATATTTTTACTGTGCTGTTCAGGTGGGCTTATGCTGGGGTGTCTTCCTTCCCTCCCCTGAAACCTGCCGACCAAACCCTGACCAGGGAGCAGTAGAGGCATGCTTGGGCGGGTGGAATGGGCATTTTCAAACCTGCTCACTTTTTCCCCTCCTTCAGTGGCACCAGGGACTGCTTTCCTTTACTTCTGTCTTCTTTGAAATTCAGTTGGAGCTGTAGGTGAGCTTAAAAAAAAAGAAAAAAATCACAGTAGAGTACCAGAACAACTCAGCAAGGCTGTTTCTCCTGCAAACCTGCGTCTTATATCCTCTGTTAGGAAAAGAATTATAGCAAGTTTTTATTAAAAGAGAGAGACAGAGCTGCAGATAATCAGATCTGAGACACAGAAATGGGAGCATGGGGGTGTTATGCGTGTAAGTTATTTTAAAATGTATGTTAGGTGAGTAATGGATTTTTCCACTCCCGGCTGGATGGGAACCAGACCAGCTCCCCCCATCCCTAACACCCAGCCTGACATGATGAAATTGATGTGTGAGGGGGAAGGACAGCCACTGATGGGGGCGCTGAGGAAGGCAGGAGACTCCCGGGGCTAGTATTTGGCGGCTCCGCACACACTTGCCCTAGCCTCGGGCTCCCTCCGCATGCGCTGCCCACCGCCCTCTTCCCTCCACAGGTGGAGGACAAGGCCTCTCCCTGCATTTTAGTGGCAAGGACACAGCCACAGGCTCTTAAAACTGGAAGCAATCCTAGGTACCCCGCCCCCGGTGTCACCCTCTCAGCCCCGTTGCACAGATGAAGGAAGGCTCGCCCTGCGTTTCGGAACACAGAGCTGGGCCCCTCCGTCCGTGGCCGTCAGACCACCCCCCCTCTCCTAGTGCCTGGAGCCTCTGGGGTCTCCTACTAACCCAGACAGAGTACCCTCCGGACAAGGGAAAGGCAGGAACCGGAGCGGATGCCACAGAGAAAGGGCTCGGACCTGTCCCCAAGTGGGGGACTGGGTGGTGTTTGTGGTGTGGGTCCCCAGCCTGAAGACTGGGCAGGCCTTGTGTGCGGAGATAAGACTAGGTGAGGGGGCACCGGGAAGACGCGCTCACCACGACTAGACGGCTCCGCCTGAGGGAACTCCCCGCAGGCCAGGAGGCCCAACCTCATGGGGCCTGCAGGCAGCAGTGTGAGACATGGAGACTTCAACTTAAGAAGATGGCAGAATGGAGGAGGGAAGGCGTGGTCTGGAAGGATTAGCTGGAGGAAGCAGAGACGTGGCGCTGGGAAGTTGAGACCCGCCTTCAGATATGAGTACAACACCGGCAGGCAGGGAGTGGTCTTCGGGTGGAAGGCAGGGAGCAGGAGTGGGGGAGACAAGCCAGGCCTTCCAAGGAGGGTTAATTTGGTGGGACGAATAGAAAGGACGTTTCAGAGGATGGGACAGAGTAAATGAAAGCGGTGAAGCAAGAAAAAGTACACCACAAAGGAAGGGCAATGCTTACCCCCAAATCAAGCATTCTGCTGGCCTGTCTGTTACCAGGCAAGACTAACAGGGAAGACCCTAGAAAGGCAGGGCTTTTGGGGTACCTCAGGCCACACTGGTAAGGCAGCTGATCTCCTCAGCTGCCTTGGCTGTAGGTATACATACATACCTCTGCCTCAGGGCTCTGACCTTTTTTGGGACCCCTCTGAGTCCTCTGTGACCGAGCTCCCCAAGACTCAGCAGATAACCCTGTGGGGTGAGAGCCTGGGGCCTTGCTGGCCAGGCTGAGGTGGTTTATGTCCTTCCAGGTATAACCAGGTGTGAACAGCTTCAGGGGGGCCCTGACTTCCTGCTCTCCACGTTTCCATCCTACCCCAACCATCATCCCATGTCCTCATCAGGGAGTAAAAAATCTTCAACAAAAGCCTAAATGAGTCCCAAGGTGCCCTGCCTCAAGGACCCCAGGATAAGTTCTTTGAGAAAGGACAGCCTCCTCCTCTGTGGGGTGTAACCAGGAAAGCAAAGAAACCTCTGGTACCAGGGCAGAGACCCTCTTCATTGTCGTGGGCTCGTGTATTGGCCATGAGCTGAGCTGGAGCTTGGGTCACGGCCTTGCCCTTTGGAAGTTGTGGACACTTTATCCACAAAATGGAGTTGGTGACACCTGCTCATGGGGTTGTTTGAGGAATAAACGAGATGAGGCAGGTGGAGACATGGCCCCAGCCTGGGAGGGAATAAGGAATCAGAGAACTGTGATCAGAGGACAGTGGTCACTCGGCAGGAGTGGCTGTCTCCAAAGGGCTCTGCCTCCTGGACAGACCACATGGCAGGGGAAGGCCAGCCACTGGCACCTAGAGGTGAAGTGGAGGGGAATGTGCCTCTGGGGCCAGGAAGTGAGAGCTGGTACCACATTTAGGGGAGGGGACATGCTTGGACCCTCTCAGGGAATGGGCGGTATGGTCTGTTGCCTAAGAGCAGTTTTGGCCCAGAAGGTCCATGTGATTCTGTGGTCTGTCTGTCTCTCACATACTCAACTGCACATGCTCTATCATGCATCACTGGAATCTGAGCTTTAGAAATGCAGACGTGCCCCTTGGGCTCCTGCCAGGCAGGGCACACACCAACACATGCCCCCCCACTAGCACTGGCATGTCTGGTCACAGCCCTGTCCCTCAGCCCTGCACCCAGAGGGCTGGGCTTGCAGCCAGGCCACCCTCTGCACCATACACACCAGAGACCCCACCGTCCCATGGTCATTCAGTGTCCTGCACAGACACCATCACCCCACATGGGTGATCTGTCCCCGGCCTGTGTTGCAGGCCTTGCTGAGCGAGGGAGGGGCAGTGACAAACAGCAGGAAAGGGGGTGGACTTGGTCTTCATGGAGGGGTACTCCTGTGTGTTATTTTTAAACATTTCTCTCATTTGCTAAATGAGGCTTTCTCTCTGGCTCCCTTTGAAATAGCAGCTCCTCTCTCCTCCGAGGGGTGGGGGAGGCAGTGGCCTGGCAGATGCTTTAGAAATTATGGGTGAAATTTGCTGACTCAGGCCCAAATTATTTGCTGTCTTGGGACTGTATTTGGTTCAATAAGCACTGTCAGCTTGCTCACCCCCTTTCCTCTCCTCCCTAACTCTCCTCTTTCTTTCCCTTCTGCCTTTCCTGCCCTCCTCTTTCCTTTCTCTATCTCAGCCCAAACACTCTCCTGGCTACCCCTCATTCCCCTTCCTCTCCAGTGGGCCCCTCTGCTCCCCCCTCTGTCTCTGCCCTCTCTGCCTCTCTCTCTCCTGGAGCTGGCCAGCTTGCCCCATGAGGGGAAGATGCCCTCCCCACAGAGCCAAGAGAAGTGTGTGGGGGAGAGTGAGGGGGTGCCTTTAGGACTGAGGACCAGGGCCTGATGGATGCACTAGGCTGGGGGAGGGCAGAGTGCTGCTGTGGGCAGAACAGCCCCAGAGGGCTCCATGGAAGAAGAGGGCTTGAGCTGGGCCTGGAGAGAACACGTTAGTGGGGGAAGTTGCAAGGCTGTCCAGAGGAGAAGGAGCAGTTGTGGCCAGGCAGGGTGGAAAAACTGAGTGTGGGGGATGGAAGGGAAGGGGGAACACCATTTGTTATGAGAAGTTTCCTCTGGCTTCAGCTTTATGTTTTTGTTTATTTACTGTCTCTTCTCCTTGTCTTTTACCTGCCAAATCCCTTGCTCTTTGTTAAGACAAAGAATGACAAAGAACTTCTGTCCCTACTCCATCTCCCACCTGCCAAACACATGCGATCTGCCCCCTCCAAGCTAGAGAGATTGAGGAGGCTGCTCCCACTCAGAACACAAAGATAGGACAGGTTAGAGAAGGGGGCAATTCCATGGAGGATACACCTGATCCTGAACCCCTGGAAGGGTGGTTCTCTCAAGGTGGGGAGCTGGTCACACATCATAGGCCGGCACAGTGGAGGATTGAAAGGTCGAAGTGAGCATCCTTGGGGCCCAAATGCCTCTTCTCCCATGTGGGCAACCTTAAAAGTGGATGGTAATCAAACTCAAATTCAAATTAAAATGGCTCAAACCAAACACTTAAAGACTCCCCTGAGCAGCATCCTTGCTTGTTCCCAATAAATCATTTGTTCCACAGTCTTTTCCACACAAGAAGAGGCTGGACCCCTCCATGTGGCTCTGGAAATAAAAGTGAAAGGACATTCATAGACAAGGATTCCAGGTGTCTGGGAACCGGGTGGGGGAGCCACAGCCCAGAACAGTGCAGTGATTGCTGGTGATGTACTCAGAGTCAGGTTTTAAGGACTTAGGGTTCACTGCAGGTCCAGAGTTTAGCTGCCTGATGGCTTGAAGAGAGACACCGTCATCTCCTCCCTGGGCTGGGTCACACCCCTGGAGATGAGGGGCTGGACTGTTGGGAGTGCAGTTGAGTGGGAAGTTACAGGGCCCAGTTGCCATCTGCCCAGCTGGCCACCATCCATAGACATTGCAGAGGCTGAGGGAAATTGAACCCCAGGGTAAATTTGGAGGCTAGAGCAAGGATGCTGGATTGTTTCCTTCTTCTCCTTACTCAACTGTAAGCACTTTAAAGGCAGACTGCTTTCTGGACAATGGCTGGTGACTGGAGAACCCTGAATCCTAGTTTGGGGGTTAGAAGCACTGCCTGAGCTTGGCTCTGAAGCTCACCAGCCCAGCGATCTTGGGCAAGTGCCTGAACACTATCTATCCTGGTTTCATTGTCTACAGAACTGGCTCAGAGGGCCGTTGTCAGAAACTAGATGCATTAATACGTGGACAGTGCTCAGTAAACATGAGTTAGCATTAAGCCAGAAGACAGACCCAGATTACACTCTGAAAGGCACCTTCCTAAGTCCTCACTTTGCAAATATAGAGCTGGCTTTCTCTTCCATGAGAATTTCTCTTCCATATCTGCTCTGCCCAAGAAGAGTCCAGGATGAGGCCATTATACCATAAGTGCTTGTAAACCATCACATGCCAAGCTCCCAGACACAGCCAGCCCCACAAAAGGTTTTGCCAACTGGCCTTGTTGTTAAATTTTAAATAATGTCCTGGTGGGAGAAAGAAAGTTGCAATGAACATCTTCTCCATTTCCACCACTTTCTTTTCTGGGGTCCAGCAGGGCCCTCAGGGACATCCCCAGCACCCCAGCTAGTAGAGGCCCCAGTCAAGTCTTCCACCACACCCAACCAGAAGCAATCAAGCACGACTCCTCACTTCCTACCCTGTGCCTGAAGTCAGCACTGGGGACCCTGGCCAGGGCCAACACTGCATCAGGAAGTCCCAGGACCTGCTGGGATCAAGCTGTTCCAAGAGCAAAACACAAATCAGCCACCCTCAGCCGTGCCATTTGCCAGAACCAAATTCATGAGCTTCTGATAAATAATTCAGTCTTCTCCATCTGTGGAAAAGTTGGATTTGGCCTAATTTCTTTCATAAACAAAGGACATCATCTGTTCAGAACACTGAAATAGACACCAGTCAAATTTAAAAACAAAATATGTCCCAATAAGCCTCATCCATTCAGGGTCTGGGATCATTGAATCTCAGGTTGCCTCTACAAATCTGGATGAACAGGGTGGACTGAGACCATGAGGTCTGATTTGAGAAACTGAGGCTAGGTGGTTGGTTCTGTAAAATCAGAGAATATATTTTAAGTGTTTTGCTTGGTACATTGCTTGATTTTGTCCCTGAATTTTTTTTTGTTCTATGTCTAAATGTAAGTCTGAAGGCTTTCATAGTTCTAATTAAAGAAAATAATGAATGCTTGGTGTTGGAGTTCTGTTTGGGGTGGTTGAAAAGTAAAGGAAGCTGATGAAGCCAGCACAACATTTTGTGTATGATTAATCCCGCTGAGTTGTATGCTGGGGAGTGGTTGAGATGGGAATGTTTAAATTGTATGTATGTTTCAACAATTAAAAAAGGTGAAACTAAATAAACAGTGACAAATGAAATACATCATCCTGGATAGGATATAATAAAATATTGTGCAATCCAGTTTATGAGAATATCAATAATGAAACTAGATTGCTTGTTCTGGGAATCTTTATATTTTGACATTTATATGGTTTTTAAGTTCTAAGAACATCAGATAAATCTTTCATGAAGAGATATGGTATGGTCATCCCTTTGTTCAGTGGTGAAATATGTCCACTTAAGAACATTTTTCTTTCAATGTATAGTCTCAGCACAAATATTTCAACTTGAATAGAATACACTAATGTTGGAAGATTACAAGTTCTCTTAGAAATGAAGATTAGTTGATCTCCTTCCTGTATACATTCTCTAGAGCATTTCTTTCAGCACATTAAAATCCATGAAACATGAGCCCTCTGAGAATAGGTATGAAACTTGATTTTGAGACTTTCAAAAGGAATTAAGTAAAATATTGTTCTGTTTGTTTGCATCTGCATGATTATTAGAATTCAATGGTAAAAATCAAGTTGAAGACATGCTTTGATTCGATGTATGCTCACTCTCATCTGAATTAATAAATGTATGCCTTTCAGACTATAGGAATGATGAAACTATCGAATGTATTAAAAGTGAGTCTTCCATGAAACTGGTACTTTCTCTAGAGTGAAAATGAATCTGTGAGGACTGGAATGTGGTGAAAATAGAGTCCATATGTTTTGGTTTTCTTGAAGTTTTTGTACGAGTCTGTTAAGTAAGGAAGACAATTTTAACCACAAGAGGCAGTCCTTATTTATTTTTTCAATAATTTGTTCATCTAATTGTAATTGTTGGACTTGACTGCAGGCATTTAAGCCCAGGCCAACCTGGTAAGGTTATGGTGGACATAGAGCTTCTTTAGATTCATAATTCATTTCCAAAGGGAAGTTTAAAGTCTTTCAGGGAGTATTTTTATGAAGTTAGACCAGAAGGAGGCATAGAAAAAATTTGTAAGTGACCCCAAAGAAAGGAGATCTGTTTAGACGTGGTTCAACATCTTATTCATTTTTGTGTGTGGAGTCATGGGCATAGCAGGTGACTGGAATCCCCTTCTTTAGGAGACAGATACAGTAAATACTCAGAAGGACTTGAGAAATTTTGTTTGCATTAAGTATTTATTGAAATTAGTAAGTGTGGATTATGCTGGACAGTAAGCATCAGATGAAATAGAGGCGGAGTTTGGGTACTTTATTCAATTCTATGAATATGCCCATGTGGTAGGAGAATCTGAGCCTAGGATAAAATTGTGTGAACAAACTATATGAAAAGATTTAGACAATAGAATGGGGAATCTGATTATTGAAATGAGAGGTGGCATTCTAAGTAAAACCTAGGTGTAAGCCTTTAAGGGATTTAAACTGGGGAGACAGGAAGAAAAAATTCACTCTGGCCATGTCTTCCTCTAGCCCTGTAACTTTTAAGATTACCAAATATTTATGACCCTCTATTAATTTCATTTGTTAAACAGACTTAATCAGTAAGTATACTTTGAGTATTAAATAAATGAAAATCTCCAAACACATTTAATGCAACCATTCATTCTTTATCTTGACTAAGGTATAATCAGTTGTTAATCTTATTTCTGTTTCTGAAAATACCATCATTTGCCACAAAATTATTACGTATTTTTTAACAGTGTCTTATGGGAGAATTTACAGTATAGAAGACCTTTCACCTTTATAAATTATGAAATGCCAGGGTGTATTAGCTGAGAATGATTAGTACAGGGTAAGAATTCAGCCTCCACTTTATTAAATATCAGATAGAGAGAATAGATTTCCTCCCAAATCACTCATTGTACATTATATCAGTCTCCTAATCCTATTGGAATGTTGAGACATTAAGACTCAGGTATTTTTGCTACCTTTTGACACAGAGGATTTTCAGGAACATATTTGCATAGCAGGACACAATTTCCCTCTAAATAGACCAAGTCCTTGAATTTCTCACCCCATGAAAAATGCATTCTTAAATTTCTTGGTGACGAACCAATTCCAGTGGGATGAGATAGAAAACTCAGGGTTGAGTGAGTGATATTGTTAGATATCTCATGTGGAAGAACTGACATGATTTAGGGCAAATATATTCAGAAAGGCAAGTTTAAGGTAAAGTTAGAAGGATGTGAGAGTCCACAGGACTGTGATGGATGCATCATAAGCCAGAAATAGTTATATTTGAGAAATTCTAGAGTGATTTCTCCTGAGGGGAAGACCCAATATTTTGATATCAGGGAGGAATTGGAAATCTCTGGAAACCATTCACCAATGGATACATAAAATACAGAGATTTTCTCATTCTTTTCTGAACAATGAAGGTATTCATATCATCTTATCCAGAGTAGCCAAGACCTTCTTACTCTTGATCTGGCAAAACATGGTTCCCCCACTTCTTCTCTTAGAACACACTTCCCATTTCTGTTGATTGGACCTGGGTTACTACCAGATGAAGGGTTGGGAATCAAGAGAGTTGGGTCTGGCAATTTAGGACAAGGCAAGAATATCATCATTTCTTTCTCTTTTCTCAATATGCTCCTTGGTGCTTATCTGGTTGTGAATGAAAACCTGAGGAAGACAGTTGTCAGCTGACCTACGGACAATGAAGCCACTGGGGAGTAGGAATTATCCCTACTGAAATTACCTAGGTATTGTCAACAGATGTGCATGGACATTCTAAGCTCATTTAGGAGATATGCAAGGATCCAAGTGCTAGTTAAGTTTATCCAGGCTTCTGGGATGGTGATTGTCCATCAAAAAGTACTCCTTAAGGTTATGTATTCATTGGAAAGCTGAGAAAGACTTTCTCTTTGTCATTATTGGCAAAATATTGCATTCACTGATCCTGCTAATGTCTACAAGTGGCTTAGCCATGCAGTGAACATAGGTGAGAGAGATGAGTAATAGCAGAATTTTACAGTCAGTAGGGAGACTGGTGTTGAGTAGGTGAGTTCAATCAACACACTGTTATATATGCTTGGATGAGGGCTGTGCATTGTTGTGAGGAACAAAACTGAGGGTTAGTTAATAGAAGGAAAAGAAGATCATCTATTTTCCCAACTTCTAATTTCTTAGAATATTGATATATATTTGCACCATTTCAAAGCTTTAAAAAAGATAACTAAAATTATCCTTTTCCTAACATCCTCATTTCCCATTTTCCCTTTCTGTAAATAATCTATATTCAATTTTTCTAAGTGAAAGAAATGAAAATAACTTTATTTTTAAATTTTGGCTTACATTTGGGAGGAGTATATTGGATAAAATTAATGGTCCTGTGAATTTTTTTGAAGAATTCGTCAGATCAGAGTGAGAAAAAGGCTTATTTGTATTCTCGAGCATATAATAGGAGGTGAAGATACAGGAGGGACAATGAGTAAGTGCACTTGAAGATCCCAAGGAAAGTTGAGATGGGAAGGTTTTATATTCACAGAATATCAGTCTGGGACCATCATTCAGTGTAGCACTTTCAGGAGACTATGATGTGAGCTGCTGAACTATCTGTACTTGTACGTTGTGATTAACATCTGAGTTATGGAGAGTTGAGTGAGGCAACATGTACTCATTTCATTCTGTCTATGATACCTGTTTAGTACTTCAAACTGCTGGACTATGTTACAAGATTTTCTGCAATCCTACTGAATAATATATATATGCATTATGATCAGATAAGAAGTATTTTACACACAGCTCATTGGTCTTTCAGAACATGTACAGGCTGTGAAATGATATCAAAGATGACAGGAAACTGAGGTCATCTTGGGGAATAATCTAATGAAAGTTAAAATATAAAAGGGGTGTATCTTGTATATTACCCACCTTAGAATGAGTGTAAGTTTGCTTGAAATTGTTGGAAAAGAGTGTTTTAGCTATGAATGCTTAAGTGCAAATTGTATATCATTATCTGAAAGTGATGACTACTAGTGTATTGGGAAATTTCCAGGTTATATCATGCCACATGCCTTGGGTTCTTCTTTATTTTTTAGCATTTTTTCTTGTATAGTACAACATGTACAAAGCAAAGAAATAAAAAAGCAATAGTTTTCAAGGTATTCTTCAATAAGTAGTTACAGGATAGATCCCAGAGTTTGTCATGGGCCACCATATGATCCTCTCATATATTTCCTTCTAACTGCCCCAGAATATAAGAGGCTAGAAGGCTTAAATACTTTTTTAACATCACAATCGAATTTTTTTCTTTTTTGTGTGAAAAATAACATATATATATACATACACAACAAAGCTATAAATTTCCAAACACAGCACCACAAGTAGTCGTAGAACATATTTCAGAATTTGACATAGGTTACAATTCCACAATTTTAGATTTAATTTCTAGCACACTAAAATACTGGAGACTAAAAGAGATATCAATTTAGTGATTCAGCATTAATATTCATTGTTAATCCTATCTTCTCTGTATGACTCTACCCTCACTTTTGATCATTCCATCCCTCCCTTTAGGGGTGTTTGGGCTATAGCCATTCTAAAGTTTTCATAGTTGAAAAGTCCACCACCAATATTGGGTAGGGAGATGGAACTATCTGATGTTCTGGAGAGGCTGGGCTAGATTTCAGGACTTATCTGGACCAGGGACACATCTGGAGGTTGTAGGTTTCTAGAAAGTTACTCTAGTGCCTGGAACCTTTGTGGCATCTTATATATTGCCCTATGGGTGCTTTAGGATTGGCTGGAATGGTCCCGGTTATGGGTTGGTAGGATATGATAGGTAGCAAGGTCTACCTGAAGCTTGTATAAGAGCAACCTCTGGAGTAGACTGTTGACTCTATTTGAACCTCTCTGTCATGGACACTTTATTAGTTATAATTTTCCCCCCCTTTGGTCAGTATGGAATAGCTGACCCCACAGTACCAGGACTGGATTCATCCCTGGGAGTCGTCTCTCATGTTACCAGGGAGAATTTCACCCCTGGGTGTCATGTTCTATGTAGGAAGGAGGGCAATGATTTCCTTGCAGAGTTGGGCTTAGAGAGACTGAGGCCACATCTGTGAAACAAAAGAAGACCTCCAGAAGTTATTCTTAGTCATGACTATTGGTAGTCTAAGCTTCTCTGCTACCTACATAAGCTTCACAAGAATAATTCTCATGATCAAGGGCATGGCCTATTGATTTGGGTGTCCCTGAAGTTTGACACAGTATCAGGGGATTCCCTGATGGTAAGGTTTAATACTTCCATATTCTTTCTCTCATCCCTCAGGGGACTTTGCAACACTTTTTGATTATCTGCTTAATATAACCTAGGATGTATCCAGGCATTACAATAATCTATACAGGATTAAAGAACTTCTTTCTTATTCTGGGCTCTCTGTGGTTCAATTGTTCAAATAAGCCATACAGATAGTTTGAGTTAGATTGTGCATTACAGAAAATTTCAGTTCCACACCAAATAGATCTTCTTCAATTGGTCTCAAAGAGTATGTGTGGTTCTAAAATATAGACACTGTCTTCTTTACCCCTATGTTCTGAATTACTTTAACCCCAACCTGTTCAGCTTCATTCTTATCTCTAAATATCGAGGTATATACATAAAACAAGGTCTCAAAATCCAGAAGTAATAATCACCTCTCTAGACTTAATGTTTCTGCTCTAAAAGCTTACAATCTAGGCCTCTGTTTTCTAATAAGCATTTTCTAAAGTGACCATATCCTTCTTGTACTTTTGTTTCTGGCTTATTTTGTCTCACCAAGTGTCCCACATGTTCATTCACATTGTTGCATGCCTTATGACTTTACTCCTTTTCATAGTAGCACAACTTTTGTTCATGAGTATACACCATCATTCACCAATATACTTCTCAATCAGTGCATCCTTCAATCATCTGCATTCATTGGGCATCATGTAGAGGGCCCAAAGTCCACAGTCCATCAACATTTTCAATTTTACATAATTTCATGGTTCCCAAGAGAAAGGAAACCAATAAACACACACTTGCCAAAAAAGGAAGTCTAAACCTTCTCTTAGCTCTTGTCCCTCTCCCCATTATTTACCTCTGCTGTTGCTGTGATAGTGCTGATGGTTTCCTTTTGAACACAGTTCATAGCATGAAATAGTGGTTCCCCCCATACCCTGAACTTAAGCACTCTTTGTATGAAAATCATATCTTTGAAGTAATTCTTGCAGAACTTATTCATATTACTAATTGTAATCAGTGGGACACATAGGTCTGTACAACCCCTTTCAATCTTGTTCACCTTCAGTATGGTATATTACTTATAGACCCACTAGAAAACCACCTTCACTCCTATCTGTTCCCTTACATTGGTGTTCAACCTCATTAGATAACAATTCACCCATCTCTATCTTCTATATATCTTTAAGTCCCTTATATTCTGTATTATAAACCTCTGATCATATCCTCATGTTGGTCATAGAAGTGAAGTCACACAGTATCTATCCTTTTGTGTCCGGCTAATTTCACTCAGCATTATGTCCTCAATGCCATTCATCTTGTCATGTGCTTCAGGATGTCATTTTATCTTACTGCTGCATAATATTCCATCGTATGTATATATCACATTTTGCTGATCCACTCATCTGTTGATAGACATTTGGTTTGTTTCCATCTTTTAATGATTGTGAATAATGCTGCTATGAACATCAGTGTGCAAATGTCTCATAATTTCTGATAAGTTTCATTCTCATTTTTGTTAATCTCCAGATAGCTACTAAATTCTCTAGAAATTTCTTCTTTGACCCACTGGTAGTTTAAGAGTGTGTTATTTAATCTCCATATGTTTGTGAATGTTCTTGTTCTTTGGTGGCTATTGGGATTCAACTTCATTCCATTGTGATCAGAGAAAGTTCTTTGAAAAGCTAAATGTCATTAAATCTATAAAGACCTGTTTTATGCCCCAGCATATGATCTATTCTAGAGAATGTTCCATGAGCACTAGAGAAGAATGTATATCCTTGTGTTTTGGTGTATAATGACCTGTATAGGTCTGTTAGGTCTAATTCATTAATCAAGTTATTTAACTTCTTTATTTCCTTGTGGATCTTCTATCTGGTTATTGTATTTATAGAGGAGAGTGGTGTATTGAAGTCTCCAACTTTTATTGTTGAAACATCTATTGCTCCCTTCAGTTTTGCCAAGGTCTGTCTCATATACCTTGGAGCACCTTGATTGGGAGCATAAACATTTATGATTGTTATATTTTCTTGGTGAATTGACCCTTTAATTAGAATATAGTTTCCTTCTTTGTTTCTTATGGTGTCTTTACAGTTAAAGCCTATTTTGCCTGATATTAGTATAGCTACTCCTGCTTTCTTGTGGTTACAACTTATGTGGGAAATCTTTTTCCATCCTCTCATTTTCAATCTATTTGTATCCTTGTATCTAATATGAGTCTTTTGCAAGCAGTGTATAGCTGGATTATATTTCTTAATCCATTCTGCCAATCTTTATCTTTTAATTTGTAAGTTTAGTCTACTAACATTCAAAGTTATTACTGAAAAGGCATTTCTTAAGTCCATCATCTTATATTTTTATTTTATTTGTCAGATCTATATATTCTTTTCCTCTTTCTCTTTGTATTCTTTAAATTACCCTTAGTGGTACTCTTCAATTCTGTACCCTCCTCCAGACCTTCCTCTCCTGTCTTTTTTTAAGCCAGCAGAACTTCTTTTAGTCTTTCTTGTAGGGGCAGCCTCTTGTTGGCAAATTCTTTCAGGAGTTCTTTGTCTATGAAAATTTTAATCCCTCCCTCAGTTTTGAAGGACAGTTTGACAGGGTGCCAAATTCTTGACTGGAAGTCTTTCCCTTTCAGGATCTTGAATATTTCATAAATTTTGCCTTCTCATTGCCATGGTGTTAGTTGAGTAGTCTAAACTCAGTCTTATTTGGTTTTTCCTTTTTATGTGGTAGATTGTTCTTCTCTTGCTGCTTACAGGATTTTCTTCTTCTCTTCAACATTCGGCAGACTGATTAGTATATGTCTTTGGGAAGGCCTATTTGTATTTATTCTGTTTGGAGTTCATATGGGCTTCTTTGACTTGTTTATTTATGTCCTCTGTAAGATTGGAAGCTATTCCCCTATTATATCCTCAACTGCTCTTCCTAACCCTTTACTCCTCTCTTCTCCTTCTGGGACACCAATTATTCTATTTGTGTGCTTTGTTTTGCCTAACATTTCCATGAGATCCAATTCAAAATTTTCCATCCTTTTTACCATTTGCTATTTTGAGTCTTCAGAGTCAGTTATCCTGACCTCTACATCACTTATCCTTTCTTCTGTCTCTTCAGATCTGATGTTGTGTGCCTCTAGAATGTTTTCTTTCAACAAAGTCTTTAATCTCCATGATATCAGGTATTTTTTCTATTCATTCTTTCATATTCTTCTTTATGCTTTTTCACTGTCTTCTTGATCTCCTTCATGTCATTTGCCATTCCATTTCTTTTATTAAGTAGAGTTGTATGAACATCTTTGATTAGTTATTCCAATGTCTGCGTCTCCTCTGGTGCTTTAGTTTGGTCATTAGGCAGGGCTATATCTGTCTGCATTGTGAAATGCTTTGTGATCTTCTACTGTCTTTGTGGCATGTAAATATCTTGATTGATTTACTTTGAGGGTTGATTTCTTTCAGTAGTCTAAGGCCTTGTGTTTGCAGGATGGAGTAATAGCACAGTGCAGGGTATGGGGTGGGGCACTCAGTGTGGAGATTTGTTCCAGGGAAGGTATAGGCACAGATTGGGGATGCTATGTTGATGCTTGTGAGTGTGGGTGCCCAGTGGCCAGGGAGCTGTGCAGGTGTACCAGTCTGGGGTCCATAACCCTGGTGTGCACTGGTCTAAGGGCATGGGGCCCTTCGTGTGCATGTGTAGAGCTGTGGCAGCAGGTCAATGTTATGCCTTCATGGATTGGGGGAAGATGTGACCCAGCTATATAGGTTAGCACTTTCTCAGCTGGGAAGTGTGGCTGAGGGCTGTGCACGTGTGTGTTTCTAGGACTGCTATAAACTGAGGTCCCAGAGCTGAGTGATCTGACCGGGGGCCTGTGCACATGTGTCCATCTAGGCATGCTGTAAACTGATGCACAGAGCTCATGGGGGGGTGAGGCTGTGCAACACTATGGGCAGAATGCAGATGTAGCCTGGTTATGGAGGTTAATACCTGCAGCCTTTATGTGCTGGCAACAGCATGCAAGGAACAGGGAATTGGAGTTAATGTTTGAGAGGGGTGTAGGAGAGGTGAGTTGGGCTGCACTTGGGATGAGGCAGGTATATGCACTGGTAGCTGGTGGGGTGGGGGCACCTGGAGTATGGGGAATGGGAGTGGGCGACAGGGCTCAGGTGCATGGGATGTGGGATGAGTTGCCAGTCACAAGGCTGCCCTGGTGAGGGCAGTGCACCCAAGGAATGTGGCCAGGCTTACTTCCTAGTCCCTGGCTCCTCTTTGTGCACTCCCACAGGCTCTGCACCTCCATGCCAGGCTCTAGCTTTCTGCCTCACAGTTCCTTGGCCTCTGCAACTAGGCCCACCCTATGTGGTACAGAAACCTCTCCCAGGTCAGCAGCACTTCTGAATCACCACCTCAGTCACCCTCCTGTCCCTTCTGTAACTTTTCCATGGAGCAGGACTGATCTCCCGTTTCTCTATTTGGCCTTCTTCTTGGAAGTCTTGGGATGTTCTTTGATACGGAGTTTAAAGTAATCAAAGTGTACGTTGCACATGTCTGCCTGTGTGAAATTCAGATAATCTTATTCAGCACTGAGAATGATCTGACTTGAAATGCCTACTCAGTTTGAATTTTCTGTAAACAAGCACTACTTCCTCGGTGCTGGCCTCTCAAACATCCTACACTGGACATCAGTAGAGATAATCCTCTTTGAATCTGAATGTCTGTGATGTCTTTAGGAATTAGTGAACTTGAAAGATATAATTATAGACTTCACCCAGGAAGAGTGGTCCCTCCTAGACACATCCTGGAGAAAGCTGTTCAGAGATGTGATGCTGGAAAATACCAGTCACCTGGTCTCTGTGAGTGAGTCAAGTTTACCTTTCTATGTGATCTATTTTCTTGAGATGGACCTAAAACAGATATTGTTTTATATTTTCATATTTTATTTTATAATTTATATACATAATTTAGTTACCTATAGCATGCAAATCTTTTTGAAATATTTTTTCTTCACTTATGCTTTACATCTAGATTTGCATCACACTAGGATGTACTCTTCTAGAGCACAAATTTATTATTTTTCTTCTATTCAATATCCAACACTCAGAGCAGTGATAGGAATTCAATGAATATGTACTGAAAGCAAAGGTAAGAAGATTAAATGTATCCTAAATAATTATTCTGCTCCATGAATTTGTTGTGGATTTAGATCTTAGTAATAAAAACAACACCTATATACTTTTCCACATCAACTTAGACTGTTCTGGGGGAATTCATGTTACTGGATTCTCTTTGAAAATAAAAATGAACTATTGTGGAAACATAGAGTTTCTCCTTGTTTGAAATTATATAAGGTTCTGCAGCATCTTTTTGGACTTGGGTATCTGCAATTAGACATTCTCACTGTATTTGGACACTAATTCAAACAACCCTATGATGATGAAAAATTGTCGATATTCCCATGTTCCAGGTACATTTGCTTGGCTGACATTCAATGCTTACCTTATTCTTCCTTGGTCACTGTAGTGATTCAAGCTGCATGTGCCATAGAAAAATATGTTCATAAAGGCAATACATTCTTGTACATGTGAACTATTGTACATAGAACATTTCATTGAGGTTACTTCAGCTCAGGTGTGTCCCACCCCAATCAAATGAGTCTTAATCCTATTAAAGCAATCCTTTCAAAGAATATAGAGCTCAGACAGAGAAAGAAAAACCACAGCAAATAAGTAGGTGAAATCAATGAAGCCAGGAGAAGAAATATACTAAACATGCTACCATGTTTCTTGCCATATGACAACCTAAGGACCAATACTTGTGAGCTGCCAGCCTTCAAACACCACAGCCTTTGGTAGCCAGCACCCAAATGCCCTTTGTCTTGATTATGCCTAGATTTGGATGTTTCATCCAATGATGAAGTGATTTTCAAATACTTTCTCCCTCGAGTTGGCTGTCTACACCTTTTTTTACAAAGTCTTTTGAGGCACAAAATAATTTCTTTTGTTGCTTGTTCTTTATGTGTAATGTTTAGGAAGCTATCTCATATTCCTAAGTCTTGAAGATGTTTCCCTATTGTGTGTAAGATAATGCTCCTTTTTCATTCATTTTCTTATTGATATCCAGTTCTCCCAAACCGATTTACTGAAAAGACTATTTAGTCCCAGTTCAGTGGATTTGGGTGCCTTTTAGAAATTTAGTTGATGATAGAATTAGTGGTCTATTCTGCACTCTTGATTAAATTCCATTGGTCAATACTTTTATCTTCATGTCAGTATCATATTACTTTGAGCAAGGAGGCTTTATAATTTTTAAAATCAGGTTCTGTTAATCCTCTCACTTCATTCTTCTTTTTTAGGATGCTTCTAGCAATTCAGGGTCTCTTTCTCTTCCAGATGAATTTGGTAATTAGCTTTTCCAAGTCTTCAAGGTAGGTTGTTAGAGTTTTGATTGGTACTGCATTGAATTTGTGGATAAATTTCAGCAGATTTGATATCTTAATTATATTTAACCTTCCTAAACATAAACCTGGAATGTTTTTCAACCTATTTAGATCCTCTTTGATTTCTTTCAGAAATGTTATGTAGTTTTCTGTGTGCACATACTTTACATCCCTAGTTAAGCTCATTCCTTCATAGTTCACTCTTTTAGTTGCTATTTTGAATGGAAGTTTTCTTAATTGTTCCCACAGTTAGGTTATTGCTGGTGCATATAAACATTACTGATTTTTGCACATTAATTTAATAATCTGCCACCTTGCTGTATTTGTTTACTAGCTCAAGTAGTTTTGTTGCATATTTCTCAGAATTTTCAAGTATGATATTATGTCATCTGTAAATAATGAAAACCTTACTTCGTCCCTTCCCATTTGGATGCTTTTTATTTCTTTGCTATGTCTGATTGCTCTAGCTAGAACTTCCAGTACAATGTTGAACAATAGTGGTGACAGAGGGCATCCTTGTTGCATTTCCAATCTTTGGGAGATTTCTTTCAGTCTTGCATCATTGCTTATGATGCCAGTATGGGTTTCGCATATAGGCCTTTTATCATATTCAGGAAATCACCTTTGAGTCTTACTTTTAGAACTGTTTTTATCAGAAAAGGATGTTGAATTTTGTTGAATGCTTTTTCAGCATCAATCAAAATGATCATGTGATTTTCCTTTTGTTTTCTTAATGGGCTGCATTACATTAACTGATTTTCTTGAGTTGAACCATCTTTGCATTCATGGCACATTTGGTCATGGTGTATAATTCTTTTAATGGGCTGTTGGGTTTGATTTGTTGAGAATTTTTGCATCATATTTATTAGGGAGATTGGTCTGTAGTTTTCCCTTCTTATAACATCTTTACCCATTTTTGGTATTAAAGAGATGTTGGCTTCATAAAATGAGTTAGGTAGTGCATCTTTTTCCTCAATTTTTTTGAAAAGTTTGAACAGAATTGGTGTTAGTACTTTTGTGATACTATTCCCCTGTGAATCCTTCTGGTCTTGGGCTTTTCTTTGTAGGATTATTGTTGATAACTAAATGAATCACTTTATATGTGATTGGTTTATTGAGATCTTCTATTTCTTCCTGAGTCAGTGTACCTTGCTTGTGTCTTCCTAGAAATTTTCCCATTACATCTAAGTTGTCTAGTTTGCTGGCATATATTTGTTTATAGTATCCTAGCGATATTTTTTATTTCTTCAGGGTCTGTGGTAATGACCCCCCTCATTTCTGATTTGGTTTATTTGAATTCTTTCTCTTTTCTTTGGTCAGCCTTGATAGTGGCTCTTCAAATTTATTGATTTTCCCAATGAACCACCTTTTGCTTGATTGATTCTTTCTGTTGTTCTTTTGTTATCTTATTCATTTAACTCTGCTTTAATCTTTGTTATTTCTCTTCTTCTATTTGCTTTGTGGTTACTTTATTGTTCATTCTGAAGTTCTTCCAGGTGAGTGGTTAAGTTCTCAATTTTTTCTCTCTCTTCCTTCATGTAAGTCCAAAAAAAATCCCTCTCAGTATAGCCTTTGATGCATCCCTCAAGTTCTGATATGTTTTATTCTCATTCTCATTTGTCTCCAGAGAGCTACTGATTTCTCTAGCAGAAATGTAATCTTATATATATCTAGTCTTCATATATATGTGAAAGTTCTCATTCTTTGGTGGTTATTGATTTCCAGCTTCATACCATTGTAATTAGAGGAAGTGTTTTGAATAATTTCAATATCTTTAAATTTATAAATTCCTCTTTTTTACCCCAGCATATGATCTATCCTGGATAATTTTTTTCTTTAAATGTTTTTTTATTGTTAAGTATAGCATATATACAAAGAAAACACAGAAAAAACAGTGATTTTCAAAGTACACTTCAAAGGCAGATACAGAACAGATTTCATAGTTCGTTATGGATTGCCATTACACTATTTCTGATTTTGCTTTCTAGTTGCTCCAAAACATGAAGGCTAGAATAATTTGCCTTCTTTTTTTTGTGAAAAATGACATATATATAAAAAAGTAATAAATTTTAAAGCACATTGCAACAATTAGTTGTAGAACAGATTTCAGAGTTTGGTATGGGTTATAATTCCACCATGTTAGGTTTCACTTCTAGCTGCTCTAAGATACTGGAGACTAAAGGAAATATCAAGATAATGATTCAGCAATCATACTCACTTGTTAAATCCTACCTTCTCTCTATAACTCCATTGTCACCTTTCTCCCACTCTTTAGGAATATTTGGGCTATGCCTGTCCTAACTTTTTCATGTTGGAAGGGGCTGTCAATAATATGGGAAAGTGGGGAAGAACTAGCTGATGTTCTGGAGAGGCTGACCCCTCTGCATTTCAGGACTTTTCTAGACAGGGACCCATCTGGAGGTTATAAGTTTCTGGAATGTTAACCTACTTCATGGAAACTTTGTAGACTCTTACATAACACACTAGATGTTCTTTAGGATTGGCTGGAATGGTGTTGGTTGGGGTTCAGCAAGTTATGGTAGGTAGCAATGTCTAACTGAAGCTTGTATAAGAGTACTCTTTCAACTCTCCTTGAACTCTCCCAGCCACTCATACCTCATTTGTTCCACTTCTTTTCCCCCTTTTAGTCAGCATGGCATTGTTGAGCCCATGGTGCCAGGGCCAGAGTCATCACTGGGAGTCATCACCCATGCCATCAAGGAGACTTCCACCCTGGATGTCATGTTACATGTAGTGGGTAGGGCCTTGATTTTACTTGCAGAGTTGGGCTTAGAAAGAGAGAAGCAACTTCCAAGCAACAAAAGAGGTCCTCCAGAAGTAACTCTTAGGCATACCTATAGGTAGGAATATTTTGTGAGCAGTAAAGATGAATGTATACCCTGGTGTTTTGGGATGTAATGATGTATATATGTGTATTAGGTCTAATTCATTTATCAAATTGTTTGTTTTCTATTTCCTTTTTGCTCCTTTGTCTGATTGTTCTATCTTATAAATAAGAGTGATGTATTGAAATCTCCTACTATTATTGTCAAAGCATCTATCACTCCCTTCAGTTTTGCCAATATTTGATTCATGTACTTTGGACCTCCTTGATTGGGAGCATAAACATTGATGATTGTTATTTTTTCTTGTTAAATTATCCCTTTTATTAATATATAGCATCCTTCTTTGCCTCTTATGATGTCTTTATATTTAAAGTCTATTTGTTTGATATTAATATAGCTACTCTTGCTTTCTGTTGGCTATAGAATGTGTGGAACATCTTTTTCCAACCTTTCACTTTCTATTTCTTTGTATCCTAGTGCCTAAAATGAGTCTTTTGTAAGTAGCATACAGCTGGATCATACTCCCTTTCAAAGAAAAGTAAGAAAAAGCAATTTTCACAGTATAGTTCAACAAGTAGATACAGAACAGATTTCAGAGTTTGCTATTGGCTATTATTCCACTATTTCAGTCTTTTCCTTATAGCTATTCCAAAACATTGAAGGCTAGAAGAAATACATTTTTCCTTTTTTGTGTGTGAAAAATAACATAATATTTATAAAGTAATTCATTTGAAAGCACATCAAAACAATTATAAATCAAATTTCTGAGTTTGGTATGGTGTACAATTCCATCATTTTAGGTTTTTACTTCTAGCAGCCCTCAGGTCCTGGAGAATAAAAGAAATATTAATATAATGTTTCAACAATCATACTCATTTGTTAAACCCTATCTGCTCTGTATAACCCCAACATCATCTTTGATCTTTTTACCACTCTTTAGAGGTATTTGAGCTATTCCCATTATAACGTTTTCATGTTGGAATGGGCTATGAATAATATGGTATAGGGGGATGGAACTATTTGATGTTCTGGGGAGGCTAGCTCCTCTGAATTTCAGGACTTATTTAGTCTAGGGACCCATCTATAAGTTTTTAGGTTTCTGGAAATTTACCCTAGTGCATAGAACATTTGTAGAATCTTAAATAGCACCCTAAGTGGACTTCCTGGAAGATGGCGTCTTAGTAAGACGCGCGGATCTTAGTTTCTTCTCCAGGAGAGCTACTAGGGGAGTAGAAACGATACAGAAAGCACCCAAAGCCACAACAGAGATAAAAAAGACAGCATACCCCATCCTGGAACGGCTGGCTGGCTGAGAGAAGCAGCTCGGGTGAGATCACCAAGGCGCGCGGGCCTCACCGGGTGGGGCGGGAAGCAGCCGGAGTTACTCCCTTCCCTTCCCGGGCCGGCTGGGAGAACTGGAGAGGCGGTCCCGGCTGGCGCCCACACCACGCGAGGCCCCCTGAACCAACTGAGAGAATTGGATCGGAAATCCCCAGGCCACGGAGAATGGTGACGGGTGGGGGAGGCCCCTTCCAAACCCATGACTCCTGGGGAACGTGCAGTCTCTTGGGCGGGCTGCTGCCGCTGGCGCCCACCCGCCACGCTTGTCACCCAGGGCTGACTAGGAAATTCGGACAGGCTCTTTCCCAGGCTGCGGCGAGCAGCAACCCTCCCTGCGTTCGGACCCCGGGCTGGCTCAAGCCGCTTCGGCTAGCGAACTCCCCGGACAGCGAGAGTTTTCCAAAGTTCAAGGTCCCACAGCACCTTTTACTGGTGGGACCCGCAGACAAACGTGTGCCACGAGCGCCATCTACTGGGCAGGATAAGAAAAACAGAACCCAGAGATTTCACAGGAAAATCTTCCAAACTTTTGGATCCAATACCCAGGGAAATCTGTCTAAATGCGCAGACGCCAACAAAAGATAACGGATCACGCTCAAATAATTGAAAATATGGCCCAGTCAAAGGAACAAACCAATAGTTCAAATGAGATACAGGAGCTGAGACAACTAATCCTGAATATACGAATAGAAATGGAAAACCTCTTCAAAAACGAAATCGATAAATTGAGGGAGGACATGAAGAAGACATGGGCTGAACATAAAGAAGAAATAGAAAAACTGAAAAAGCAAATCACAGAACTTATGGAAGTGAAGGACAAAGTAGAAAAGATAGAAAAAACAATGG
Organism: Tamandua tetradactyla; assembly: GCF_023851605.1. NCBI lineage: Eukaryota > Metazoa > Chordata > Mammalia > Pilosa > Myrmecophagidae > Tamandua > Tamandua tetradactyla. The sequence continues at coordinate 158,752 of NW_027518262.1, forward strand.
ATACCTACAATGATAGATTCAAAGAGACAGAAGATAGAATTAGTGATTTGGAGGATGGAACATCTGAATTCCAAAAAGAAACAGAAACTATAGGGAAAAGAATGGAAAAATTTGAACAGGGTATCAGGGAACTCAAGGACAATATGAACCGCACAAATATACGTGTTGTGGGTGTCCCAGAAGGAGAAGAGAAGGGAAAAGGAGGAGAAAAACTAATGGAAGAAATTTTCCCTGAAAATTTCCCAACTCTTATGAAAGACCTAAAATTACAGATCCAAGAAGTGCAGCGCACCCCAAAGAGATTAGACCCAAATAGGCATTCTCCAAGACACTTATTAGTTAGAATGTCAGAGGTCAAAGAGAAAGAGAGGATCTTGAAAGAAGCAAGAGAAAAACAATCCATCACACACAAGGGAAACCCAATAAGACTATGTGTAGATTTCTCAGCAGAAACCATGGAGGCTAGAAGACAGTGGGATGATATATTTAAATTACTAAAAGAGAAAAACTGCCAACCAAGACTCCTATATCCAGCAAAATTGTCCTTCAAAAATGAGGGAGAAATTAAAACATTCTCAGACAAAAAGTCACTGAGAGAATTTGTGACCAAGAGACCAGCTCTGCAAGAAATACTAAAGGGAGCACTAGAGTCAGAACTGAAAAGACAGAAGAGAGAGGTATGGAGAAGAGTGTAGAAAGAAGGAAAGTCAGATATGATACATATAATACAAAAGGCAAAATGGCAGAGGAAAATATTATCCAAACAGTAATAACACTAAATGTTAATGGACTGAATTCCCCAATCAAAAGACATAGATTGGCAGAATGGATTAAAAAACAGGATCCTTCTATATGCTGTCTACAGGAAACACATCTTAGACACAAAGATAAACATAGGTTGAAAGTGAAAGGTTGGGAAAAGATATTTCATGCAAATAACAACCAGAAAATAGCAGGAGTGGCTATACTAATATCCAACAAGTTAGACTTCAAATGTAAAACAGTTAAAAGAGACAAAGAAGGACACTATATACTAATAAAAGGAACAATTAAACAAGAAGACATAACAATCATAAATATTTATGCACCGAACCAGAATGCCCCAAAATACGTGAGGCATACACTGCAAACACTGAAAAGGGAAATAGACACAAATACCATAATAGTTGGAGACTTCAATTCCCCACTCTCATCAATGGACAGAACATCTAGACAGAGGATCAGTAAAGAAATAGAGAATCTGAATATTACTATAAAGGAGCTAGACTTAACAGACATTTATAGGACATTACATCCCACAACAGCAGGATACACCTTTTTCTCAAGTGCTCATGGATCATTCTCAAAGATAGACCATATGCTGGGTCACAAAGCAAGTCTTAACAAATTTAAAAAGATTGAAATCATACACAACACTTTCTCAGATCATAAAGGAATGAAGTTGGAAATCAATAATAGGCGGAATGCCAGAAAATTCACAAATACCTGGAGGCTCAACAACACACTCTTAAACAACGAGTGGGTCAAAGAAGAAATTGCAAGAGAAATTAGTAAATACCTCGAGGCAAATGAAAATGAAAACACAACATATCAAAACTTATGGGATGCAGCAAAGGCAGTGCTAAGAGGGAAATTTATTGCCCTAAATGCCTATATCAGAAAAGAAGAAAAGGCAAAAATGCAGGAATTAACTGTTCAATTGGAAGAACTGGAGAAAGAACAGCAAACTAATCCCAAAGCAAGCAAAAGGAAAGAAATAACAAAGATCAGAGCAGAAATAAATGAAATTGAAAATATGAAAACAGAAGAGAAAATCAATAAGACCAGAAGTTGGTTCTATGAGAAAATCAATAAGATTGATGGGCCCCTATCAAGATTGACAAAAAGAAGAAGAGAGAGGATGTAAATAAATAAGATCAGAAATGGAAGAGGAGACATAACTACTGACCTCACAGAAATAAAGGAGGTAATAACAGGATACTATGAACAACTTTATGCTAATAAATACAACAATTTAGATGAAATGGACGGGTTCCTGGAAAGACATGAACAACCAACTTTGACTCAAGAAGAAATAGATGACCTCAACAAACCAATCACAAGTAAAGAAATTGAATTAGTCATTCAAAAGCTTCCTAAAAAGAAAAGTCCAGGACCAGATGGCTTCACATGTGAATTCTACCAAATGTTCCAGAAAGAATTAGTACCAATTCTCCTCAAACTCTTCAAAAAAATCGAAGTGGAGGGAAAACTACCTAATTCATTCTATGAAGCCAACATCACCCTCATACCAAAACCAGGCAAAGATATTACAAAAAAAGAAAACTACAGACCAATCTCTCTAATGAATATTGATGCAAAAATCCTCAATAAAATTCTAGCAAATCGTATCCAACAACACATTAAAAGAATTGTACATCATGACCAAGTAGGATTCATCCCAGGTATGCAAGGATGGTTCAACATAAGAAAATCAATTAATGTAATACACCATATCAACAAATCAAAGCAGAAAAATCACATGATCATCTCAATTGATGCAGAGAAGGCATTCGACAAGATTCAACATCCTTTCCTGTTGAAAACACTTCAAAAGATAGGAATACAAGGAAACTTCCTTAAAATGATAGAGGGAATATATGAAAAACCCACAGCTAATATCATCCTCAATGGGGAAAAATTGAAAACTTTCCCCCTAAGATCAGGAACAAGACAAGGATGTCCACTATCACCATTATTATTCAACATTGTGTTGGAGGTTCTAGCCAGAGCAATTAGACAATAAAAAGAAATACAAGGCATCAAAATTGGAAAGGAAGAAGTAAAACTATCACTGTTTGCAGACGGTATGATACTATACGTCGAAAACCCAGAAAAATCCACAACAAAACTACTACAGCTAATAAATGAGTACAGCAAAGTAACAGGTTACAAGATCAACATTCAAAAATCTGTAGCATTTCTATACACTAGTAATGAACAAGCTGAGGGGGAAATCAAGAAACGAATCCCATTTACAATTGCAACTAAAAGAATAAAATACCTAGGAATAAATTTAACTAAAGAGACAAAAAACCTATATAAAGAAAACTACAAAAAACTGTTAAAAGAAATCACAGAAGACCTAAATAGATGGAAGGGCATACCGTGTTCATGGATTGGAAGACTAAATATAGTTAAGATGTCAATCCTACCTAAATTGATTACAGATTCAATGCAATACCAATCAAAATCCCAACAACCTATTTTTCAGAAATAGAAAAACCAATAAGCAAATTTATCTGGAAGGGCAGGGTGCCCCGAATTGCTAAAAGCATCTTGAGGAAAAAAAACGAAGCTGGAGGTTTTGCGCTGCCTGACTTTAAGGCATATTATGAAGCCACAGTGGTCAAAACAGCATGGTATTGGCATAAAGATAGATATATCGACCAATGGAATCGAATAGAGTGCTCAGATATAGACCCTCTCATCTATGGACATTTGATCTTTGATAAGGCAGTCAAGCCAACTCACCTGGGACAGAGCAGTCTCTTCAATAAATGGTGCCTAGAGAGCTGGATATCCATATGCAAAAGAATGAAAGAAGACCCATCTCTCACACCCTATACAAAAGTTAACTCAAAATGGATCAAAGATCTAAACATTAGGTCTAAGACCATAAAACAGTTAGAGGAAAATGTTGGGAGATATCTTATGGATCTTACAACTGGAGGCGGTTTTATGGACCTCAAACCTAAAGCAAGAGCACTGAAGAAGGAAATAAATAAATGGGAACTCCTCAAAATTAAACACTTTTGTGCATCAAAGAACTTCATCAAGAAAGTAGAAAGACAGCCTTCACAATGAGAGACAATATTTGGAAATGATATATCAGATAAAGGTCTAGTATCCAGAATTTATAAAGAGATTGTTCATCTCAACAACAAAAAGACAGCCAACCCAATTACAAAATGGGAAAAAGACTTGAACAGACACCTCTCAGAAGAGGAAATACAAATGGCCAAGAGGCACATGAAGAGATGCTCAATGTCCCTGGCCATTAGAGAAATGCAAATCAAAACCACAATGAGATATCATCTCACACCCACCAGAATGGCCATTATCAACAAAACAGAAAATGACAAGTGCTGGAGAGGATGCGGAGAAAGAGGCACACTTATCCACTGTTGGTAGGAATGTCAAATGGTGCAACCACTGTGGAAGGCAGTTTGGCGGTTCCTCAAAAAGCTGAATATAGAATTGCCATACGACCCAGCAATACCATTGCTGGGAATATACTCAAAGGACTTAAGGGCCAAGACACAAACGGACATTTGCACACCAATGTTTATAGCAGCGTTATTTACAATTGCAAAGAGATGGAAACAGCCGAAATCTCCATCAACAGAAGAGTGGCTAAACAAACTGTGGCATATACATACGATGGAATACTATGCAGCTTTAAGACAGGATAAACTTATGAAGCATGTAATAACATGGATGGACCTAGAGAACATTATGCTGAGTGAGTCTAGCCAAAAACTAAAGGACAAATACTGTATGGTCCCACTGATGTGAACAGACATTCGAGAATAAATTTGGAATATGTCCTTGATAACAGAGTCCAGCAGGAGGTAGAAACAGGGTAAGATAATGGCCAATTGGAGTTGAAGGGATACAGACGGTGTAACAGGACTAGATACAAAAACTCAAAAATGGACAGCACAATAATACCTAATTGTAAAGTAATCATGTTAAAACACTGAATGAAGCTGCATCTGAGCTATAGGTTTTTGTTTTGTTTTGTTTTGTTTTGTTTTGTTCTTACTATTATTACTTTTATTTTTTTCTCTATATTAACATTTTATATCTTTTTCGGTTATGTTGCTGGTTCTTCTAAACCAATGCATATGTACTAAGAAATGATGATCATGCATCTATGTGATGATGTTAAGAATTAATGATTGCATATGTAGAATGGTATGATCTCTAAATGTTGGGTTAATTTCTTTTTTTCCGTTAATTAAAAAAAAAAGAGAAGGGATAATTGGAGCTGAAGGGATACAGACTGTACAATGGGACTGGATATAAAAACTCAGAAATGGACAGCACAATACTACCCAATTGTAATGCAATTATGTTAAAACACTGAATGAAGCTGCATGTGAGGTATAGGTTTTTTGTTTTTGTTTTGTTTTGTTTTGTTTTTTTTGCTTTTTTTTCTTTCTATTATTGTTTTAATTCTTATTCTGTTGTCTTTTTATTTCTTTTTCTAAATCGATGCAAATGTACTAAGAAATGATGAATATGCAACTATGTGATGTTATTAAGAATTACTGATTGTACATGTAGATTGGAATGATTTCTAATTGTTTTGTTAATTCTTTTTTTAATTAATAAAAAAATCAATTAAAAAAAAAGAAATAAAGAAAAAAAAATAGCACCCTAAGTGTTCTTGTTCTGTACAATTGGCAGGAATGTTTCTGTTTGGTGTTTGGCAAGCTGTGATAGGTAGCAATATCTAACTGAAGCTTGCATAAGAGTAACATCCAGAGTAGCCTCCTGACCGTACTTGGTCTCACTCAGCCAATAATATTTGTTTATTATACTTCTTCTTACCCTTTTGGTCAGGATGGCATTGTTGGGTTTCATGGAACCAAGACCAGACTCATCCCTGGGAGTCATCTCCCACATTGCCATGTAGACTTTCACTTCTGGTTACCATGTCCCACATAGAGGGGAGGACAAAGATTCCACTTGTAGGGCTGGTCTGAGAGGCAAAGAGACCACATCTGGACTTCTGGAGAAGATGGCGGCTTAGTAAGATGCGCGGGTCTTAGTTCCTCCTCCAGAAAAGCAACTAAAGAAACAGAAACAATATGAAACAGCTCCCGGAGTCACGACAGAGACCAAAAAGACAGCGTACCCCATTCTGGAACAGCTGAACGGGCAGAGAGAATCTGCTGCGGTGAGATACCCGAGGGGTACGTGTTTTCCTGGCCGGGGCGGCTGGCGACTGGGGTCCCCTCCACACACGTGGCTCCCCGGTCTGACTGGGAACGTTGGATAGCGGGGCCCTCCCACCACGCTTGGCGTCTCGGGCCAGCTGGGCAATTTGGACCGGCACTCTCCCAAGCCGTGGTGGCCAGCGACCCCCCCTCCACGCGCGGTTTCCCCGGCCGACTGCCATGCAGACAGATGAGCGCCACGAGCGCCACCTACTGGGCAGGAAAAGAAAAACAGAGCCCAGAGATTTCACAGAAAAACCTTTCAACCAGCTGGGTCCCACACCCAGGGAAATCTGATCAAATGCCCAGACACCAGCAGAAAATAATGGATGACGCTCGGAAAATTGAAGATATGGCCCAGTCAAAGGAACAAACCAATAGTTCAAATGAGATACAGGAGCTGAGACAACTAATGCTGAATATACGAACAGAAATGGAAAAACTCTTCAAAAACCAAATCAATAAATTGAGGGAGGACATGAGTAAGACATGGGCTGAACAAAAAGAAGAAATAGAAAATCTGAGAAAACAAATCACAGAACTTATGGGAGTGAAGGACAAAGAAGAAAAAATGGAAAAAACAATGGATACCTACAATGGTAGATCTAAAGAGACAGAAGCTACAATTAGTGAACTGGAGGATGGAACATCTGAATTCCAAAAAGAAACAGAAACTATAGGGAAAAGAATGGAAAAACTTGAGCAGGGGATCAGGGAACTGAATGACAATATGAAGCGCACAAATATACGTGTTGTGGGTGTCCCAGAAGGAGAAGAGAAGGGAAAAGGAGGAGAAAAACTAATGGAAGAAATCATCACTGAAAATTTCCCAACTCTTATGAAAGACCTAAATTTGCAGATCCAAGAAGTGCAGCGCACCCCAAAGAGAATAGACCCAAATAGGCGTTCTCCAAGACACTTACTAGTTAGAATGTCAGAGGTCAAAGAGAAAGAGAGGATCTTGAAAGCAGCAAGAGAAAAACAATCCATCACATACAAAGGAAACCCAATAAGACTATGTGTAGATTTCTCAGCAGAAACCATGGAAGCTAGAAGACAGTGGGATGATATATTTAAATTACTAAAAGAGAAAAACTGCCAACCAAGATTCCTATATCCAGCAAAATTGTCCTTCAAAAATGAAGGAGAAATTAAAACATTCTCAGACAAAAAGTCACTGAGAGAATTTGTGACCAAGAGACCAGCTCTGCAAGAAATACTAAAGGGAGCACTAGAGTCAGATACGAAAAGACAGAAGAGAGAGGTATGGAGTAAAGTGTAGAAAGAAGGAAAATCAGATATGATATGTATAATACAAAAGCCAAAATGGTAGAGGAAAATATTATCCAAACAGTAATAATACTAAAAGTTAATGGACTGAATTTCCCAATCAAAAGACATAGAATGGCAGAATGGATTACGACCCAGCAATACCACTGCTAGGTATCTACTCAAAGGACTTAAGGGCAAAGACACTGACGGACATTTGCACACCAGTGTTTATAGCAGCATTATCTACAATTGCAAAGAGATGGAAACAGCCAAAATGTTCATCAACAGACGAGTGGCTAAACAAACTGTGGCGTATACCTACGATGGAATATTATGCAGCTTTAAGACAGACTAAAGTTATGAAGCATGTAATAACATGGATGGACCTAGAGAACATTATGCTGAGTGAGTCTAGCCCAAAACTAAAGGACAAATACTGTATGATCCCACTGATGTGAACCGACATTCGAGAATCAGCTTGGAATATATCATTGGTAACAGAGACCAGCAGGAGTTAGAAACAGGGTAAGATAATGGGTAATTGGAGCTGAAGGGATACAGACAGTGCAACAGGACTAGATACAAAAACTCAAAAATGGACAGCACAATAATACCTAAATGTAATGTAACTAGGTTGGAATACTGAATGAAGCTGCACCTGAAATATGGTTTTTTGTTTGTTTGTTTGTGTGTTTGTATCTTTTGTTTTTGTTTTTTCTTTTTCCTTTTTATATATATATATATTATTAGTATTATTACTTTAATTCTCTTCTCTATATTGGCATTCTATATCTTTTTCTGCTGTGTTGCTAGTACTTTTCCTAAATCGATGCAAATGTACTAAGAAATGATGATCATGCATCTATGTGATGATACTAAGAATTACTGAGTGCATTTGTAGAGTGGAATGATTTCTAAATGTTGTGTTAATTTATTTTCTTTTTTTTGATTAATAAAAAAAATTAAAAAAAAAAAAGAGACCACATCTGAGCAACAAAAGTTGTCATTTGGAAGTAACGCTTAGGGATAGCTATGGAAGGCTAAGCTTCTCTGGTACCTACATACACTTCAGAAGAGCAAGCCTTAAGATCAGGGGCTTGGTTTATTGACTTGGGCATCACAAATATTTGTCACAATTACAGGGGTTTCCCTGTGGCAAATTTAATAGTTCAATATTTCCCCCCCAAGTACTACTTTATGCATATCTAAAATAACCTCTCAAAATCTAGAAATAATAATTACCACTCCAGGCTAAATGTGACTACTATAAGAGCTTGCAATCTAAACCCATTTTTTTCTTTAAGTATTTTCTAAAGGAGACCATACAGTAATTCCTTTTTTTGTTTCTGTCTTATTTTGCCTGACCAAATGTCCTGTAGGTTCAATCACAATTTTGCCTACCTCACAACTTCATTCTTTTCTGTAGAAGCACAATACTTGATCATATGTATACACCATCATTCACTAACTACTTCTCAGTTAGTGCATCATTCAGTCACTTCCATTTGGTAGCATCATATATAATACTCAATGTCAACAATCCATCAACATGCTCAATTTTTGATAATTTCTTTGCTCCCAAGAAAAATATAAGCAATAAACACACCTTTACCATTAGAAGTCTAAATCTCCCCTGAACTCTTCTCTCTTCCCCCATTATTTACCTCTAGTGTTGCTGTTAAACATATCCCATAATATACAATAGCAGTTCCCCCATACTCTGAAATGATACAGTCATTGTACAAGACTCATACCTTTGAAGTAGCTCATGCAAGAACTTATTTATATTTGTAGTGTTAAGCAGTGCAACACATACTTCTATACAAGCCCTTTCAATTATGTTCACCCTTATTATGATACTATTACTAATACACCCATTAGTGAACTACCTTTACTTCTATTTCCTTACATTTGAATTCAAGCTCATTAGCTAAACATTCAGTCATGCCTAGCTTCTATCTATCTTTAGGTCCCTTGTATTCTGAATTATAAGCCACTGATTTTACTTTTACCATGTCCATAAAAGTGGAATCATACAGCATGTATCCTTTTTTATGCCAGACTGATTTCACTCAGCATTATATCCTCAAAGCTATCCATCTTGTCATGTGCTTCATACTTACTGCTGCATAATATTCCATTGTATGTATATATCACATTTTGGTAATCCACTTATCTGTTGATGGGCACTGGGATTGTTTTCATCTTTTGGCAATTGTTAGTTATACTGTTATGAATATTGGTGTGCAAATTTCTATTTGTGTCATTGCTTTCAACAGGTGGATTATATTTTTTCATCCATTCTGCCAATCTGTATCATTTAATTCATAAGTTTGGTCCATTAATATTCAAAATTTTTACTGTAAAGGCATTTCTTGAATCGAGTATTTTATCATTTGGATTTTATTTGCCAGATCTGTATATTCTTTTCCCATTTTCTCTTTTTATCCTGTAAATTACCCTTACTGGCATTCTTCAGTTTTGGGCCCTCTTCCACATCTCCCTCTTCTGTCTTTCTTTTCAGCTGGCAGAACTCCTTTTAGTATTTTTTGTAGGGCCAGTGTCTTGTTGACAAGAAAATTGTTTGTCTGTGAAATTTTAATCTCTTAGTTTGTCTCGACATTCATTTTTCTGTGAAAATTTTAATCTCTTCCTCAGATTTAATCTCTTACTAGTTCTGAAGGAAAATTTGACTGGGTACAAAATTCTTGCCTGCGTGTCTTCATCTTTCAGGATATTAAATATGCCTTTTCACCTATATAATACCAGTTGAGCAGTTCAAAATCAGTCATATTGTTGCAGGCAGCCCCTGTTTCTTAAAGCCACTTCTTGTTGCAACAGATGGGCCCCTGTTTACTCAGGCCATTCCTTGTTTGAATAATCTCCCAAACCCTGAGGATGGTCAATAGGTAGGATAAAACAAGACCCTGTGAAGCCCCCTCCCCCACAACTGCTCATCAGCTTCTGTATACCCAGCTTCATTGTCCTTCGCAATTTAAACCAGCCAATCATTTACCTTGTTTTTAATGTGTCATCCTGTCTATAAAAACTAATGTTAACCTTTTGTTCGGGGCTCAGACTTTCAGAGGCTCCTCAACTGAGCCCTATGGCTATAGACAATAAAACCTACTGCCTGAAACTTCAGAGCCTCAGCCCTGGTTTGTTCTGTTTCCACATAACATTTCTGGAGGCTTGCAACCTTGTCCCTGGTTTCACAGAACAATGAGAGTCCCCTTGTATGTAGTAGATTTTTTTTTCCTGGCTGCTTTCAGGATTTTCTGCTTCTCTTCAACATTTGAGAGTCTTATTAGTGTGTGTCTTGGGGATGGCGTATTTGGATTTATACTATTTGGAGTTTTTTGTCTTCCTTGACATGTATATTTGTATCCTTTATATGGGTTGGAAAGTTTTCCCAATTATATCCTCAAGTAGCCCCTTACTCTTCTTTTCCCCTTCTGGGACACTGATGATTTTTATATTTGTTCACTTTGCTTTGTCCATCATTTCCCTGAGATCAATTCACATTTTCCAACTTTCTTTTTTGCCATTTCCTCTTTTGGCTTTCAAAATCAGTTGTAAATTGTTCAATTTAACAGAAAAATGCTATGATTATAAAGAAAAATACACTAATAGCAGAATTCCCAAATGTATGAATCAAATACTGACAAAACTGAAGGGGGAAATTGAGGATTCTACCTGAATACTAGGAGATTTTAACACACCACTTTCCATTTTGGATTGTAAAAAGGGATTTTATAAAGCTTAACAGTAGCTAATTTTTCCTGCTTAATTTCGCTATTTACATATATCTTAGCTTCTGAAATATCCAGCAAAAGCATTTGTGTCATTTTGTATTCATGGCTATGCATTTGGTGTGAGTTAAGAATTATAAAGAAAAGAATTATGGGCCCCATCAGGTTGAAAATAAACAATCCGAGACTTTCCCAGGGCGGTTATCTGTTTCTTGCCCTTCTCCCCCCTGACTCCTTGTGCCTAAATCACTTGTTGTAAAACTGTGGCTATCTGCAATAGCCACTCCCATGACTCATGCTCAAGAAATGCTCGCTGTGAAACTGTTAAAAGTGCTTGTTGTAAAGCTGCTCTTATCTGCTTTTTGCAAAACAGCACCTGTGACCCATGCTCGACTCCCACCCCCCTCATCTTACCCCTTTTAAAAAACTTTTACAAGTTCAGGCGGGGGGCTCTCTGTTCCTGCGTGTTCAGCGAGCCCCACACATGTGTGGAAAATAAACCCCTTGTGTGTTGCATGAGAGAACGTCTCTTGGAGTCCTCCTTTGCGTGGCAAAATTCTCAAATTCTTACAGGATAAAACATCTGATCAGGGAATCAATAAGGAAATATAGGACTTGAATAATAACACTAAGCTAACTATCTAATAGACATATATAGAACACTATACTCCACAGAAACAGCATAACATTGTCCTTGAGGATACATGCCATTTTCCAGGGTATGTCATATATGGGATCACCAAAAGAGTCTCAATAAGTTGGAAAATATGGAAGTCATATAACACATATCCTCTGACTACAAGGAAAATCATGGATACCATATAATGCATATTCCCCAAGTACAATGGAATGAAACTGGAAATCTATTATAGAGGGAAAATGAAAATTCACAAATATGTTGAAATTTAAAAGCATACATATTTTCCTGCCTTGCAGGAGGCTCAAGTTCGATTCCAAATCCATGCACTATGCAAAAACACAAACAATCAAAACAGAAAAAAAAAAGCAAAAATTCAACATATGATGCTGCAACACTCAAATGGAAAAATAGTGAAATGTGGGTTCCTACCATACAGCATACTGATTATTTCTTTGAGTACAAAATAAATCATACCCTTAACTAATTAGATGATGGTAAAATCAGAAGTAAAATTAAGAAATATTACAAAGCAAATAAACATGAAAATAGAACATATAAAAATTTGTGTGATGCAGTGAAGGCAGTGCTAAGAGGAAAATTTATAGCTCAAATTTGTACAATAGAAAAGGAGAAAGACTTCAAATCAGAGACCTAACCTCAAAACTGGAAAAAATAGGAGAAAGAGAGCAAACCAAAGCCAATGTGAGCAGAAGGAAAGAAGTAACAAAGAGAAGAGTAGAGATAAATGTAAAACAAAACAAAACTAAAACAATACAGTCAACAAAGCCAAAAGTTAGCTCTTTGAAAGGATCAGTAAAGATGGCAAACCTTTTGCAAAGCTGATAAATAGTGAAAAAGATACAAATAACAAAAATCATTAATTAAAAGGTTAACATTATCCTAAACCTGTATAAATTAAAAAAAATTGAAAGGGTTGCCATGAAAAAAAAATCAGTAAATTAGATAACCTAAATGAAATAGACAAAATCTTAGAAATTTACAAACTACCTACTCTGATTTGGCAAGAAATAGAAAACATAAATAACATATAACTGTAAATGGTACCAAACATTCCAAGAGAACTTCACTCCAATTCTGCTCAATCTTCAAAAAAATGATTCCCTGAATCATTCTACAATGGTAATCTCATTATCACCACAAAGCCCAATAAATTATCAAAAAATGAAAACTACAGACAAATATCTCTTATGAAAGTAGTTTAAAAATACTTAGCAAATATAAGCAAATCACAACTTTATAAAAGGCATATGTAAGAATCCCTAGTTAACACCTTAGACAATGGTGAAATACTGAAAGCTCTCCCTCTAAGATCAGGAACTATGGAAGAATGCCCATTGTTATCGCTGTTATTCAGCATTGTACTATAAGTTCTTGCCAGAGCACTTAGGCAAGAAAAAATAAAACATTGAAATTTGAAAGTAAGAAGTAAAATTTTCCTAATTCACAAAGGAAATGAACTTATATATAGAAAATTCTGAAAAATCCAAGACAAAGTTCTCAGAACTAATATAGTTATTCAGCAAAGTGCAAGGTACAAGATTAACATGCAAAAATCAGTAGTGTTTCTATACACAAGGAATCAATGACTGAAAGATTAAATACAAAAAAGGGAGTTCCATTCATGATAGCAACTAAGAGAGTCAAAGTGTTGAGGAATGAATCCTACCATGGATGTAAAGGACTTGTGCATAGATAACTAGAGAACATTGCTAAAACAAATAAGATCTAAGCAAATGGAAGGACATTCTGTGTTAATTGATAGATTGACTAAATATTGTAAAGATATCAGTATTATCAAAATCAGTTTATAGCTTCAATGTGATATCAAACAAAATTTCCACAACATTCTTTGCACAAGTAGAAAGTTCAATCATTGAACTTTCTGTTGTGATGCAATTTTATTTAGAAAGATTCACACACCATGCAATCCATTGAAAGTATGAAATAATAGCTCACAGTATCATATAGTTCTGCATTCACCATCACAATAATTTTTAGAATATTTTCATTATTTAACATAAAAAAAGACTTCCCATGAAATTTATACCTTTTCCATTTGATATACAGTTGCTACTGTTGATGAAAGAATATTAAGATATTACTGGTAATCATACTCCATAGTTTGCAATAGGACATTTTCCCCATATACCTACTTGTGCTGATTTGAAAGGATTCATGTACCCTAGAAAAACCACACCTTAATCCTAATCCAATTTTATGGGAGTGACCATTCCTTTTAAACCTTATTCAGTCCTGTATGTTGGAGACTTGATTAGACTGTCTCCATGGAGATGTGATATGCCCACATGTGGGCATTAACTTTTGAATAGAGGGAGATGTGACTTCACCCATTCCACATTGGTCTTTATCAGTTTACTGGAATTCTTTAAAAAGGACACATTTTGGAGAAAGCTTCAGAATGATGAGAGAACCACAGAGTTCACCAGCCAATGACCTTTGGAGATGAAGAAGGAAAATGCCCCTGTGGGAGCTTCATGAAGCAATAGGCCTGGAGAAGAAGCTAGAAGATGTCACCATGTTTGCCATGTGCCTTTCCAGTTGAGAGAGAAACTCTGAACTTCGTCAGCCTTCTTTAACCAAAGTATCTTTCCCTAGATGTCTTAATTCAACCATTTGTCTGTCTCCTCAAGATATTCAACCATTTGTCTGTCTCCTCTTTTACTACACGTGTAGTAATAATACACTCGGTCTTTCTTTCAAGCCACAATGTCCCAGGAATTGTTTATCGAGTGATAAGGCTGAAGAATCCACAGCCTTTGCTGTTCAATTTGGACATTTTTATAGGACTTGATTTAATTGGGACATTTTCATGACCTTAGAAGTACAAACTAGAAACCCATGAAATTCCCCCTTTTAAAAGCCATAATAGGGTGGGCCATGTTGCCTCAGCAGGCAGAGTTCTCAACTGCCATGCTGGAGACCTGGATTCAATTCCCTTTGCCTGCCCATGGAAAAAAAAGAAATAAAAAACCATTCTGTTTCTATTCCAATAGTTTGCAAACTAGTACAGATTTTGATACCAGAGAAGTAGAATGCTGCTGTCATTTGCAAACACCAAACATGTTGGAATGGCTTTTTAAATGAATAAAGGAAAGATTTTGGAGGAGTTGTGAGGAGCTAGAATGCTTTCAGGAGACTGTTGGTAGAAATATGGACTCTAAAGGTACATTTGATGAGGCTCTAAATGAAATGAGGCATGTGTTATTGCAAACTGGACAGATGACAGCCCATAGCAGGCATGATAAGCAAAGTGGGTGTGTAACAGAGAAGTCAGGATTGAAGAGATGATTTTGATCAGTAAATCATTATGCAAAGAATCCATTTTGCTTTCTGAAAGGTAGGTGAAGACAGAGAAACAGCTGACTTCTCTGAATTGGTGTCCAGCTGTCTTTGATACCTGAAATAACTGCAAAACGCCCTTCACATGAGCCTTTGTGATAGTAAGAGCTGGTCATTCTCTGATAAAGTAATGATTCAAATGCTAATGAAGTCAGCCATTAACCACTTCTTCCTAGTGGTTTACGCCTTTAGCATTGAAGTGATAATTCTGCCTCCGCACCTTTACCACTTAGGATCTACCACACAAGCGATAGTGAGAACACTTTGTCTTCTTTTCTGCTTTCAACATTACTCTCCAAAATGAACTCAACTCACCATTTTATTTCCATCCAATCTTTGGAAACCTGAAGTCTTGGAGACAAGATATTCAACCACTTGTCTGTCTCCTCTTTTACTACACGTGTAGTAATAATACACTCGGTCTTTCTTTCAAGCCACAATGTCCCAGGAATTGTTTATCGAGTGAGAAGGCTGAAGAATCCACAGCCTTTGCTGTTCAACAGTGTGAAGACGAGCCTGGTAGCAGAGGGGCTTGGACGTAGTGCAGGATGAACCGAGTGAGGCAGGTAAGGCTCTCATTGGCCAGATGACTGCGTGCATTGTCGTCACCATTGAGAGTTTTATTTGAATTCAGAATGACTGTGATGCAGTGTGAGGAGGAAAGGAAAGCAGACATGCTGGGTGAACACTTGGTGAGAGTCACATGTGGTTAAATGTGGTGAGGGCTGAATGAGTGGCAGTGTGAGCAGAGATACCCATGCAGATATGAGGTCAGATGCAGGACAAGAATCTAAGTCTGTGAGGCTGACTAATAATGAATATAATCACGCAAGCGATAAGCAAATTGTTGTCATGGGATGTTGCCTGGGCATCTGTATGAGGGCAACCATCCTCCATGAATAAGGGATAGCTGGCCAAAGAGTGTACTTGATGGGCATCCTGCACCATCACTGCTTGACAGCAGAGATCGATGCCTTCATGCTGCGAACGCCGCTCTGTCTCAGCCTGAGAGAAGGCTGAGAGCATTGGAGTGATGGGGCACCAGACCCTCCCTGGGTTTCCCTGACCCGCAGTTGCGGCATCGCCTCCTGCTCAGCTTCACCCCCCCACGGCCCCTCCCCCCAACTGGCTGGTACCGACTTTTATGATGCAGGGCCTGTGGCCCCTGTGATTTTTTTCTTCTTTTATTATTTTTTTAAATATCAAAAATACTCCAATCAGATGCAAAGATTCCTATGTAGTCATAGCTTTATCATTCTTCAGTTTCCTTTTTTTGTTGACTATTTCCGTTTACTTAAATCTTAAATATAGAAAGTAAACTTAAATATCTTTTCTTTAAGAAAGGATGACTTTTGAAATTGGGTTTCCACAAAGAAAACTTAAACAAGTAAAAATAGTTTCCAGCAAACATGTCTAAAAGTTTCTGTAATGTAGGCAAGACACATGTCATGATAAATGATCCATAAATAGCCTTTACTCTATATGCTGTGTGAGATCACTTTATTTCTACATCTTTAGCCTTAGTATAGGTCCCACTACATGGGAATGTAGACAAAATTATTTGTTAAATACATGCATAAGCAAATAAGAGCTAAGGTATTGGAATAAAGGAATGTCGAGTATGGTGAATATCATCATTAGAAGTTTCCATTAGGAGATGAGTTTTGAATGCAAATTTAAGGACTGATTAAGGGAAAGTGAGAAATGCATTCCAAAGCAAGGAACAATTATTTATTATGTAATATAATATTATTATATTAATAGTTTCATTGCTTAAGATAGATAATATTACAAAATTATATGCTGTATTCCCAGAGCCTGCCTATGCAAAAAGAAAAAAGAAAAAAACTCCAAAAAACTGCATGCTGTATTGGGTTTTCTATAGTATATGCTCAATTTTCTGATAGACTTGTAGCTGATGAGTATTTGCTATCTAATTTATATGCAAAATATCTCTATTCATTTGGTTATTATGGTGCTTTGTTTTATGCATTAATAAAGACTGAAAATTGGCAGAAGAGTAAAACAATACTTATTTACATTAAAAATACATGTAAAAGATAGATACACCACTCTTTGTGACAGTATTGAACTCATCTTCAAGTAGCAAATTTCAAACTTTCACTTAAATTTTGATTTCTCCTAGTCTTGTGTTTTAAAATTACAATTGTAGATAATTCGTGATTTAAGATGCTTTGTTTGATTATTTACATTGCACCTAGAAAAAAAACTTAGGATTTATAATATAATTTTTAAAGAGCCTTATTAATTACTAAAAATACTACCAATGTGATAATTGTCAACAGTATTAATTGAATAATTGCCAGATATGATGCTATTTATCAATGACTCAACCAAATTTTAGTGAGAATAGATGGTTATCTGCCCATTGCAGTCAGAAAGTGCCCCACAACTTAGACACCTAAGAATAGAACATGCTCTATTCCTTCAAGAAAGATCTGCTCTTCATTGTGGTGTAGTGTGATAGAATCAGAGAATGAGACTGATTTACATACAGTAGAAAAGAGGTTGGTTGAGTCATAATTGGCCAGTTTTTCTGTTTATTTCCATTTGAAGTGCTTTTCATTCCATCACATCTTACTATACTTCATTATTTTAAATTTAATTTATATCACATCTGACAAGATTCATGTTTGTCTCCTCCCCTATCTTTGGCTCTAAATTGCAGTAACTAATCCTTCAGATTACAGCCCAAATATCTTTCTATTCCAAACATTATGAACTTGAATGAGGGCTTTTAAATAAAAAACTCCAGGCTTTCTCAAGACATTAAAAGGCTATTTGTAGGATTATTCAAATTGCAGCGATTTCTCCAGAATCCTGCATGACTAGTTTTATTTCAATGTAAAATTATGAGGTAAAGTACATCCCAAGCAATAATGACACAGGTACAAGAAATGTTCTTGAAGACAAAATATTAACTGTAACAAGCCTAGAAACTGAAAATTATGTCACCAGCCCCAGAACTATGGGAAGACATATTGGGAATAATGATTAGTGTCTAGAGATGGACTATATGGCAACTAACAAATTCTCCATCAAAGATGTTCACACACTAACTGGGTGAACCCCTCTCAGACTTCTCATGGAAGACGGTGAAAAATTGGACCATTTAATTAGATGTTCTCTGTTCTTGTTTGCTAGCTGCCAGAATGTAATATACCAGGAATGGAATGGCTTTTTAAAAAGAGAATTTAATATGTTGCTGGTTTACAGTTCTAAGGCTGAGAAAATGTCCCAATTAAAACAAATCTATGGAAATATCCAATCAAAGGCATCCAAGGAAAGATACCTTGGTTCAAGAAGGCCGATGAAGTTCAGGGTTTCTCTCTCAAGTGGAAGGGCACATGACAAACACAGTCAGAGTTTCTCTCTCATCTGGAAGGGCACATGGTGAACACGGCATAATCCGCTAGCTTCTTTTCCTGGCTTCCTGTTTCATGAAGCTCCCCAGGAGGAATTTTCCTTCTTCATCTCCAAAGGTCACTGGCTGGTGTACTCTGCTTCTTGTAGCTATGTCATTCTGCTCTGTTCTCTTTGAATTGCTTCATTCTGCAAAATATTTCCTCTTTTATAGGACTCCAGAAATTTATCAAGACCCACCCAAATGAGTGGAGACATGTCGTCACCTAATCCAGTTTAACAACCACTATTGATTGGGTTACATCTCCAGGGAGATGATGTAATTACAGATCCAAATATACCGTATTGAATAGAGATTATTCTGCCTTTATGAAATGGGATTTTGATTAAAACATGGCTTTTCTAGGGGACATACATCCTTTCAAACCAGCACATTATGCAATGCTCATTTCTAGCAAACCATTGAATTATTATGATAACTTATAAGTTGAAGGGAAAAAACTGATAGAAAATATGATATATATTTAAATATGTAAATTAAAATATCAGCTAATGGCACATTAAGGAATCAGTAATACCTGGAAAATTTATAAAGGCATTTTAGTCGTGTTAAAATATAAGCTTTCCTTCTGCCTGAGTATGGTGACTTGTCACTGATAGTAAATGTAAAAAAAAGAAAAAGAAAAAAATGAAATGAAATGAAAATAATGTGATTTTCTCTAATTTTGATGAGTACTTAGAAACAGATTTAACTCACCTCATCTAGACTCCTTTCTGTTTTTTAAAACAACTTCATCACAGAGGTATCAAATTAATTTTTAGAACTTTGAGTTTGCTGGGAGGGAGGTGGTGGGAGAGAAAATGGGTTTGACAAAGATTCTGTTAAATTAGATTGTCATCTTCATACTAGGTCATTCACTTTAAAATGTTTCTTGTTCTCTTATTTGAATTTATTCTGAACTATGAGCAAGTTTTCTCATCTATAAAATGGGATACAATCAATGACAGTTCTCTCCTCACAGGGTAGTTGTGAGCATTAATTGAGATGATGTCTCTGAAGCCTCAGTCTGGTAAAACTTAGGTCCTACAAATATTTCCTATTATTTATTTTCTGTTTGGATTTTCTTTTTTACTTCCTTACATATAGCGCTTCATGAACAAATGTTGATTATTAAAAAAGAGATGCAAGCTTGGAATTAAAAATGAAAAATGAGGGCCACGGTGGCGCAGCAGGCAAAAATGCTTGCCTGCTATGCCAGAGGACCTGGGTTTGATTCCTGGTGCCTGCCCATGTAAAAAATAAAAAATAAAAAAAATAAAAAAATAATGAAAAATGACTTGTTGAAAATAACTTCCTCAGAAGAAACAAAGCAAAAACTGTTCAGTTTGTCTTTGGTTCCATTTCTCTTGCTTGTCTAAGGTGTCTTGAGATAAGGGTATAGTTGGAGTCTGTTCTGTTGAGAGGTGTCTTTGGTGTCTGTTCTGTTGTTGATTATATTATTTTTAGTTAACAGTTTAAAATTTGGGTGAATACATTAGTAAAGCAGTTTTGATAATGCCTGTAAATTCTAAAAATTAGTTGTCATATTTTTAAAGATATGTCTATCAGATCAAAATGTTGCTGTATAAAAGAAAGGGAAGAGAAAAATCAATTTCTTTGGAATCCTACCATTTTTTTCATAAATGGCTAGCTAACTTTTTGTTCAGAGAGGTTGGTTTCCTGGGGTTCAGTTAAACAGAATATTTTTCTTTTACTTTAGAGAATATATAAATCCCTGATTCTGTATCAATATTGCACATATGACTGAAGTACTTTTTGTAAACTCAAACAGTTCAGAGCTAAGATAGAGTAATTCATCCCTAACTGATTTGACTGTTTTATGCAATTTTAGAAATTTGGACAGAAAGACCTACTATGTCTTGTAAAATAGTGGAATAAAGAAATATTCCATAGCCATAACAATTTTGTATTTTTCTCTCTTTAAATGCAATTAACTACAAAATGTTATTTAACATAAAATGTCTAAAAATTGCCTGGACCTTTAGCAACATAGTTTACAATAAGCTGTAGGAGATGTTTCAGACAGGTGTCTTGATATAAGGAATGCAAGAAAAAAGGAAAGAAGGGTAGTAATAAATAATCGATGACATGCCCTGGATTGTTCTAGATTAATACAAAACTTTAAATCAACAATTTTGTAACCAAAGAAATTGAGAAATATCTTAGTTGTGACAAAAAAATCAAATGCAAGACATAATCTTCATATTTTAATCCTTCAGGCATGTGAGGCAATACATATTAATCTAATTAACCTATATTCTCCATTGAGATAATTAATAATATCTAAATCAAAATTTTCCCACAGGACTATATTCATATTGAAGTCAGTAATATTAAACAAAAATTTGTGGAATAATACATGAGGATCAATCATTTTGGATGTGATGATATTTTGTTTTAACAGACCTACAATTAATATGTTTAGTAGAAAATGATTACTGTTTATAATGAAAAGTGAAGGGAAATTAACAGTTTAATTGAAAGATGAAGCTATGTTGACATCAGCATGCAGGGTGGGTTTGAGTAATACTCTGGGGAGAAATTTTTCAGAAATATTAGATCATCATAATAGGTGGCTAAAAATTTTCATATATTTGCTTTTCCACATCCACTTTGGAAACCTATCGTAGACCTGGAATACAATAGAAGAAAAGAAAAAGTCTTGCTTGTGGTTGTTTTTTTGAATCTTTGTCCTCAAAATAACAGTTCTTAGAATATGATTATTCAGGGTGAAAAGTGCGTTTGCATTTGTTTTCAACTTAACCATGTAATACTGTACGTATTCCTTGCCCCAAGCAAGGTTCAGGAAAGAACATAGCAATATAATGACAATATTTCTAAGGTCAAATTTATGGGAATGTTATTCCTAAATTGCTTTGCATATTCTTATTGTCCTCTTATAAAAATTGGCATGATGCAATGACTATAGAATGACTACAAGGAAAGTAGTTCTAAATGTATTCTTTATTTTCACATTACTTCAGCACGTAGTCTTTAAGAATATGAAGGCTTTGACCTGGTGAATGTGCTCACAATGGGCAGCGCTGATTGCTTTCTTTGCAGGGGTGATGGGAAGATAATTTACATGAAGAATACACTTAAAATTCTAACATGACACACATATTAAGTTATTTATACAGTAACATTCAGAAGAAATGCCTAATTATTGTCATGTGTAGATCCCAGCACCTGCTTTTCTTCCAATAAATCTTTTTTGCATATCTGTGGAATTTTTGCTTTCTTTATATTTTACTCTCCTTATGTTATCAGCCCTGTGCTGATATGCATGTGTGTTGTGCCACTTTTAAATAAATAAAATGTACCAAGATAGCCTCACCTTTTTTGGGAATTTGTTCGTTCTCCAAATATTTACTAAAGAGAGATGAAATGGTACAAGGTATTTTGTTAGTCAATGTAAAGAAAGAGCAATGAATCTTCCCTCCGACACTTGGAGTTTTGTAGGTAGAATGAAACAAAATATAATATTGCTAATACGGCTCCTGCATGTCAAGCATGGGGTTGTGCTATTTCCAATTTTCTAAAAAACCCAGTACAAAAGTACTGTAGTCTCCATTTTACAGGTCAGGAATTGCCCAAGATCACATTCCTAACTGGTAGCAGAGCTGGGTGAAACAGCTTGGCGAACAAGAAGTTTCATTGTCTTTTTCCTACAGCATGTGGCATTTCTTAGTATAGACAAGGAATTTCATATAGAGAGTGCTAGTTCTGCAAACATTGTATAACAAAAAATATATATTTAAAAATTAACTAGCAAATATCTTGTTTGTTCTTAGAATTCCTACTAGCCTATATAATAGTCAATTCTCCAATCAACATATATCTCTTTCAAAATCACTCTATCAAACACTTTATTTCTTTCAAGAAGTGTTTTTATGTTTGCATTTCCCTCTGTGATGCTTGAGGACAATAGAGTTTCTTGTTGTACAACCAAGATTAGAACCTGATGCTGATAAATGCTGAGTGAATGAATGGGTGGGTGTTTGGGGAATGGGATTTTTTTATTAAATGAATGACACTGAAAAGCAATAATTTAAAAAAGTAATAATTTATCTAATAATCCTAGTACTGGATAGCATTGACTATGGAAAAAATGACTAATAGTGTCAAAATTAGAGGCAATAATAAAATTCTTTAAGTGTGTTTATCATAAAGAATGGTATTGTTAATCAGCACATCATTTTGTTCAGGGCTTCTCAAGGAGAGGTTTGGGAAATCAGTAGTATTTGCAGTTAAAACAATGATTAAATGATTTTATCCATGGTCTTAGAACCAGGTGTCACAAGGTCTGATACCCCAGTTCTGCATGCAATGACATGAGTTGGTAGGTTGAAATTCTTCGTGGCAGTTTTATTTACACCATGGAAATTGACAAACACTACAAATCACAGCTTTTTGAGGGCTGATATACTGCTTATCACTGGGTTCTACTCATATGTAATGGCAGTCCCAAGGGATGCCAAATGTCTTCACATCTGTGGAGATTTATTTTCACCATTGAATATAGTCTTATAACTATCTGAGCTTAGACCCATCTCCATTTGAAAAAAAGCACAATTTAGTCTTTGTGTAGTTTTAAAATATAATGAACTTTCCAAGAATGCAACTGCCATGTGAAATGATAAAAGACTGAGCTTTTCTTTATTTACCACTCTAGAAAAGCTGTTTACCGACAGAAATGGCAGTAATGGCATTTGTATTCCACAACACCCATATCAGTTTGCATTTGCTGTTCTGTCATTCAGCGTGATATCTTGTAAGGGTGGGCACTGAAGACTTCACTCTCTTTTCTATGTAGTTGTGCTTGAGCATTTATATAATTAAATATATACTATTGTGGAAAAAACATTTCTTTTCTTCTTTATGTTATAGTCA
Organism: Tamandua tetradactyla; assembly: GCF_023851605.1. Classification (NCBI taxonomy): domain Eukaryota; kingdom Metazoa; phylum Chordata; class Mammalia; order Pilosa; family Myrmecophagidae; genus Tamandua; species Tamandua tetradactyla. Next base: position 182,122 of record NW_027518262.1, read on the forward strand.
GTGCATTTTATTGATTTTTTGAAATGAATTGCATAGGTGGTTGCTTTATCCATGAACTTCATTTTATTATATTTAAGGGGTCCTGATGTAGTTTAACCTCTTCATCTTATAGAAGAGAAAGTGTGACCTAAAGAAGTAAAGTGACTTGTTTGAGGTCACAGAACTCATTGATATTCCAGATTTGATATCTCTTATCTGTTCTCTGTTTCCTTCCAGTAATCAAATGATTTATATGCTAGCTGAATTTCTAATAATAAATGCATGTTATTTGTGAAAAGGTACATGTACTTCTCCTAAGAATCTGATGAGACCTTGGTAAAATTCTACTGGATTTGGGCAATAAAACTTAGTTAAATCATGCCACCTTCTTCTGTTCAATAACAAAGCACTCATTCATTAGGAGCAAAGCCCAGACATGATATTGCTACATTTAGACATTCATTACACTTTTATATCACTCCAGAAATATATCCTGAATTTCATACTGTAAATTAGCTTTAAACTTAATGCATTTGGGAAGATGAATACTTTGATTTGAAATGGCTGGCTTATCTTATGACCTTGACACAAGTCGCTTACAAGAACACTGTAACTGATATGACTGTTGCATATTAAGCTGACTTTTATCTTCAACCTTTTTGTGTAGCCAAACTTACAAAAGAATGAAGTGAAAATGTTCTTTCTTTCAAGCTGCTGTGTCAGCTAAAGTAAGTGAAAACAGTGTGTGGAAGATACATAAAGCAGAGGAAATGAGGACTAATGCTGGAACTTTAGCACTGCACAATTAAAAAAAACAGCTTTGTATTCCAAGTCCCCATGGATAGCTGCCTATGAATATCATAGCAATGCCTTCCCAAGCAAGGCAATTCTTCTTTTCCCAGTTTTTTCTTTCTCAAGATCGTATCTAAGAGTAGAATGAAATTAGCATAATCCTTTAAAATAGAGGTTCAGTGAATTCAGCTTAATTCTAAAACCACAGGATGATTTTGCTGTTGTTGTTGGCATGTGCAATGGGAAAATTTTCGGTATTGCCTGAATACTCCCTAGATTTGAATTGGCATACTTTAAAGTTGCTGATGGGAAGCAGACAGTTCAAGTTCCAGAATTTAACATTTGATACTAAAAGCACATTTATGAGGAATGTTTACTGAAATACTTTGGAAGGCTGTAATGAAATCTGTTGCATTATGTCTCCATTTTTAATGGGTCCATTAATAAAATTCATGCATGATTTTAAATGTAAGTAATACTATGTTTTATGTAAATGTAAATGTGATGTTTACATAAATATATATTATGCCATTATTTCCTAAGTATTGTGACTTGTCATTGTGGTAATGTTATAAACATAGTCTGTTCTTAACCTTTTTGGTTTTTTCTATAATGTTTTAGCTTGAAATACTTTCAAACTTATAGGGCAGTTAAAAGAATGATACAAACTCAATAGAGAGAAATCTATCATACCCTCAACCACCTCACCCAGATAACTAGGTCCACCAATTTCAACATTTTGCCACTTTTGCCCCTCCTTACACCCATTATGGATTAAGTTACCATTTCCCTTGCCCCATTCCCCTGACAACATGTAGTCTAATATCTGTCCCTATGGGCTGGCATATTCTTCAATAATTTCTATGTAGAAAATGGGGCTTAAATTTAACATCCTAAATCCATAACAATGTCCTTTTCTTTGATAGCAACTTTGCCTCAATAATATACACAAAGTGTGTTCCTATAACCCTCCTACTCCCACCTCTGTGTAGCCCTTGTCACAAATTACATCTATATTTCATGAGCCCAAACCACTGATTTATCATTTCATTGTATGCATTTGCCTTTTAGATTCTGTGAGAATAAAAGTTGGAATTGCAAACCAGAATACTGTAGTACTGGCATTGTATTTGCCTCTTTAGTACCCTCACCAGAGATTTTTATTTCTTTATGTGGTTTTAATCTATTGTCTATTTTTCTTTCTTTTCAAACTGCAGAACTCTCTTAACAGGTCTTGTAGGGCCTGGTCAAGTGGTGATGAACTCTAGATGGTTTGTTTATCTGGGAATGTCCTAATCACTCCCTCATTTTTTAAAGAAAGTTTTGCTAGTTATAGAATGTTTGTTAAGCAGCATTTTGTTTCCAGCACTTTTAATGTCATCATGCTACCTTCTTGCACCCATGGTTTCTGATGAGAAATTAGCACTTAATCTTATTGAGGCTCCTCTGTATGCAACATGTTGTTTCTCTCTTGCTGCTTTCAGAATTCTCTTTCACATTCAACGGTTTGACTATAATATGCTGTAGTGTAAGTCTGTTTAGATTTCTCCTGTTTGAAATTCTTGAGCATCTTCTATGTGTATATTCATGTCTTTCACTACATTTGGAAGTTTTCAGCCATTGATTCAATTATTCTTTATGACCCCTTCCCTCTTATACTTTGGTACTCATGCCACATATACTTTGGTACAATTGATGGTATCTCACAGGTTCCACAGGCTCTGTTTATTCTTTTTTCTATTCTACAGACTGAAAGATTTCACTTGTCTTATGATCAGATTCACTGATATGTCTGCCAGCTCCAATCTGATCTTTGAATTCCTCTAGGGAATTTTTAATTTCTGTTACAGTATTCTTCAGTTGTATTCAGTTCCTTTTCAAAATTTTCACCTTTTTATTGATATTCTCTTTATGATCATCTATTGTTTCCTTTCATTCTTTTCCAAATTTTCTTTTTGCTCTTTGAGCATATTTAAGCCCATTTTTAAAAATGTCTGTCTGAATGCTGCAGGTTTGTCTTCTGTGTTAATGGTTCTAATGGTTTAATCCTTTTTACTTGGCCCATCACTTCCTGTTTCTTCATATGTTTTGTAACCTTTTGCTGAAATCTGGATACTTTTATATTTTCTTGTATTATTGCTGTAATTTAGACTCTGGGTTGTCTAGTCCTTAGCTGTATCTGACTAGTGTATGAGTGAGCTGGAACAAACCAAAATAAGAAGAAAAAAGAGGAGGAGGAGAAAAAGAAAATACCTTTCCAAGTCTTTGCAGGGTGATGTATGCCAGTGTTTTCCTTCAAGGCTTATCCATACAATGAATTAGAAGAATAGCCAAACTGTAGGGGCTTCCCTGATGCTCTCTGAGCAAATGCCTTGTCTTGAATATACATATGTGGCACTAGGAATTCCCCTGCTTTATATTTATGGATATGAATGTCCCCTCTTCTGTAGGAAACATTTTCCTCATGGTCTTTTGCAGTGCTCTGTATGTCCTACAACCCGTAGTCCCTTGGTCCCAGGCAGCACAACTTGACTGTTCTTTCACAGGGTTCTCTAAGAGAGTTCTATGAACTACTTTCTATACTTAGGTGAAGCTCTGGAGTTCCTCACTCCTCAAGCCACTACCAGATAAACTGGGCCTGACACACTTGCTCCCACTATGCTCCTCTCTGGAATGAGGAACAGGGATCTGCAGTGGAAGTGCAGCTAGCTCAGGGCCCAGTCAGTGAGGCATGAGAGAGGGGTCAGCCAAGGAGCCACGAGGTCCCACCACTTGCCTTTGCTTTAGTAAGTACTTGCCCTGCTACTGCAGTCTTTTAATTATTCTCTGAAGCTTTGAGAAAGATGTTTCTGCCAGGTATTGCTGATGTTCAAGGTTTCAGTGGAGGGCTGGAGACCTGAAGAATCTTATTCACCATTTTGATTGGGGCAGACCTTAGCCTATCTTAATCCCCTAATTTTAATTGTTGTTCTTTTATATTGGTTTGAGATTCTTTAAAATAAAGTCAATGAATAATTCTGATCATGATATTGTTTCTCTTCTGTACACCATATAACCCACTTAGCCGTGACAATCATTTCATCTATTTTTGCAATTGTACTTTCATATATACTAATGCCAGCTGAAATTTTTCATTCTCCAAAGTTTGTCTTCAAAAGCAATGGTGATTAATGAAATAGGCATCTTGCTGCAGGACTTCTCAGAGCCTTGAGTATGTGCTAATATGAAATTCAAATCTTCAACTAGGAAATGTTACAAGCACTCTTCCTAAATGTATTTTTCTTCAACAACATTTTATTCTAGGAGCATTTCAAAAGATGTTTTTTCATTTGCCAAACCTTTAAAATCCTGTCCTTTTACAGGATTAACTTTTTTTTTTCAAATTTCAAATGTGAAAACTTCCCGTCATAGTTTGCTTTCCCAAGAGAGGAACCACGCCCTTCTTTTGTACCTGACAGACATATTAAAAAGTATTTAACCTGTTTGATCTGACTCTGTACTTAGAGATCACTCATTGCAGAAGATGCGTTTCACCTTGATTCATAGTTTTATGTAAATGATCATTTAGTATAAGTCATATTATTAAAAAGCAACCAACAGAAACTGAGATGCAAAAAAAGAAAGGATATTGCCCGTTTCATGAATGTGACCTTTTAATTGGCTGTTCATTATTGTGCTTTTCCCCTATCAATCTTTAGCTCAGATAAGCTTTTATATCATGCAGAGTAAGGCAATGAATCATAAAGAAAGGATTTTTCCATGCTGACAATATGAAATTATCATATTTTCCCATGCCAAATATTTCTTTCAACATTTGACCACATATTGGATATCTAGAAAGGAATGTCTTCTGTTTAGGGTTGTATTGTGTGTTTCTGTGGTGCACATGCAGGCACTCATGGATTCTTCATAGTCAAACATCATAAGGATTTAAAAGAATAAAAAAAGCACACGAGTAAACAATGATGACTTGTGCATTTCCCTAAACTGAAATAGAGTTTAAATACTGGTGGAAACAAATTGTGAGTCAAAAATACTGGTTTACTTTATATATCATGCATAATACTCAAGGACCACTTTTTTCTTATTCCTATTGTTTGTTTTTATGGAATATATTGTCTATAGGGAACAAAATAATTGTAGTGAACATCAACATATTCAGTGGAGATTGGGCCTTTAGAAAAGGTTATATATCCAATTTTCAGAACTACAGTGTCATGAGAAAGTCTTCATCAAGGGTGATTAGAGAAAAATTCATAAAATTGATTTTTCAACTGGCAGCTAACTAACCAATACAGAATTGGAATTCATGTCTTCTCATTCTTTCTCTTGCATCCTTTGAAAATTTCTCTTCCAGAAATAAAGTTTTCTGTTAATTTTGAATCAGCACATTTGAAGAGAGCATAGTATTGCGAACAGGTAGACAAATTTTGGTTTCAAAACATGTGATCTCTATCATATTCTGTCTTTTTGGGTGTAACTGTGTTTTTATGTGCCATGAGTTTCAGTTTTCTCATGTAAAATGAAGAAAATATACCTATATGGAGGTTGCTATTCAAAATTATATATATCAGTGAACCTGCATGTAAGAAGCTTTTTTTTTTAACATGGGCAGGCAGCAGGAATCGAACCCAGGTCCTCTTGCATCGCAGGCAAGCATTCTTACCTGCTGAGCCATCGTGGCCCACCCTCATAGGAAGATTTTAATAAATGCTGTTTAGTTCCAGCATGTATTTACAGTAATGAAATCATTCTACCTTATGAAATGTGAAGCTTCAGGTATAGAAATGAATGCTGCATGCTATTTGATGGTCTCACTTTAGAGCTTTCTGTCCATTCACATAAAAATTCTGAATATTTGGAATAAATTTATTATGATAAGACAACTCACCTCCATCTGGAAAGGAACATTCCAGATTTATTTTTTTAAGAGGATAAAAATTATTGTAACTTAATATAAGAGTTTCATTGCAGAGACTCTTTCTCAGAATGAAATAGACTTATATGTCTCAGGCACAGCTGAACGACTCCATTCCTTCCTCTCTCTCCACTATCCCAGATCTGCTCCTATGAGCTTACCATAATTAGGGCATATTTTCTGAGAACAGACTTGCTAAAAAAATTAAAGCAATAAGAGAGTAAAAGAAAGAGCAAGAAAGGGGGAGGAAAGGCTGAGCCAGACCTACTTGCCTTCACCAATTTCTTCTTTAAAATCACCAGCAAGATAAGTCACTCCTCCTTTCAGGAGGAGGGGGAGGGCAAGACTGAGTTCATACATTTCCTTTCTTCAAAATTCCCACCCTTTATGGAACTAAAAATGGAGGGATTACCACTTGTAGCTGGATTTCTAAGTTGGACCTAACATTGTACCCAGGAGACAGATATATAGCTGACAATCTGTGAAATAGTATATTATTCCTTGTATAACATCTTATAATTTGTCTTGAGATTAGTGTTCTGATTGTGCAAATGTATTTGCTAGAACAAAAAAGGAAATTTTCCAGAAAGAAGCTGGGGAACAATGATTTAGAGTCCTGAATAGGCTCTACTAAAAGCAAAGGCATTTTGATTTGGCTACGCATCTGCATCATTCTCTCCTGTGCAAAGCATCACTGTTTTGGAAAAATGCCTATTGCATTTGTATACATTCATAATCATACCAATATAGAAATGTGATCTATATGTATCTATATAAAATGTTTTAATTCCTCTCACTTATTCATTAGCTGAATTTCATACTGGCTGTTTTATCTATTATTAATGACATTAATAATTCTAAAATCTTTTTCATTAACTTTGGTATCTATTTTGGAATCAGTATCAGGATATCTTGAATTGAATTATTTGGCAGCATCTATTTCAACATTGTGTTATATATATATGAAAATGTTAAAATTACAGGGGTATAGATAGATAAATAGATGGTAGATCAACCAATTAAAAATAGAAATGCAAGGGACTTATAACATTGGAGAATGGTTGCATCAGATGAGAAAGCAGGTGATGGGATAGGAAAGGTACATATAGATGTTATGGTGCTGATATTCTTTTAGAACTTCATACAGGTGATGTGTTGATTTAGGTGAAGGAGAAACCTGTAATGATACCCTCTTGAAAAAAGATGATATAGAGAAATGCAAGCAGTGACATGGTTTAGGAAATAACAAGGAATTTACTATAATACATTGAATAGCACATGGAAATATGATTTTCAGGTTTCTTCAAGTTATTTGAAAAATATAAAGTTTGGTACAAGTTTAAAGCCCAACTCAAGAAAATTGTTATAAATTATAGGCAAAATGAGAAAGTCAATTGGAAAATTATCATTCATGAAAGTTTATGTGCGTGATATGAAAAAAACTGATAAATGCTGAGATTACAATTTAATTAAGTAATTTGTGTATCATCATTACTTCTGAGTATTGTCAAGTTATTTATAGCTAATAGAATTTTTGATGGAATACCATAATAGCAGAATAAAATGATATGTAGGGCATTTCACTCACCTTACATTAAACATTTTGTTTACTATAGTGGTCTAATTTTCAAAATAAAAATTATAATAAAAGTAGATCTACAAGCAGTAATTTCTCAAATAAATTTTCTTCTTAATCTCTAAATAGAATCCCAATCAAGAACCAGTGCATTCCTAAATATTCTGTTATATTTTTGCCATATTGTGCACTAATTTCAGAGATAATAAGCACCTTCCTCTCTTTTCCTTTGAACCAGACAACGTATGTTGGGTTGACTTTGTTGTCTGATCAGAGTCAATAAGGACACAATGAAAACTAAAATACAACAAAGGAGATTGTAATAGTGTAATACAATTAGTGATATAAAAAAGCAGTGGATAAGTTTTCAAAAGCAGTCAGAATTTGGGGGCTAGGATCCAGGTATGAAAGTTGCATGAGGAAAAAAGAAATTTGAAGGCTGAATTACCTTAAATTACTAAATAAAGGACAGTCTTGAATGCTAAATTCCGTCATCTTGTAGCGCGAAAACCAGGATTGAGGCCACAGGCCTCCAGGAATGTTCCACGAAACTAGAGCAGGCTGAGACTAAGGGACCCCAGTTTCGGGAAGCAAGTGATTTATTAGGTCATGCGCACGGGGGCCCAGCCGAGTCACCTAGAAAGTCTGAATCTCGAACAAAAGACAACCTTAGCTTTTATAGACTGTACAATATGTTAAAGACAAGGTAAACAACTGGTGGATTTAAGTTGGGAATGGCCCAGGGCTTATAGACTGTTGAGGGGCCCCCACCCCAGGAATATCTTAACTTGCCTATGTGAATTTTCACCAGTTCCTGAAGACTAGGGGCGGGGGTTTAGGGATTTTCCACACAGAGCACAGCTAAATCAGAGAGAGGGGGAGGTCTGCCTGTTACATTTCCCCCTTTGATGCTTACCCCGACATAATAGGAAGGGGTTATAGCATCACCTTATATTTAATGGTTTGTGCCTTTTTATTAGGAGGATTCATGCTGTGACTTTTTCAATGAATTTGATGCGGGCTCTGATTACACAGGAACCTTCATGATTAATATGGTAAATAGGGGACCGGCTAGCAGCAGGATCCGGTTAGTCCAGTTTTTGTTTGTTTGGTTTCTGTCTGGGTTTCAGACCTGCTTTCTATGTTCCTGAACTTTAGTAGCACTTATGCCAGACTGGTTTATAAAGAAACAGCACTTTTTCCCTACGAAGATACATATCTCTTTATAATGGTTGCTACTGGGTGGGAGGCTACCGCTGCTAAACTGATACTAACTAATAAAACAAGAAGCCCAATTGGGAGCAGAAGTCAACAATTACTCTAGCCTATAAGGAATACTAGGGGCTGTGGCTAGGGAAACACAGGGGAGTTTAGGGGAGTGTGCTGAAAGTTTAGGGGTACTTATGAGAGGAGGGAGAGGATATTCAGACTGGTTTCCTCAAGCTTCGGCCATGTGTATATCAGTCAGCTTCTGGGGGTGACTGAAACAGGGCTTGACGATCTTCTCAATTTTCAGCCGTGCAATCTTAATGTGCCTAATATTTTGATGGTATGGAAGGCATACTTTTTCTGACAGTGACTGGAGAGAGAGAGAAATAAAGATCCAGAGTAAGTCAAAAGAGAGATATCCACAATTACAGTTGAAGTAAAGTAGCAATAAGAAATGAAATGTTTGGAGTTATGGGAGAGTAACTTATACCATACAAAGCTGTAAAGTTAAGGGAGAACATTCTTAGGTAGAAGAGAGAATTGCAGAGTCAGGTCCATATTGGCTCTGAGTAAAACATGAGGAGAAATAGAAACTTAACTAAAATTTCATTGAGGGTAGTCTTAAGGATGTTATCTGATTGAAAAAGAATAGGATAGAAAGGTAGTGAGAAAACGAAGGCAGCTGCTTGTCTTCCAGAAGTTTGGCAATGAAGACAAATAGAGAAAAACTTTCTAAAATATTGGGATGAAATTTGCTTAATTGCATTTTGGCAAATTCTTGGGGCTTTTTACCTTTCATCTGTAGTTTGTCAAAAGTTATGATGGCTTTAAACATTTCCTGTTTTCTCAGATTTGACTCCCAAGTCATGTTGAGAGTGGAGTTATCTGTGGATATCGGGGGTGTGATGTTGTATGTTGGACCACAGATACTCCTCATCTCTATAAAGATTTTTTATTATTTTGCTTTTATTTTCTCGTAAAAGTTTGCATTTCACCCTTCTCACTTTTCCCTCAGTTGTCAGAGATTGCCACAGTGAGCTCAGATTTTTTACCAGATGGTTCTCAAGAATGACTCCTGGAGAACCCCTAGGTTACAAGGAACCCTCTTCTTGACCTCACTTCTATAATTGAAATTCTTTGACCTCTGTGCCCTATAACTTATGGAGCGCAAAGGGAACAATTTATATTTCCTAAGGGGAGCAAACAGACAACAATCATAAAAACATTTGAAACAGGGTTTCCCTGAAGAGTCATCAAATTCTAATAAAAGAACACAAAATAAATGGTACATATGGTGCCAAATATTTTCCAAAATTTAAACCCTATTTTTATATTCTCTTTGCATAATCAAAAGTTGTTTTTTTCTTTCTCAAATTGCTTAGTTCAAAAATTAAAAGCATATTTTAGAGGTACATACACACAGATATATAAATACTTCTGTCCTTCAATATTTTTGAAAGATATAATACTCAACTTAAAAAGAAAAACAGTTGTGTTTTATGTTAAATGAAAGACAAGACAAAAAATTTTAATTTCAATTGGATTATTTGGTTTTCTTTCTTATGTAATATATACATTATTTACTGCTACCTAACATTATCCTCAGATTAGTGGTTACAACAACAAACATGTATTATATCATAGCTTCTGTAGGGCAGGGATCTGGATGGGACTCAGCTGGGTGGCTCTAGTTCAGGGAACCTCACAAGGTTGCAGTCAGGTTATCATCCAGGGCTGCCATCATCTCAAGATTCAGTTTAGGGAGAATCCAATTCCAAGTACCCACGTATGTCTGCTTGCCCCAGGACTTCACTGGCTGTCAGCTGGAGACATTGCATTTTGTCAAGCAGAAAAAGTCACAACATGACAGTAAGCTTCCCTGAGATAATGAGCTAACCAGAAAGAGAGTGATCAAACTCAGAAGTGGCATCCTACCACTATTTCCATTCATTGGGAGCAAGTCACCAAGTCCATACCCAACTAGTCAGGAATTACACAAAGGACATAGGAGTCATGGGGAGCCATTTTAGGGGATACTTACTATATTTACTATCCTAATAAAAAATTGTTTTTTTACTAATTAGAAAATTTTACTTTTGAAAGTTGTAATTTATACCAATAACTGTCCAACACAGACAAGGAAGTGTGATTTTAATTTTATAAGGAAAGTGTGGTAGTTCTTTTTCTTTTCTCTTGTATTTTTTAAATTAATTTGTGTTTTTTTCTTTTGTTTGACTTCAATCTCATGGCTGGTAGCATTTTTCTGTTCTGATTCCACCTGATGTTGCCTATTTCATTACCAGGAAAATATAATGACATTTTATCAAAAAAGTGTTTGTTAAAAAAAATCCGTATTCTAGTTGTTCATAATACATTTCCTTTATTTTTAAAGGTTTTTTTCTGCAAATGATGTAGTTGGAGAATTTTTTTTAAAGATAAAGAAACATAAGAATTGCTTCAGCTTTATAGAATCTGACATATCACCTGTTAAGCTGCTAGTGAGCAGACAAACTGGGTGGCATTGGTAAGATGTTGAAAGCTCTGACTAAAAGTGCTGCTCAATTAGAGAGGCTGAGATACAGTCTCTTGGTGAATTTAAGCTGGACCTGAAGTACATGCTATTCCAACAGCCAAGGAAGCCATTTTCCTTGTTGACTCATTTCTGATGATCTGCTACAGTTATTGTCATTACTCATTTGAGAATAAGCTCTCTTGACCTCATAGTTACTTACATATATCTCTGCAAAGAAAAACTATGAGAAATAGTCAGTAGCAAAGAGCAGTGTCAAAAAAGATGGAATTTTCAAAAATTATAGCTTTTACTGTTTTTTAAAGAAAATGTCATTGGTTCTTGCCACAGAAGTAACTAGATTTATAAATAAATTCTAGTTTAGATACCTGTTAACTACAAGAATTGATCATATTTAAAATGTATAAAATAAGATATTTTATATATTTAATTTTATAAAAGCTTGTTATAATTATCTTAGATAAGTAATGGTAATCTGCTTTTCCAAGTCAGGAAAATGGCAATAAAAGAGATCTGTCAATACATGGAAAAACAGGGAATATCACAATTATAACTTATAAATTTAGATCTTTAATATATATTGATATATATTTATTTTTTCTAAAATGGAATTAAATTACAATCCAAGAAGACCTTTCCATTTTGTATTAGTTTTTTTCCTGCTCTGAATAGTGTAAAAAAACACCACATAAATCAAAAAGTAAATTTCTTGTTTGTATGGTACAGAAAATGTGTATTTATATATCACATCATAAAATTATAAAAAGACTCAGAATTCCTCCAAACCTACTTCTACACTAAGTATCTTAATAAACTAAAGAATAAAGACATCAAGTGAAATTCCGAAAGCTATACCTAAATAGCTGAGATAAAACCAAACTGTAAGTATTCCTTGTAAGTTTGTGCACATTTACTACCCTGTAAAAAGCCTTGATGTCTTGTCATCATTGAAAATACCTTGCAGATCCTTTGCATAGAAACACAGGACCAGAATATTTTTTTAAAAATTTATTTGTTAATTAAAAAAAATAAAGAAACTAAATAAAACAACATACATAATCAGTAATTCACAATATCATCACTTAGTTGTATATTCATCATTTCTTAGAACATTTGCATTAATTCAGAAAAAGAAATAGAAAGACAATAGAAAAAGAAATAGAATGAACACAGGAAAGAAAAAAAAGATTGTACCCACCATACCCCTCACCCCTTGCTTTCATTGATCACTAGCATTTAAACTAAATTTATTTTAGCATTTGTTCCCCTTATTATTTATTTTTATTCCATATATTCTATTCCTTTGTTGACAAGGTAGATAGAAGGAACATCATACATAAGGTTTTCACAATCACACAGTCACATTGTGACAGCTGTATCATTATTCAATCATCCTCAAGAAACGTGGCTACTGGAACACAGCTCTACATTTTCAGGCAGTTCCCTCCAGCCTCTCCATTACATCTGGAATAAAAAGATGATATCTACTTGATGCATAAGAATAACCTCCAGGATAACCTCTCCACTCTGTTTGGAATCTCTCAGCCATTGACACTTTGTCTCATTTCCCTCTTTCCCCTTTTGGTTGAGAAGGTTTTCTCAATCCCTTGATGCTAAGTCTCAGCTCATTCTAGGGTTTTTCTCAATCCTTTGATGCTGAGTCTCTGGTCATTTCAAGATCTCTGTCCCACATTGGCAGGAAGGTCCACACCCCTGGGAGTAATGTCCCACATAGAGAGGAGTATGGTGGTGAGACTGCTCATTGTGTTAGCTGGAGAGAGGGGCCACATCTGAGCAACAAAAGAGGCTCTCTTGGGGGTGACTCTTAGGCTTAAATTTTAAGTAGGCTTGACCTATTCTTTGTGGGGTTAAGTTTCATATGAACAACCCCCAAGACTGGGGGCTCTGCCTATAGCTTTGGTTGTCCACACTTCTTGTGAGAATATTAAGAATTCAACTTGGGGAGAGGGCCAAGATGGTGGCTTGGTCAGGTGTGCACATTTTAGTTTGTCCTCCAGAGCAACTACTAAATAACCAGAAACAATACAGAGCAGCTCCCGGAGCCTTGACAGAGACCAGACACACAGCATGCCCCAGTCTGGACCAGTTGGACCGGCTGCGAGTCTCCACAGCAGTGAGTTCCCTGAGCTGCATGCACTTCCCCAAGCTGCGGCAGCTGGCGCCCCTCCCTCAAGGGTGGCTTCCTGGACTGGCTGAGAGGCTCCAGAACAACGAGTTCCCCAAGCTGTGGCGGCCAGTGACCAGCACCCCTCCCCCACAGGTGGCTTCCCGGACTGGGTGCGAGTCTCCGGACTGGCTGTGAGTTTTGGAACAGCGAGTTCCCCAAGTCGCGGTGGCCAGTGACCAGTGCCCCTCCCCCATGGGTGGCTTCCTGGAGGGAAAGGAGGGAGTCTCCAACAGTAGCAGGGACTGAGTCTGACTGAACACCAATAGTGGCATTAATGAACAAATTCTGACTACTGAAAATAGGCCCCCAGCTCAGGTGAAACTGATTGGGGTGAAAGTTGCTTATTGGGCTGGCTGGAAGGGAGGAAAGGGGATGAAACAGAGCCTTCTGTGGCTGTTTCTACAGAGGCTTGTTTGTCTCTGGACTCAGCCCTGAGATTACACAGGCTGCAACTGTCCCAAACGCAGAAACAGGCCGCTTTCAGGGCTATCTACCACCTGAACCTTCCCCATGGGAGGGGCAAAATGCAACTCAGGTGGAATTCCTCTCTCAAGGAATTCAGATCCCAGGGCTTTGCAATTTGAAGCCATTAAAGCCAGCCTACAGCCTTTCTTCTGTCTCCACCATGCCCCCAGCAAGGGCAGTCTTCCAAAGTTAAAGGAGCCACAACATATTTTGCTGGTGGGACCCGAAGACAGACAAGCACCACATACTGGGCAGGATAAGAAAGACAGAGCCCAGAGATTTCACAGGACAGTCTTTAAACCTGCTGGGTCTCACACTCAGGGAAAATGGATGCAGGTGATTCCTTCCCCCTGAAAGGAGGCCAGCTTAGTCCAGGAAAACCTGGCTGGAGTCTGTAATACTTATGTAGACCCTCCTAAGGGTAGGGAGGGAAAAGGCACCTTGCAAGCAGGACAAGAAACAAGAAAATAAGAACTGAAAATTCACCCTCTGTTAAACAAAACTTAAGCTAGAGGCCCAGAAAAAGCTGAACTGAAGGTCAATGAACAGATAGACAACAAACTCATCTAGCAAGAAAACCCTAGGTAAGATAAGTGAAAGCAATCTCCAGAATAAACTAATTAAGGTAATTAAATGTCCAGACACCAGCAAAAAATAACAAATCACACCAGGAAAATTGAAGATATGGCCCAGTCAAAGGAACAAACCAATAGTTCAAATGAGATACAGGAGCTAAGACAACTAATTCTGAATATATGAACATAAATGGAAAACCTCTTCAAAAACCAAATCAATAAATTGAGGGAGGACATGAAGAAGGCAAGGAATGAAAAAAATAAGAAATGGAAATTCTGAAAAAACAAATCACAGAACTTATGGGAATGAAAGATGCAGTAGAAGAGATGAAAAAACAATGGAAACCTACAATGGTAGATTTCAAGAGACAGAGGCTAGAATTAGTGAACTGGAAGATGGAACATCTGAAATCCAAAAAGAAACAGAAACTATTGGGAAAAGAATGGAAAAATTTGAGTAGGGGCTCAGGGAATTGAATGATGATATGAAGCGCACAAATATACGTGTTGTGGATGTCCGAGAAGGAGAAGAGAAGGGAAAAGGAGGAGAAAAACTAATAGAAGAAATTATCACTGAAAATTTCCCAACTCTTATGAAACACCTAAAATTACAGATCCAAGAAGTGCAGCACACCCCAAAGAGAATAGATCCAAATAGGTGTTCTCCAAGACACTTACTAGTTAGAACGTCAGAGGTCAAAGAGAAAGAGAGGATCTTGAAAGCAGCAATAGGAAAACAATCCCATCACATACAAGGGAAACCCAATAAGACTATGTGCAGATTTATCAGCAGAAACCATGGAGGCAAGAAGACAGTGGGAAGATATATTTAAATTACTAAAAGAGAAAAACTGCCAACCAAGAATTCTATATGCAGCAAATTGTCCTTCAAAAATAAGGGAGGAATTAAAACATTTTCAGACAAAAAGTCACTAAGAGAATTTGTGACCAAGAGACCAGCTCTGAAAGAAACACTAAAGGGAGCACTAGAGACAGATATGAAAAGACAGAAGAGAGAGGTGTGGAGAAGAGTGTAGAAAGAAGGAAAATTAGATATGATGTATATAATACAAAAAGCAAAATCATAGAGGAAAGTATTATCCAAACAGTAATAACACTAAATGTTAATGGACTGAATTTCCCAATCAAAAGACATAGACTGGCAGAATGGATTAAAAAACAGGATCCTTCTCTATGCTGTCTACAGGAAACACATCTTAGACCCAAAGACAAACATAGGCTGAAAGTGAAATGTTGGTAAAAGATATTTCATGCAAATAACAACCAGAAAAGAGCAGGAGTAGCTATACAAATATCCAACAAATTAGACTTCAAATGTAAAACAGTTAAAAGAGACAAAGAAGGATACTATCTACTAATAAAAGGAACAATTAAACAAGAAGACATAACAATCATAAATATTTATGCACCGCACCAGAATGCCCCAAAATACGTGAGGAATACACTGCAAACACTGAAAAGGGAAATAGACTCATATACCATAATAGTTGGAGACTTCAATTCACCACTCTCATCAATGGACAGAACATCTAGACAGAGGATCAATCAAGAAATAGAGAATCTGAATATTACTATAAATGAGCTAGACTTAACAGACATTTATAGGACATTACATCCCACATCAGCAGGATACAACTTTATCTCAAGTGCTCATGGATCATTCTCAAAGATAGACCATATGCTGGGTCACAAAGCAAGTCTTAACAAATTTAAAAAGATTGAAATCATACACAACACTTTCTCAGATCATAAAGGAATGAAGTTGGAAATCAATAATAGGCGGAGTGCCAGAAAATTCACAAATACGTGGAGGCTCAACAACACACTCTTAAACAACGACTGGGTCAAAGAAGAAATAGCTAGAGAAATTAGCAAATACCTCGAGGCAAATGAAAATGAAAACACAACATTTCAAAACTTATGGGACGCAGCAAAAGCAGTGCTAAAAGGGAAATTTATTGCCCTAAATGCCTATATCAGAAAAGAAGAAAAGGCAAAAATGCAGGAATTAACTGTCCACTTGGAAGAACTGGAGAAAGAACAGCAAACTAATCCCAAAGCAAGCAAAAGGAAAGAAATAACAAAGATTAGAGCAGAAATAAATGCAATTGAAAACATGAAAACAATAGAGAAAATCAATAAGACCAGAAGTTGGTTCTATGAGAAAATCAATAAGATTGATGGGCCCTTAGCAAGACTGACAAAAAGAAGAAGAGAGAGGATGCAAATAAATAAGATCAGAAATGGAAGAGGAGACATAACTACTGACCTCACAGAAATAAAGGAGGTAATAACAGGATACTATGAACAACTTTACGCTAATAAATACAACAATTTAGAGGAAATGGACGGGTTCCTGGAAAGACATGAACAACCAACTTTGACTCAAGAAGACATAGATGACCTCAACAAACCAATCACAAGTAAAGAAATTGAATCAGTCATTCAAAAGCTTCCTAAAAAGAAAAATCCAGGACCAGACGGCTTCACATGTGAATTCTATCAAACATTCCAGAAAGAATTAGTACCAACTCTCCTCAAACTCTTCAAAAAAATCGAAGCAGAGGGAAAACTACCTAATTCATTCTATGAAGCCAACATCACCCTCATACCAAAACCAGGCAAAGATATTACAAAAAAAGAAAACTACAGACCAATCTCTCTAATGAATATACATGCAAAAATCCTCAATAAAATTCTAGCAAATCGTATCCAACAACACATTAAAAGAATTATACATCATGACCAAGTAGGATTCATCCCAGGTATGCAAGGATGGTTCAACATAAGAAAATCAATTAATGTAATACACCATATCAACAAATCAAAGCAGAAAAATCACATGATCATCTCAATTGATGCAGAGAAGGCATTTGACAAGATTCAACATCCTTTCCTATTGAAAATACTTCAAAAGATAGGAATACAAGGGAACTTCCTTAAAATGATAGAGGGAATATATGAAAAACCCACAGCTAATATCATCCTCAATGGGGAAAAATTGAAAACTTTCCCCCTAAGATCAGGAACAAGACAAGGATGTCCACTATCACCACTATTATTCAACATTGTGTTGGAGGTTCTAGCCAGAGCAATTAGACAATAAAAAGAAATACAAGGCATCAAAATTGGAAAGGAAGAAGTAAAACTATCACTGTTTGCAGACGATATGATACTATACGTCGAAAACCCGGAAAAATCCACAACAAAACTACTACAGCTAATAAATGAGTACAGCAAAGTAGCAGGTTACAAGATCAACATTCAAAAATCTGTAGCATTTCTATACACTAGCAATGAACAAGCTGAAGGGGAAATCAAGAAACGAATCCCATTTACAATTGCAACTAAAAGAATAAAATACCTAGGAATAAGTTTAACTAAAGAGACAAAAAGCCTATATAAAGAAAACTACAAAAAACTCTTAAAAGAAATCACAGAGGACCTAAATAGATGGAAGGGCATACCGTGTTCATGGATTGGAAGACTAAATATAATTAAGATGTCAATCCTACCTAAATTGATTTACAGATTCAATGCAATACCAATCAAAATCCCAACAACTTATTTTTCAGAAATAGAAAAACCAATAAGCAAATTTATCTGGAATGGCAGGGTGCCCCGAATTGCTAAAAGCATCTTGAGGAAAAAAAACGAAGCTGGAGGTCTTGCACTGCCTGACTTTAAGGCATATTATGAAGCCACAGTGGTCAAAAGAGCATGGTATTGGCATAAAGATAGATATATCGACCAATGGAATTGAATAGAGTGCTCAGATATAGACCCTCTCATCTACGGACATTTGATCTTTGATAAGGCAGTCAAGCCAACTCACCTGGGACAGAACAGTCTCTTCAATAAATGGTGCCTAGAGAACTGGATATCCATATGCAAAAGAATGAAAGAAGACCCATATCTCACACCCTATACAAAAGTTAACTCAAAATGGATCAAAGATCTAAACATTAGGTCTAAGACCATAAAACAGCTAGAGGAAAATGTAGGGAGATATCTTATGAATCTTACAATCGGAGGCGGTTTTATGGACCTTAAACCTAAAGCAAGAGCACTGAAGAAGAAAATAAATAAATGGGAACTCCTCAAAGTTAAACACTTTTGTGCATCAAAGAACTTCATCAAGAAAGTAGAAAGACAGCCTACACAATGGGAATCAATATTTGGAAACGACATATCAGATAAAGGTCTAGTATCCAGAATTTATAATGGGATTGTTCAACTCAACAACAAAAAGACAGCCAACCCAATTACAAAATGGGAAAAAGACTTGAATAGACACCTCTCAGAAGAGGAAATACAAATGGCCAAAAGGCACATGAAGAGATGTTCAATGTCCCTGGCCATTAGAGAAATGCAAATCAAAACCACAATGAGATATCATCTCACACCCACCAGAATGGCCATTATCAACAAAACAGAAAATGACAAGTGCTGGAGAGGATGCGGTGAAAGAGGCACACTTATCCACTGTTGGTGGGAATGTCAAATGGTGCAACCACTGTGGAAGGCAGTTTGGCGGTTCCTCAAAAAGCTGAATATAGAATTGCCATATGACCCAGCAATACCATTGCTCAGAATCTACTCAAAGGAATTAAGGGCAAAAACTCAAACGGACATTTGCACACCAATGTTTATAGCAGCATTATTTACAATTGCAAAGAGATGGAAACAGCCAAAATGTCCATCAACAGACGAGTGGCTAAACAAACTGTGGTATATACATACGATGGAATATTATGCAGCTTTAAGACAGGATAAACTTTTGAAGCATGTAATAACATGGATGGACCTAGAGAACATTATGCTGAGTGAGTCTAGCCAAAAATGAAAAGACAAATACTGTATGGTCCCTATGATGTGAATCGACATTTGAGAATAAACTTGGAATATGTCATTGGTAACAGAGTCCAGCAGGAGTTAGAAACAGGGTAAGATAATGGGTAATTGGAGCTGTTGGGATACAGAATGTGCAACAGGACTAGATACAAAAACTAAAAAATGGACAGCACAATAATACCTAATTGTGAAATAATCATGTTAAAACACTGAATGAAGCTGCATCCGAGCTATAGGTTTTTGTTTTTTTTTGTTTTGTTTTTACTATTGTCACTTTTATTTTTTCCTCTATATTAACATTCTATATCTTTTTCGGTTGTGTTGCTAGTTCTTCTAAACTGATGGAAATGTACTAAGAAACGATGATCATGCATCTATGTGATGATGTTAAGAATTACTGATTGCATATGTAGAATGGTATGATTTCTAAATGTTGGGTTAATTTCTCTTTTCCATTAATTAATAAAAAATAAATAAATAAATAAATAAAGCATACCACAGCAATCTTGGAAAAAAAAATAAGCTCCTTCAATTCTGTTTTTCCTAAGAATTTTGCCTGATGCCCTACCTCTTCTGAGTTAGGTCCTTCAGACCAGTGTACCCAGTAAATTCTCCAACTATGAAAAAAATTCTCTCTTACATACACCTATCAAATCACCACTTCCATTGTATTACAAATTATTCACAAGTATTTATCATGTAATTTGTATCAAAGAAAATTCAATATATTAAAACACTAGACCTTTTATAGCCTATACAACCTCTTAGCAATAATTTAACAAAATTGCCTACAATTACATTATATTATGTCTTTAAAATACTTTAATTATATTTTTAATATAAAACACAGTCCTTAAATGTTCTAGACAAGAAAATGAGATGCAAATTTAACTCATCATTTCTTGAGAAAACAGAAAAGAAATGCCCTTTTTGGCAAAACTTGAGGCAGAACAAATACTAGGCCCAAAGTAAATGTCCTTCTCTAATATGCTTACATTATTAAAGAAAGATGACATTTATAGTAAATATTCATCTTATAAAATGAAAGGAAAAAATATTTTAAAAGAAACAAAAAGAGAGGGTGGATTAGTTTAAAGTAAATGGGATCTAGTAGAGAAAAGGAAATAGAATGCAATTGAAAATTGTATTATCTCTTTCTATGAGCCAATTGAATACATTTAACAAAAGGGGTCATAAGAGCATTTATCATAAAAGATGTATTAGGAAAAGAAAGACCATAGGAAAGGAAAGAAGATTGAGGAATGGTGTAGCTAATCCTATGGCAAACATACATGAACATCTAAAATAAAGTCTTCCTTACACTTCGAAATCTAAATTACTAAAGTTGAGATGTGTGCAAGCAATTGTTCCAACTGTAACTTAGGAGAGAAAAATTCTTGACTCCACTATTAGTGTTAGAGCTCCACATCTGAGGTTTGGTATGTTTTATTTTCTATTTTATGCTTAGTACCTCTCATTTCCATGACCTCATAACAATTGAACAATGACTATATTAGAATCAAGAATGAATAAATAAATCACTCACAGTCTTTCAAGAATTCTTAGTCAAAAGCATTAGGCCTCTAATACTGCTCATCTATCACCCCATACATATAAACATGTTGGGTGAGAATTTCTTGGACATTCTGATTTTCACCTAATTATTTGAATTTCTGAAGTATTTACTGAATCAAGCTCTGTCTCAAGTAATACTACTAAGCAATTAAAATCTATGCCTCAGTGGCAAAATTGCACTATGATATATTTTCCCTACTCCTATTTCTCTAAGTTAATACCAAGTTCCAAATTTGTTACAATTCTCAACCTGTTGTCTCCATGCCTGTCTCTAGAAGCTCAGGTGTGTGGACTGGGCAAAATCCACTGGGCACAGTGGGACTACCAGGATGAATGAAGAAGGCTGAGGTTTAGGGAGAATTTCCTTAGTCTTATGGACTTTTGTATTCAATCAAGATATTCTTGCTGTTGTGCCAACCTAATCAATACAAATCAGTCAAGTGAGATCTAATCACTCCAACTCTCCAAAGATTTAATGGAGCACTTTTATCTTGTGCTTACATTTTTCTTTGGGTTTTAGTTTACATATAAGTATATACCTGATACAATCAAATATCATTTGTTTTCCATTACATACAATTTTTAAATTAGCATATACTTACATGCTTTTAGCACTATATTACTTACTTTGTGTTTTAAATATGTATACACATATCAATATGCATTATACAAAATACTTCATCTTTCCTTTCCATCAAATAAATGTTTATGAAAAATCTTGCTGACACATGTACCTCTAATTCATTCACTTTTATAATTTTATTATTTGTTTGTGTAAATGCACTAGACTTAACTTTAACCCTTACCACATTTTGGGGGAGTTTTTTTCCAATATTTTCTTTCCACTCTCAATATTGCCATAAATAAACTTAGGAAATCTCATTGTTATGAATAGAAAACAAAGAACGTAATTGCTGGATCTTCATAGTCATACATCTTCAAGGTTAGCCAATGTGACTATCACCTGCTGAAGGGATTAAGTCAGTAACAAACTTGAATGGAGCCGCCAATTCCCCACATAATTGTCTAACTGTGCACTGTCAGGGCTTTTATTTATTGTATGTATGAGAATTGGTGTTGTTTATACTTGTACTTACTTTGTTATAAACAGCACTGTATATAATGTAATACAGTATATAATTCACCACATGAGGTTACTAATATGCAATTCTTTATTTGTATTCCTTTTTTGTGGATTATCTTCCTTTTGTTTTCAGATGATATATTAGTCAGAGTTTTCCAGACAAATAGAACCAACAAGATACAGATACACAGACACACTCACACACTTAGAGAGAGATTCATTATAAAGAATTGGTTCAAATGACCATGGGGGCTGGCAAGTCAAGTCTGAACCCCATAGGGCAGGCTGCAAGCTGGAAACTCCAAAAAATTATGCTGAATTCCTTATTCTGAATTCCTCTTCTGACCTGTCAAATCCTCAATTCTTAATAGATCACCAACTGATTGGAGTGAAGACTACCCCCATTGCTGGGGCCTATCTCCTTTCTTAGTCTCAGACACCATCAACTAATTATGGCAGCAAATCCTATATCAAAATACCTTCACATCACAAGCAGGTAAATTCTTTACCAAATAAGTGCACCCCATAATCCAGCCAAGCTGACACATGAAATTAACCATCAGAAATATGTAGAAATTATTTTTTAAATCTATTATGGATACACATTTTTCAGAATGAATTATTCCATTTTGTAGTAGGTCTTAAAGTATATTTTCAAATAGCATTTGCTAGTTTTAATGCTTCATATCACTTTTTATAATATGTATTTTATATATTCTTAAATACATTCTAAAAATGCTTTATATAGTCTCAAGTACATTCATTCATTTTTCCCCCCCTTTAAGGTGTGCACTTCTTTTGGAATGGTCTGAAGTCAGTGTACAGGTAAGCCCTGGCTGCCTCCACAACATGACCAACTCCCAGGGAGACCAAAAGCCTTCAAACATCTAATGTTAGGGCAGAAAAAAAGGAGAGGGCATGATGTTGACCATTAAAAATAAGAAAAGGACAAGTATTTAGGCAGAAAATTTTTTCTTTGATTTTGATGACATAGTTTAGAGAAAAGCAAAGCTGTCACCCTCCTTGGTGTGAATGTGAGTGAGGACTGGACCATTCTCCTTGGAGAGAAGTGGGCAACTTCTGGGAAGGCAAGAAACTTCCTGTAGCAATACATCTCATGGTATTTGGAAGGACTTGAAAAAATAATGTACAAAGTCCTTGGCCACATTTGTAGAACTTTGGGGATGCTGGTTCCAAGCAAGCCTTCACTCTTTCAGTTGTCAAATCCTGAGTCAAGTGCCAAAAACAACAGAAAATTTTAAAAAAACCAAAAAACAAAATAAAATGAAACAAGTAAATCCATGCCAATCTCATATCATTTTCTATGCAAGCTAGATTTTGTCAAGAAAGGTTTGTAACACAGCTAGCAGTCTGTCTAGAAACATTTGCAGTGGATGATAGAGGGGCAGGACTCATCATACTCCTGCTTGCTGATCCACATCTGCTGGAAGGTGGACAGCCAGGCCAGGATGGCCTACCAATTCACAGAGTACTTGCGCTAAGGTAGGGCAATGACCTTGATCTTCATTGTCCTGGGCACCAGCATTGTTATCTCCTTCTGCATACTGTCAGTGATGCTGGGGTGCATGGTGGGCCTGCCAGACAGCACCATGTTTGTGTAGAGGTCCCTGTGGCTGTACATGTCACACTTCATGATGGAGTTGATGGTAGTCTTGTGGATGCCCAGTATTTCATGCCAAGGAAGGAGGGCTGGAAGAGGTTCTCAATACAGCAGAATTGCTCATTGCCTATGGTGATGGCCGGCCTGTTAGGCAGCTCTTAGCTCTTCTCCAAGGAAGAGGATGAGTCATCAGTGACTATCTCCTCCTCAAAGTCCAGGTTGAAGTAGCAGATTTTCTCCTTGATGTCATACATGATCTCCTGCTTGGCTGTGGTTGTGAGGATGTAACTATACTAGGTTAGGCTCTTCATGAGGTAGTTCACCAGGTCCAAGCCAGCCAGGTCCAGATGAAGGATGTTGTGGGGCATGGCATAGTCCTTGTAGATGAGCACAGTGTGGATGACCCCATTCCCAGAGTCCATGACAATGCCCATTGTATGGCAGGAGGTGTACAAGGACAGTACAGCCTGGATGGCCATGAACATTTGTTGAAGGGGTGTTGAAGGTCTTGAAAATGATCTATGTCTATATTACATTTCTTTACTGCATTCATCTGTTGATGGACACTTAGGCTGTTTTTATCATTTGGCAATTGTGAATAATGCCATTTGGAGCAAGTGTCCAAATGCCTGTTCATGTACCTGCTTTCAGATCTGGCAATATCCCACATAGTGGCATTTTCAGGTCATGAGGCAACTCTGTATTTAGCTTCTTGAGGAACCACCAAACTGTCTTCCACAGTGGCTGTAATAGTTTACATTCCCACTAGCATTGAATAAAAATTCCAATTTCTCACATCCTCTCAATTACTTGCAGTTTCATGTTTTTTAATGGTGGTCTTTCTAGTAGGTATGATATGGTATCTCATTGTGGTTGAGTTTTCATTTCCTTAATAGCTGGTGGAGATGATCTTCTTTTCATCTATAATTTTTTAGTCATCTATTTTTCCTCTATGGAGAAATATCTATTCATGTCTTTTGCCCATTTTTTAAAAATAAGTTCTTTGTCTTTTTATTGTTGCATTCTAGGATTTTTTTATATACATACTAGATATCAAATGCTTATCAGATATATGGTTTCCAAATATTTTCTCCCATTGAGATGACTACCTTGCCAACCCTTTTTCAAAGTCCTTTGAAGTACGGAAGTATTTGATTTTGAGGAAGTCCCATTTAAATATTTTTTTCTTTCATTTCTTGTGATTTGGATGTAAGGTCTAAGAAACTACCACAGATCACTAGATCTGAAATTGTTTCCTAATATTTTCTTCTAGGAGTTTTATGGTATTTGTTCTTATATCTAAGTCTTAGAAACATTTTGAGTTAATTTTTTGTATAGGGTGTGATAAGATAGTGGTCCTCTTTCATTCTTTGATTATGGATATCCAGTTATCTCATCACTATTTATTGAAGTGACAGTTCTTTCCCAGTTGAGTGGACTTGGGGGCCTGACCAAAAATCAATTGACCATATATCTGAGATTTCCAAATTCTCAATTTGGTTCCATTAAGCAAATGTCTATCATTATGCCAGTACAAGGCTGGGTTAACCATTGGGGCTTTATAATATGTTTTAAATTCAGGAAGCATGATACCTCCCAGTTCCTTCTTCTATTTCAAGTTAGTTTTGGATATTCAAAGTCCCTTACCTTTCCAAATGAAATTGAAAATTAGTTTCTCCAATTCTGTAAAGTTGTCAGTTAGGATTTTGATTGGTCTACCTTAAATCTGTAGATCAATTTAGGTAAAATTGAGATCTTAATGACATTTAGCCTTCCAATACATGAAAATGGAATGCCTTTCCATTAGTTCAGTTATTCTTTTATATCTTTTAGCAATGTATTTTTTGCCTTTTTTTCTCTTATATATTCTTACTGAGATTTTCTCCCCTGTCATATAACCCATGTGTGCCAGTTTGAAAGGATTATGTACCTAGAAAAACCATGTTTTAATCCTGAGCCATCTTGTGGACACAGCTGTTTCTTTTAATCCTTATTCAGTACTGTATCTTGAGAACTTGATTAGATTATCACCATGGTGATGTGACTCACCCAACTGTGGATATTACCCTTTGATTAGAAGGAGATGTGACTCCACCCATTCCAGGTGGATCTTGATTATTTTACTGGAATCCTTTAAAAGAGGAAACATTTTGGAGAGCCATGAGAACCCACAGAGCCAGAGACCATTGGAGATGAAGAAAGAATTTGCCCCTAGGGGAGCTTCATGAAACAAAAAGCCTGTAGAGAAAGCTCGCAGATGTCATCTTATTCAGTATGTGCCTTTCCAGTTGAGAGGGAAGCCCTGAATTTCATCAGCTTCTCTTGAGTGAAGGTAACTTCTTGTTGGTGCCATAATTTGGACATTTTTATAGATTTGTTTTAATTTAGGCATTTTCATTGCCTGAGAACTGTAAACTTGCAAGTTAATAAATTTCCCCTTTTAAAAGCCATTCTGTTTCTGGTATATCACATTCCAGCAGCTAGAAAACTAGAACACCATCCAAAATATACAATCGTTGGGTTCACAATATCATCACGTAGCTGTGTATTCATCACCATTATCATTTTTAGAAGATTTGCATTACTACAGAAAAATGAATTAAATGAAAAAAGAAGACACTAATCATCCCATGAAATCTACCCCTCCCTGTTACTGACATCTAGTATTGAAATATAACTACTTTAAGAATTACAATAGAGGTAGGTTAATTAAGACTATGTGGTATTGACACATACACACACAGACATAAACACACATAAAATCAGTGGAACAAAAATAATCATTCCAAATCAGATTCATGCAAAAACTAACAACTTCCTTTTCTCAGCAATATAGTTATACAATCATTGTCAAAGATAAGGGCTACTAAATTGTTGCCTCCCAGCCAGAGGGACATCTGTGCCTGGGAATAAAGTAATTCCCCTATTTCCCCTGTCTTGAGAAGTTGCAGGCATTCATGAGGTTAAGCCTTTCTATAAGCTCTTTTACAAGCTCTGTTGAGCAAACAGCTAACAAATGTTCCAGTTGATTTGCAATTGTTGTTTACCCTCGGGCTGGAGGGAGTAAAACTTCCTGGAATATCGCATGCAGAAGTTTCCCAGAAGATTGCCCCCTGTCAAGGGGGTAGGGAGGAAACGGGTGTGACCTGGGGGTGGTGACCCGCTAGATAAGGGAAGCTCTGAGGATACAAAAGGGAGGCAAGAAAACATAAGACTACTACGACTAAGATGGGGAACTACTAAGAAAGAACTAATAAAGAGCTCACTCCCAAGAAGCAGGGAGCCCTGAGTGATGGAACCATACTTGTCTCCTGAGTGCTGATTTCTTAAGTCAACCTCGACGCCCCTCTCCTGACTCGGCTTCAAGAGCCGGACGCGGCACTAAATTGCAGCTCAACAAATTCAGGTATTTCTTCTGGCTATTCTAGAACACTAGAATCTAAAAAGAGTATCTATATAATGAGTCAATTGTCACAGTTGTTTATTATTTAACCTCCCAGTCATACCTTCCAGTTAAACCTCTTTCCTTTCCTTTGATCTTTCTCTCAAAATTCTTGGATTTCTGAACAATGACTATTTTCCTTTCATCATGCTGGAAATTTGAGTTCAACTTCTGCGGTGTAGTAATGAACATTCTTAGAGAGAATGGTACCTCTGGGTTTCAGTACTTATCTGGACTATTAAAACATGAAGGCATTAATTTTCTGAGAAAATAAATGTACTAAATGATAACTTTATTGAGACTTATATGGAGTACCCTGGGCACTCCCTAGGGTTTTCAGGAATACTATTTGTTTGTGCACGGCATACTGTATTCGTTTGAAATTCTGGCTAAAATTTGCATAAGAGTAACCTCCAGAATGTTCTGGCACTTCCATTTGAAATCTCTTAGCCCCTGAAACTTTATTTTGTTCCATTTCTTTCCATTCTTTTAGTCATTCTCAATCCCATGATGCCAGGGCCAGACTCATACATGGGAGTCATTTCCCACATTTTTCAGGGAGACTTATACATACCCTATGAGTCATGTCGAACTTCACATGGGGGAGGATAGTTAACTTGCAGAGTTGGCTTAAAGAGAGATGGCAACATATGAACAACAAAAGAGGATCTCTAGGGGTGACTTTTAGGCATATTTGCATTCAGGTTTAGCTTTGTCATTCCAGAAATAAGTTTCAAAAGGGCAGACTTCAATATCAAGTGTTGGTTTATTAAGTTTGGGATAAACACTGCCTAAGACAATATCAGGATTTCCCCAGGTATGGATGTTTAATTCACCCACCTTTTTACCCAGTTCCTTAAGGTGACTGTGTCAATACACTTTTATCTTTCCCCAAAATATGCTGGAATGTATCTGTTTATTGCATTATCCTTCTCAGAATAGTAAGAACTCATTCTTTATTCTAGGTTCCATGAAATTAGGTTGTATATATTAACTCACTAGGCAGATTATATTAGATAATGTGCTACAGAAAATTTAAAATTTCACCAAATAAACATCTCAACTTTGGTCTCAAACAGAGGTTGAAAGTTTAAAATACAGACAATACCATCTTTCAACTTTTATTTTGATTTACCTTAGTCCTAACCAGGATCATTATGTACATATCACCAATTGAAGTCTGATCTCTATTTTTGCTTCTTTATCAGTTGCTTTATGGAATAATGTGGACTTTCAGAGTTGCAGAACATGAATTCTGAGTCTCAGGTGTCCCCAAAATATCCACTGTTCCAGGGAAATGCAAGTTATATGTAAGGAGTAGAGCACCTCAGAATTTAGAAATAACAGTTGAAGTTCAGGATTAGATGTGACTTCTAAGAGCTTCCAATCAAAAATCCTTTACAATGAGTCATTTAAACATCTGTATTCCATAATCATTGATTGCCCAATCCCTGCCAACTTCTATCCCCTGAGAACCTATGCACTCAAATTTAATTCTCAGGGTTTGCTCATATTTATTTGATATTAATGAGACCATATAATATTTGTCCATTTATTTTCTGGCTTATTTTATTCCACATAATTTCTACAAGGTTTATTTTCTACTTGCATGCCACACAGATTCATTTCTTCCTGTAGCCACTCATTATTCCACTGTAGTATAAGCATGTATCACCTTTCCATTCATCAGTCAATGTACCTTACCCCACCCCCGTCCATTGCAAATCATAAAAAAATACCACCATCAATGCCTGAGTGCAAATGTGTATTTGGTCCCTGCTTTTACTTCTAAGTTTTTGTCTACTAGTGGTGTTGAAGGACATTTACTCTCCTATGGCCCCACCACACTGACCTTGAGAAGGGTCACTCCATTCTTCTTCTCTGTGGTATAATCACCTAGTTATCCTTAAAGTATAATTACATACTTATGCATTCACCAGTATATAAATGAGAAAATTTTCATTCTTTCCACAAAGAGAGAAGAAGAGGAGAAAAGAAAAATGGACAAGAATAAAATAGAGAAACAGTACCAACAATGAGAATCCCATGCCCCTCCACAATATATCCCTCATTATTGCATTTAGCTTTGGTATGTTGCCTTTGTCACAAATAACAAAATAATACTACAATGTTACTCTTACTCATAGACCCTAGTTTGCATTAATTGTATTTTTCTATATACTGTCTACTGTTTAGGACCTTACAATGGTAACCTTTAATTGTTATCCTTAAGTAAGAACTTTCTTATATTTGCACAATCACCATCACTGCCCACACTAGGTTTCATTATTGCATATAGCCCTAATTTTTACCCTTTATTTTTCACTCTGACTTCATACAAACCCCTGTCCTTTCTCTTTCAATCATAATCACCTTCAGTTTTCTTCAGTATACTTACAATAATGTGCAATCATCACATATCACTGTGCTATTTCTGGATCTTTTCAATCAATCTGGTTGAATGTTCTGTAATGTTTCAGCATCAAGTTCTACCATCTTTCTATCTCTTGCTAATCAGTGTCCCCAACTTTAACCCTCAGAATTTCTTTATTATAATTGGTTCATATTAGTGAGAACATACATTATTTCTCTGGTTTATTTTACTCAACATAATGTTGTCAACCTTATCAAAGGGTTGTTGCATACATCATGACTTTAGTGTACTGTGATGTGTAATATTACATCATATGTATATCCCACACTTTGTTTAATCACTCATCATTGATGGATATTTTGGCCATCTTCATCTCTTGGCAATTGTCAGTAATGCTACTATAAACACAATGTGAAAAATTTCCATTCATTTCCCTGCCTTCTATTCATCAGAATATATACCTAGCATTAAGATTGCTAGACCATGTGGCAATTCTATATTTAGCTCCCTGAGGAAACACCAATCTGCTTTCCAGAGCAATTGTGCCATTTTTCATTCTCACCAACAGTGGATGAGTGTACATACTTCTCTACATCCTGTCCAGCACTTGCAGAGTTCTTTTTTTTTTAATAATGGTCATTCTAGATGATGTGAGATCATCTCACATCATCATTCTAGATGATGTGAGATCATTAAAAATAAGTTTATTCCTAGATATTTAGACATTACAGTAATTGAATCTTTTTCCTTGACTACTGTTCTGGTTTGCTAGCTGTAAGAATATGATACAGAAATGGAACAGCTTTTAAAAAGGGAAATTTATTAAGTTCTAAGGCCATGAAAATATCCCAATTAAAGCACATCTATAAAGCTGTCCAAATTAAGGTACCAACAAATACCTTTACTCAAGAAAGGTTGATGAAGTTCAGGGTTTCTCTCTCAATTGAAAAGGCACATGGTGAACAAGGTAACCTCTGCTAATTTTCTCTCCAGGTTTCTTGTTTCATGAAGCTACCCCAGAGGCATTCTCTTACTTCATCTGCAATGGTCACTGACTGGTGGACTCCTGAAGTTCTAATGGCTCTGTCATGGCTGTAAAAGGGGATTCCCTCCAAAATGTTTTCTCTTTTAAAGGATTCCTGTAAACTAATCAATACCCACCTGGAATGGGTGGAGTCATATCTCCCTCTAATCAAAAGTTAATATCCACAATCCGGTGAGTCACGTTTACATGGGAACAATAAAAACACGTTCCTATTTTGCTACCTCCAAGTTAGCAATACTGAATGAGGAGTAAAGGTCATGGCTTTTCTAGAATCCACACATATTCAAATTAGCACAACTACCTTCCAAGATAGCTCATTACCAGTTTGTAAAACATCATAGAATTTTTGCATGTAGATAATATATCCTGCCAATTTCCTGAAAGTTTTATAAGCTCAAGTAGCTTGTAATTTTTATGGAATTTCTAAATAAAGGATCATGTCTTCTGCAAATAGTTACACTTTTACTTCTTCATTTCCAATTTGGATATCTTTTATTTCTTTTTCTTACCTAATTGCTGTAACTAGACTTCTAGTGCAATGTAGTAGTAGTAACAGTTGGCATTCTCATCTTGTTCCAGATCTTAGAGGGAAAGCTTTCAGACTCTTACCATTAGGTATGATATTGGCTGTAGGTTTCAAATATATACCCATTATCATGTCCAGGAAGTTTCCTTTAATTTGTATATTTTGAAATGCTTTAATCATGAAATGAGGCTGAATTTTCCAAAATTCCTTTTCTGAGTCAGTCGAGATGATCATGTGGATTTTCCCTTTTAATTTACTAATGTGGTGTATTATGTTAATTGATCCCCTATGTTGAGCCACCCTTGCATTCCTGAGGTAAAATCCACTTGGTCATGATATTTAATTCTTTAATATGATGTTTGATTCTATTTACAATATTTTGCTGAGGAAATTTTAATCTACATTTATCTATATTTATTAGAGACATATGTCTTGAGTTTTCTTTTCTTGTAGCTTCTTTACCTGGCTTTGGTACTAAGTGACATTAGCTTCATAGAATGGGTTAGGTAGTTTTTCCTCTTTAATTTTTTAAAAATGTTTAAGCAGGAATGATATTAACTATTCTTGAAATACTTGATAAAATTTGCTTTTGAAGCTATCTAGTCCTGAGCTTTTCTTTGTTGGTAGATTTTGATGACAGATCTGATCACTTTACTTGTGGTTGATCTGATAAGGATTTCTATTTCTTGAGTTGGTGTAGGACAAAAGTGCATTTTTAGGAAGCTGTTCATAGTAACCACTTATGATCTTTTTTAGTTCTTCAATGTCTGGGTTGATGCCTTCCCTTTCATTTCTGATTTTATTTGCAGTTTCTCTCTTTTTGTCTTTGTCAGCTAGCTAATGTTTCTTTTTATTTTCATTAATCTTCTCAAATAACCACATTTTGAATTTACTGAATCTATTTTTCATTCTCAATTTCATTAATTTCTGCTCTAATATTGTTATCTCCTTCCTTCTATTGGCTTTGGGATTAGTTTGCTTTTCTTTCTCTAGTTTCTCCAGTTGTTCAATTAGAGCATACAATTTAGCTCTTTTTTCCTTCTTAACATAGGCATTTAAGGCTATCCATGTCACCGTCAGCACTGACTCATTTTAATTCGTGTCAAGTTATATACTAATTTACCTAGCATTTTCTTCATTGGCACAATACATTTTTAAGATTGTGTTGTTTAACCTGCATATACGTTGTATTTTCTGGTTCTGTTTGTTATGGACTTATAGCTTGTATAATTTCAATTAAAAAATTATTAAGATCTGTTTTCTGCCCTAGCATAAATTCTATCCTGGAGATTGTTCCACAAGCCCTTGAGAAGAATGTATACCCTGATCTTTAGGGGTACAATCTTCTACACATATCTTTTAGGGCTAGTTTATTTATTATATTTTTAGAGTTTCTGTTTCTTTATTGATTCTCTGTTTAGACATTCCATCTTTTGGAAAGAGTGGTATTTGAAGTGTCCTGATATTATGGTATGTTGTCTATTAACTGCCTTCAGTTTTGCCAGTGTCTGTGTCATATATTTTGGGTCACCTTGTTTAGGATCATAGATTTTTTTTACTGTTATTTCTTCTTGGCATTCACCAAGTATTCACCTTTTATTAATATGTGGTGTCTTCTATTAACAAACTCTCTCAGCTTATGTTTATCTGAGAATATTTTAATTGTCCCCCATTTTTGAAGGACAGGATTGCTAGATAGAATATTCTTGACTGGAAATTTTTCTCTAATTCAGTTAAATCATACCACTAACTTCTTACCTCCATGGTGTCTGATGATACATTAGCATTTAGTCTTTTTTTGTTTCCTTTGTATGTGGTGAACCACTTTTCTCTAGCTGCTTTCAGAATTTTCTACTTCTGTTTGGTATTTGACATTCAGAGTACTATGTGGCTTAGAGTGGGTCTATTTGGATTTACTCTGCTTGGAGTATGTTGGACGTCTTGTATTTGAATATTTATGTCTTTTATAAGGGTTGGGAAATTTTCAGTCATTATTTCTTTGAATATTCTTTCTGGCCCCTATCCCTTTCTATTCTTCTGGGACATACATGATTCATATATGAACATTTTGCGTTGTCACACCTTTCTGGGAGACTCTGCTCAAATTTTTCCATTTTTGAGTCATTTGTTCTTTTGTCTTTTTAATTTGATTGATCTGCATTTTATCTTGCTGTTTCTCTCTTCCATCTTTTCAAATCTGTTATAGTGTGTCTGTAGAATATTTATAATTTCATCTTCAGTGTCTTTTATTTCCATAATTTCTGGGTTTTTTCCATGCATTATTTCAAACTCCTTTTTATGCTCTTCTAATGTATTGTTAATATCTTTTATATATTTATGCACATTTTCTTTATCTTTCTTTGAATTGATTCAGGATATTTGCACATCTTTGATTAGTTATACCACATTCAATCTCCTCTGACTTTTGATCTGTTTCTTTGACTAGGCATTTTCTTCTTAAGTTTTAGCATGCTTTGTGATTTTTTTACTGGTATCTGATCATTTGATTATCTTCATGGGTGTATCCTAAAAAGTCAGTTTCTCTCTATTATCTAGGATTTAGTTGTTTCCTGAGTCTTTAGAAGGGCAGTATTTTGACAGTCATATTGTCTGTATTTCTCAGCCAAAACAGAGTTTGATACATGTTCTTATTTGCTAGCTGTGGAATGCAATAAACCAGAAGTGGAATGCCTTTAAAAGGGGGAACTTACAAAGTTGCAAGACAACAATTTTTAGGCTGTGGAAATGTCACAATTAAAACAAGCCTACAGAAACGTCCAATCTAAAGCATCCAGAGAAAGATACCATGGTTCAAGAAGGCCAATGAAGTTCAGGGTTTCTCTCTCAAGTGAAGAGACACATAGCAAACATAGTCAGGGTTTCTCTGTCATCTAGAAAGGCATGCACAAACAACATCATCTGTTAGCTTTCCCTCCTGTCTTCCTGATTCATGAAGCACCCTGGGAGACATTTTCCTTCTATGTCTCCAAAGATTGATGGTTGGTAGACTCTCTACTTCTCATGGCTATATCTTTCTGCTCTCTCAGAATCTCTTGTTTCTTCAAAATGTTTCCTCTTTTATAGGATTCCAGTAAACTAACAAGACCCACCTGGAATGGATGGAGACACATCTCCACCTAATGCGGTTTGACAACCACTCTTGATTGAGTCATATCTCCAGAGAGATAGTCTAATTAAAGTTTCAAACATACCATACTGAATAGGGATTAGAAGAAATGGCTGGCTTTACAAAATGGGATTAGGATTAAAATATGGCTATTCAAAGGGTACAATCATCCTTTCAAACCACACATTTCACCCTCTGAACCCTACAAAAGACATGTTTTCCCCATATACAGAACACATTAATTCCATCACAATATCAGAAATCCTTAAACCATTTCAG
This sequence comes from Tamandua tetradactyla, assembly GCF_023851605.1. Taxonomy (NCBI): domain Eukaryota; kingdom Metazoa; phylum Chordata; class Mammalia; order Pilosa; family Myrmecophagidae; genus Tamandua; species Tamandua tetradactyla. The sequence goes on from NW_027518262.1 coordinate 216,302, forward strand.
TAGCAATACAAATGAAATACAAAGTTAGAAACAGTCCAAATTCCTATCAAAGTTAGTTGCAAGCATAGTCTGCTCTAAGGAAAAAATTATTCTCTGGCTCTGGACCTATAAGAATTCAAGACAAGTTATTTGCTGCCAACGTACAAAGGAAGAACTTCCTTTCAAATCAGCACAGTACATATGCAGGGGTATAGATCAGTTACAATGGCCCTGGGATAGGGCCTAGAGAGGTTCTGAAAAGCCCTCCTGTTTCACCTACACTTTCCAGCCTGCAAAGAGGATGGAGCTCTTCAGTAACTTAATTTGTCCTCAGAGGTTGGTTACCTCCTAGATCCCTGTAGTATTTGACTAGATGACGCTCAAATTGTAGAGTTGCTGTGCTCACAATTTACTGGTGAAAATCATGCTCAGTTGGGGTTGTGTTCACCTCTACTTGTGGTAGAAGATGCACACAGCCATCCCCCAGGCAAGGATTGAGCCATCTACTGCTTCTTCCCTCATGGGTGGGTAATACCTGCAGGTATCAGAGTCTCTGTCCACATTTACTCAAAGAGTTCATTTACATATTAGAAGTTTTATAAGAAATGAATAAGGCATTACTGGGGAAATATGTTTTGATAAATTATATTTAGTTCACTGTTGGTTTTACTTGACATAGTATTTTAATATTTGTGACATATATTTATAGATAAGACTACCATGTGAATTTTGTTATAATGATATGATGGTCAGATTCATGCGTCAACTTGCCCATGTGATGTTGCCCAGTTGTCTGGTTGGGCAAGTGCTGGCCTGTTTGTTGTTTTGAGGAAATTTCATGTACTTAAATCATGACAGCCTTGGCTGCAATGCAGTCAGCTAAGGCAAGTGTCTCCTGCAATGAGTGATGCTTAATCTAACCACTGGAAGGCTTGTGAGGAGGATTCAGAAGAGACAATCACTCTTCCTGCTTCAGTCAGTCAGCTGTCCCGAGAGGTCATTGAGGACTTACTTTGGAGCTGCCAGCTCATGGCCTGCCCTACAGATCTTGGGCTCTTACATTGTCACAGTTGCATGAAACACTTTTATAAATGATATTCTTCAGATATCTTTTGTTGAATATGTTTTTCTAGATATTTGAGAGATTGTTGAGATACTGGTTCAGAAGAGTTATTAAATCCTGGAGACTGAAAACATCACTCTGGCCCACAGTCAAAGAGGAGACTTATGGAGGTCAGGTGATCAATGAAGCTTTAGGTCAGGTCCAAATCACAGTTGATTCAGTGGGTCTCAGGACCTATTCTGTATTCATTTCTCCAATTCCAGTATGCATAATTGGTATAGACATACGAGTATCTGGTAGAATCTCCACATTGGCTCTCTGACTTGCAGGATGAGGTCTATAATGGTAGGAAGGGCCAAATGGAAGACCCTGGGCCTGGGTCTGGGGCCGGGCCACGGGCTGGGGCTGGGCCTGTGCCTGGGGCTGGGGCTGGGGTTGGGGCTGGGACTGGGGCTGGGCCTGGGGCTGGGGGTCAGGAGCCAGAGGCTGGGCCTGGGGCTGGGGCGGGGCCTGGGCCTGGGCCTGGGGCTGTGGCTGGGGCTTGAGCTGGGTCTGTGCTTGGGACTGTGCCTGGGGCTAGGGCTGTGGCTGGCTGGGCCTGGGGCTAGGTGTCAGTGATAGAGGCTCGGCCTGGGGCTGTGGCTGGGGCTGAGCCTGGGGCTGGGGTGGGGCTTAGGCTGGCCTGGGTCTGGGCCTGGTGCTTAGGCTGGGGGTCAGGGGCCTCGGGCTGGGCCTGGGGCTGGGACAGGGCCTGGGGTTGAGACTGGGGCTGGGGCTGGAGGTCAGGGGCTAGAGGCTGGATCTGGGGCTGGGGCTGGACCTGGGCCTGGGGCTATGGCTGGGGATGGTCCTGGTGCTGGGCCTGGGTCTGGGTGTCAGGGGCCAGAGGCTGGGATGGGGCTGGGGCTGAGCTGGGCCTGGGGATGGGCCTGGGGCTAGGGCTGGGGTCAGGGGCCTGGGGCTGGACCTGGAGCTGGGACTGGGGCTGGGGTCAGGGGCCTGGGCTGCGACTGGGGCTGGGCCTGGACCTGGGACTGGGACTGGGGCTGGGCCTGGGGCTGGGGGTCAGGTGCCACAGGCTGGGACTGGGGCTGGGGATTTGCCTGGGCCTGGGGCTGAGGTTCAGGGGTCAGATGCTGGACCTGGGGCTGAGGTTGGAGCTGGACCTGGGCCTGGGCCTGGGGCTGGGGCTGGGGCAGAGCCTGGGTCTGGAGGTCAGGGGCCAGAGGCTGATCCTGGGGCTGGACCTTGGGCTGAGGCTGCGGCTGGACCTGAAGCTGGGCCTGGGGCTGAGGCTGCACCTGGGGCTGGGGGTCAGGGGCCAGAGGCTGGGCCTGGGGCTGGGGCTGGTACTGGGCCTGGTCCTGGTCCTGCTCCTGTACCTGGGCCTGGGGCTGAGGCTGGGGCTGGGCCCGGGGCTGAACCTGGGGCTGGGGCTGGGGCTGGGCCTGGTGCTGGGGATCAGGGGCCAGAGGCTGGGCCTGGGGCTGGGGCTGCTACTGGGCCTGGTCCTAGGCCTGGTCCTGGGATTGGGCCTGGCACTGAGGCTGGGGCTGGGCCTGGGGCTGGGCCTGGGGCTGGGATGGGCCTGGGGCTGGGCCTGGGGCTGGGATGGGCCTGGGGCTGGGTCTGGGGCTTGGCCTGGGGCTGGGGCTGGGGTGGGGCCTGAAGCTGGGTTCAGGGGCCAGAGGCTGGGCCTGGGGCTGGGCTAGAGCTGGGCCTGGGACTGGGGCTTGCCTGGGCCTGGGCCTGGGCCTGGGGCTGCGGCTGGGGCTGCGGCTAGAGCTGGGCCTGAGGCTGGGGCTGGGCTGGGCCTGGGCCTGGGTCTGGGGCCGGGCCACGGGCTAGGGCTGGGCCTGGGACTGGGTCTGGGGCTTGGCCTGTGGCTGGGACTGGGGCTTGGCCTGCGGCTGGGACTGGGACTTGGCCTGGGGCTGGTGTTGGGGCGGGGCCTGAAGCTGGGTTCAGGGGCCAGAGACTGGGCTTGGTGCTGGGCCTGGGGCTGGGGCTGGGTTTGGGGCTGGGACTGGGCCTGGGCCTGGGGCTGGGGGTCAGGGGCCAGAGACTGGGTCTGAGGCTGGGGCAGGGCCTGGGCCTGAGCATGGGGCTGTGGCTGGGGCTTGAGCTGGGTCTGTGCTTGGGGCTGGGCCTGGGGCTAGAGCTGTAGCTGGCTGAGCCTGGGGCTAGGTGTCAGTGATAGAGGCTTGGCCTGGGGCTGTGGCTGTGGCTGAGGCTGGGGCTGGGGCTGTGGCTGAGGCTGGGGCTGGGGCTGGGGCTGGGGCTGGCCTGGGTTTGGGCCTGCTGCTTGGGCTGGGGGTCAGGGTCCTTGGGCTGGGCCTGGGGCTGGGCCAGGGACTGAGGTTGGGCCTGGGGCTGGGGCTGGAGGTCAGGGGCCAGAGGCTGGACCTGGGGCTGGGGCTGGACATGGGCCTTGGGCTATGACTGGGGATGGGCCTGATGCTGGGCCTGGGCCTGGGTTTGGGGCTGGGTGTCAGGGGCCAGAGGCTAGGATGGGGCTGGGGCTGGGCTGGGCCTGGGCCTGGGGCTGGGGCTGGTGCGGGGCCTGAACCTGGGTTCATGGGCCAGAGGCTGGGCCTGGGGCTGGGTCTAGAGCTGGGCCTGGGACTGGGGCTTAGCTGGGCCTGGGCCTGGGCCTGGGGCTGGGCCTGGGGCTGGGCCTGGGGCTGGGGCTGGGGCTGGGGTTAGAGCTGGGCCTGAGGCTGTGGCTGGGCTGGGCCTGGGCCTGGGTCCGGGGCCGGGCCACGGGCTGGGCCTGGGCCTGGGCCTGGGGCTGGAGCTGGGGTTGGGGCTGGGACTGGGCCTGGGCCTGGGGCTAGGGATCAGGGTCCAGGGCCTGGGGCTGGGGCGAGGCCGGGGCCTGGGCCTGGGGCTGTGGCTGGGGCTTGAGCTGGGTCTGTGCTTGGGGTTGGGCCTGGGGCTAGGGCTCTGGCTGGCTGTGCCTGGGGCTAGGTGTCAGTGATAGAGGCTCGGCCTGGGGCTGAAGCTGGGGCTGAGCTTGGGGCTGGGCCTGGGTCTAGGGCTGGGCCACGGGCTGGGCCTGGGCCTGGGCCTGGGGCTGGAGCTGGGGTTGGGGTTGGGACTGGGCCTGGGCCTGGGGCTGGGATTGGGGTTGGGGCTGGGCCTGGGCCTGGGACTGGTGCTGGGCCTGGGGCTGGGTGTCCGAGATAGAGACTGGGACTGGGGTTGAGGCTGGCCTGGGCATGGGACTGGGGCTGGACTGGGCATGGGGCTGGGGCTGGGGCTTGGGCTGGGGCTGGCCCTGGGTCTGGTGCTGGGGCTGGGGGTCAGGGGCCACAGGCTGGGCCTGGGGCTGGGGATTTGCCTGGGCCTGGGGCAGAGTGTCAGGGGTCAGATGCTGGACCTGGGGCTGGGGCTGGGCTGGGGCTGGGCCTGAGAGTCATGAGTCTGTGGCTGGGTCTGGGGCTGAGATGGGAATGGGACTGGGGCTGGGTATGGGTCTGGGGGTCAGGGGCCAGAGGCTGGGCCTGGGACTGGGCCTGGGCTGCGACTGGGGCTGGGCCTGGACCTGGGACTGGGACTGGGCCTGGCCCTGGGCCTGGGGCGGAGGCTGGGGCTAGGCCCATGGCTGGGCCTGGGGCTGGGGCTAGGCCTGGGGATGGCATTCAGGGACTAGAGGCTGGGCCTGGGGCTGGGACTGCGGCTGGGCATGGAGCTGGGGCTGGGGCTGGGCCTTGATCTGGGGTTCAGGGGCCAGAGCCTGGCCCTGGGGCTGGGGCTAGAGCTTGGCCTGGGACTGGGGCTGGGCTGGGCCAGGGCCTGAGCCTGTGGTTGGGCCTGGGACTGGGCCTGGGGCTGGGGCTAGAGCTGGGCCTGGGGCTGGGCCTGGGCAGGGCCTGGGCCTGGGTCTGGGGCTGGGTTTGGGGCTGGGACTTGGGCTGGGCCTGGGGCTGGGCCTGGGCAGGCCTGGGGCTGGGGCTGGGTTTGGGGCTGGGACTTGGGCTGGGCCTGGGGCTGGGGGTCAGGGGCCAGAGGCTGGGCCTGGGGCTGGGGCTGGTACTGGGCCTGGTCCTAGGCCTGGTCCTGGACCTGGGCCTGGGGCGGAGGCTGGGGCTGGGCCCATGGCTGGGGCTGGGGCTGGGGCTGGTACTGGGCCTGGTCCTAGGTGTGGTCCTGGCCCTGAGCCTGGTGCTGAGGTTGGGGCTGGGCCTAAGGCTGGGACTGGGACTTGACGTGGGACTGGGGCTGGCGCTGGGCCTGAAGCTGGGTTCAGGGTCCAGAGGCTCTGCCTGGGGCTGGGGCTAGAGCTGGGCCTGGGACTGGGCATGGGGCTGGAGCTGGGGCTGGGGCTAGAGCTGGGCCTGAGGCTGGGGCTGAGCTGGGCCTGGGCCTGGGGCTGGGCCATGGGCTGGGCCTGGGCCTGTGCCTGGGGCTGGGGCTGGGCTTGGGGCTGGGGTGGGGCCTGGGCCTGGGCCTGGGGCTGTGGCTGGGGCTTGAGCTGTGTCTGTGCTTGTGGCTGGGCCTGGGGTTAGGGCTGTGGCTGGCTGGGCCTGAGGTTAGGTGTCAGTGATAGAGGCTCGGCCTGGGGCTGAGGCTGGGGCTGAGCCTCGGGCTGGGGCTGGGGGCTGGCCTGGGTCTGGGCCTGGTGCTTGGGCTGTGGGTCAGGGGCCTCGGGCTGGGCCTGGGGCTGGGCCTCGGGCTGGGGGTCAGGTGCCAGAGGCTGGGCCTGGGGCTGGGGCTGGTACTTGGCCTGGTCCTGGGCCTGGGGCTTAGGCTGGGGCTGGGCCTGTGGCTGGGCCTGGGGCTGGGTCTGGGTCTTTGCCTGGAGCTGGGACTGGGGCTTGGCCTGGGGCTGGGACTGGGGCTGGGTCTGGAGCTGGGGTCAGGGGCCAGAGGCTGGGTGTGGGGCTGGGGTTAGAGCTGGGCCTGGGACTGGGCCTGGGCCTGGGTCTGTGGCTGGGCCTGAGGCTGGGCCTGGGGTTGGGGCTAGAGCTGGACCTGTGACTTGGACTGGGCCTGAAACTCGGGCTGTTACTGTGGATCAGGAGCCAGAGGCAGGGCCTCGGGCTGGGCCATAGGCTGGGACTGGGGCTGGGGCTGGGGTTAGGGCTGGGCCTGGGACTGGGCCTGGGGCTGGGGCTGGGCCTGGAGCTGTGCCTGGGCCTGGGCCTCTGGCTGGGGCTGGGACTGAGCTTGGGTCTGGGGGTCAGGTGCCAGAGACTGGGCCCAGGGCTGGGGCTGGGGATGGGCCTGAGCCTGGGCCTGGGGCTGGGGCTGGGCCTGGGGCTGGGACTGGGCCTGGGGCTGGGACTGGGCCTGGGGCTGGGGCTGGCCTGGGGCTAAGACTGGGCCTTGGGCTGTTCCTGGGGCTTGGCCTGGTGCTGTGCCTGAGGCTTTGGCTGGGAATGGGGCTGGGCCTCGGGCTGGGGGTCAGGTGCCAGAGGCTGGGCCTGGGGCTCGGGCTGGGCCTGGGGCTGGGCCTGGGGCTGGGTCTGGGTCTTTGCCTGGAGCTGGGACTGGGGCTTGGCCTGGGGCTGGGCCTGGGGCTGGGCCTGGGGCTGGGTCTGGGTCTTTGCCTGGAGCTGGGACTGGGGCTTGGCCTGGGGCTGGGACTGGGGCTGGGCCTGGACCTGGGGCTGGGGCTGGGGCTGGACCTGGGGCTGGGGGTCAGGGCACAGAGGCTGGGCCTGTGGCTGGGGCTGGAGCTGGGGCTTGGGCTGAGGCTGGGGCTGGGTCTGGTGCTGGGGCTCAGTGGCCAGAGGGTGGACCTGGGGCTGGGGCTTGGGCTGGGGTTGGGGCTGGGCCTGGGGCTGGGTGTCAGGAGCCAGAGGCTGGGCCTGGGGCTGGGGCTGGGCCAGGGCCTGGGGCTGGGTCTGAGGGTCAGGGGCCAGAGGCTGGGCCTGGAGATGGGGCTGGGGCTCGGGCTGGGGCTGGGACTGCACCTGAGGCTGGGGCTGGGCCTGGGGTTTGGCCTTGGCCTGGGCCTTTGGCTGGGGCTGGGGCTGGGGCTGGGCCTGGGTCTGTGGGTCAGGGGCCAGAGGCTGGGCCAGGGGCTGGGGCTGCAGTGGGCCTGGGCCTGGGGCTGTGGATGGGGCTTGAGCTGGGTCTGTGCCTGGGGCTGGGCCTGGGGCTAGGGCTGTGGCTGGGCTGGGCCTGGGGCTGGGTGTCATTGATAGAGGCTGGGCCTGGGGCTGGGGCTGGGCCTGTGGCTGGGACTGGGGCTTCGGTTGGGTTTGCGCCTGGGCCTGGGCCTGGGCCTGGTCCTGTAGCTGGGCTCGGGCTGGGCCTGGGGCTGGGGCTGGGGTTGGGGCTGGGGCTGGGGATCAGGGGCCAGAGGCTGGGCCTGGGGCTGGGTCTGGGCCTGGGGCTGGGTTTGGGGCTGGGTGCTGGGAATCAGGGGCCAGAGGTTGGGTCTGGGTCTGGGGCTGGGTCAGGGGCCCGAGGCTGGGCCTGGGGCTGGGGCTGGAGCTGGGTTGGGGATGGGCCTGGAGGCTGAGCCTGCGGCTATGCCTGGGATTGGGGTTGGGCCTGGGGCTGGGCCTGGACCTGGGGCTTGGCTTAGGGCTGGGACCTGGGCCAGGGGCTGGGGCTGGGGCTTCGGCTGGGGCTTGGCCTGGGGCTGGGCCTGAAGCTTGGGCTGGGCCTGGGGCTGGGCCTGGGGCTGGGGTATGGGTATGGGCTTGGGCCTGGGGCTGGGCCTGAGGCTTGGGCTGGGCCTGGCGCTGGGTCTGGGGCTGGGGTATAGGTCTGGGCTTGGGCCTGGGGCTGGGCCTGAGGCTTGGGCTGGGCCTGGCGCTGGGTCTGGGGCTGGGGTATGGGTATGGGCTTGGGTCTGGGGCTGGGGCTGGGGCTGGGGCTGGGCCTGGGGCTGGGGCGGGGCCTGGGGCTGGGACTGGGCCTGGGGCTGGGCCTGAGGCCGGACCTGGGTCTGGGCATGGGGCTAGGGCTGGGGCTCGGTCTGTGCCTGGGGCTGGGCCTTGGGTTGGGTCTGGGCCTGGGGCTGGGCCTGGGGCTGGACCTGGGGCTGGGGCTGGGGGTCAGGGGCCAGAGGCTGGGCCTGGGGCTGAGGCTGGGGGCTGGGGCTGGGACTGGGCCTCGATCTGGGGCTGGGGCTGGGGCTGGGCCTGGGGCTGGGGTTGGGGCTGGGCCTGGGCCTGGGCCAGGGTCTGGGGCTCTAGCTGGGCCTGGGGTGGGGGCCGGGCCTGGGGCTGTGAGTCAAGGGCCAGAAGCTGGGCTTGGACCTGGGACTGGGGCTGGACCATGGCCTGGGCCTGGGGCTGGGGCTGGGGCTGGGCCTGGGGCTGGGGTTCAGGGGCCAGAGGCTGGGCCTGGGCCTGGACCTGGGGCTGGGCCTGGGCCTGCGGCTTTAGCTGGGGCCGGGCCTGGGCCTGGCCTGGGGCTGGGGGTCATTGATAGAGGCTGGGCCTTGGGGATGGGCCTGGGGCTGGGCCTCAGGCTGGGGATGGAACTGGGGCTGAGCCTGGGCCTGGTCCTGGGGCTGGGGGTCAGGGGCCAGAGGCTGGGCCTGGGGCTGGGGCTGGGCTGGGCCTTGGCCTTGGCCTTGACCTCGGCCTGGGCCTGGGGCTGGGGTTCGGGGACCAGAGGCTGGGCCTGGGGCTGGGCCTGGGGCTCAGACTGGAGCTGGGGATGGAGCTGGGGCTGGGCTTGGGCCTGGGCCTAGGTCTGAGGCTGGGGCTGGGGATGGAACTGGGGCTGGGCCTCGGCCTGGGCCTGGAGCTGGGGGTCAGGGGCCAGAGCCTGGGCTGGGACTGGGGCTGGGCTGGGCCTTGGCCTGGGCCTGGCCCTGGGGCTGGGGCTGGGCCTGGGCCTAGGTCTGAGGCTGGGGCTGGGGATGGAACTGGGGCTGGGCCTCGGCCTGGGCCTGGAGCTGGGGGTCAGGGGCCAGAGCCTGGGCTGGGACTGGGGCTGGGCTGGGCCTTGGCCTGGGCCTGGCCCTGGGGCTGGGGCTGGGCCTAGGGCTGGGCCTGGGGCTGGGCCTGGGGTTTGGCTTAGGACTGGGGCTGGAGCTGGGGCTGAGGGTCAGGGATAGAAGCTGAGCCTGGGGCTGGGGCTGGGGCTGAGGCTGGGCCTGGGGCTGCGGGCGGGGATCAGGAGCCAGAGACTGTGCCTGATCCTGAGGCTGCTGCTAGGGGTCAGGGGCCATAGGCTGAGCCTGGGCCTGGGGCTGGGGATGGGCCTGGGGCTGGGCCTGGGGCTGGTGGCTGAGAATCAGGTGCCAGAGGCTGGGCCTGGGGCTGGGGTCTGGAGATCAGGTGCCAGAGGCTGGGTGGGGATGGGGGCTGGGCCTGGGGCTGGGGGCTGGACCTGGGGCTGGGGCTGGGGCTGGGGTTGGGGCTGGGCCTGGGCCTGGGGCTGGGGCTGGGGCTGGCCCTGGGTCTGGGGCTGAGGGTCAGGGGCCAGATGCTGGACCTGGGGCTGGGGTTGGAGCTGGACCTGGGCCTGGGCCTGGGGCTGGGGCTGGGGCAGAGCCTGGGTCTGGGGGTCAGGGGTCAGAGGCTGGTCCTGGGGCTGGACCTTGGGCTGAGGCTGCGGCTGGGCCTGAAGCTGGGCCTGGGCCTGGGGCTGGTCCTGGGGCTGGGGGCTGGGGATCAGGGGTCAGAGGCTCGGCCTGGAGCTGGGGGCTGGGGCTGGGGCTGTATGTCAGGGGCCAGAGCCTGGGCCTGGGCCTGGGGCTGAGGCTTGGGCAGGGGGCTGGGGCTGGGGCTGGGCCTGGGACTGGGACTAGGGCTGGGCCTGGGGCTGGGGCTGAGGCTGGGGCTGAGGGTCAGGGCCCAGAGGCTGGACCTCGGCCTGGGTACTGGGCCTGGGGCTGGGGTGGGGCCTGGGGTTTGGCCTGGGGCTGGGGCTGGGCCTGGGGCTGGGACTGGGGCTGGGGCTGGGGGCTGGGTCATGGGCCAGATGCTAGGCCTGGGGCTGGGGCTGGGCCTGGGGCTGGGGACTGGGGATCAGGGGTCAGAGGCTGGGCCTCAGACAAGCTGGATTGTGGGGCTGTGAGCATGTCTCAAGCATTTCCCTGGGGCTGAAGGGGAGCAGGCACCTTCCCGACCCTAACCTTCCTGGCTTGGCCTCTGCAGGACGCAGGCCCACAGCCAGCTGTCCCTGCGTGTGTGGAAATTGGACTACCTCAGCAGCCTGCCCCCACTGCCCGCAGAGTGCTTGGACATCGACGGCGACGGGAGCAGCCTGCCTGTCATCTTTGAGGACCACTACGTGGACAGTCCTAAGGCAGGTGGGTGGACGTGCAGGGTGGGGATGCCTTGTGGGCAAGTGGGTGGGTGTACAGGGTGGGGACATGAACCTGTGGGATCCACCGGGCATCTCCTTTGCTTCCCAGCTGCCCCACAGGCCAAATGAATGAGAGTTTGGTCAGTTCGGAGAGGAGAAGCAGGAGCTGAGGGCGGTTGGTTGTGGGAAGTGAAATGGACAGGTCAGCACATAATGCAGGTGTCAGGGAATGGTGGGCCTCCTTCCAGCTGCAATTCCATCCAGGACCCCGGTTTTCACCCACAACTTGGGAGCCATGTCTCCACCTCAGCAGGCCATGCAGAGCAGCCGAAGGACCTTTCTGGTCTCAGGGTGTGACTGTGTTATGAAGTTGCTTCTTGCTGCCTCTAATGAGCTGATTCAGCCCTGTGGAGTGAGGTTAGGGCTCACACAGGCCAGGCAGTGCTGGAGAAGCTGCATGCATGCAGGGGGAAGTGCCCACTGTAGAGAAAACACACGGCACCCACAAGGGCATGTGTTCACACATGTGCACCCACAGAGCTGACTGTTGTGAACCACGCTTTGTTGGTGTTGCACTGAGTTTGTCAGTGAACTGAGAAGGCATCTGGGGGACCTTGTACCCTGGGTACATGAGCCACAGCTCCCCTGCCCCCTGCCAGCCCTGCTTGTGGAAACCTATGGAGCCACAGCAGGTAGCAGCTGAAGAGGCCCGTGTCCAGGAGAAGACCAGAAAGTGCTAAGCCTTCTGCGGAAGTTTTTTGTGCTTTATGCTTTAATGCTATTAGAAACTCGCAAGCCCTCTTTCAGATGAAAAACAGAGACACAGAGTAAGAGTATTTACTAAATATCACATAGCTTATAAAAGTCAAATTCCGAGTTAACTCACTCTGGCTCAAAAGCCCACGCCCCACCTTGCCATCTTATTATGAAAGCTTTTGAACTATTTTGCTTGGAGGCCCCAAAATTTAAACGATGGTTCAACATGGCTGAATCTCAGAATCTGTGCAGTGTGAGGTGTGTGGGATGTTTTAGACATCTGGGTGACTTTCTGGGACTCTGCAGCCCGCAGGCACTCCATGTTTGTGGTTCTGGTCTGTACCCAACATCTAGTGTTGATACGAGGTGAGGCTCTGTAGAATGGAGCTGGTGAAAACCAGCTTGGGAGTGTGTCCATGATGCACATGTGCTCAGATCCTTCACAGTAATATGTTTCATCACAGACAGTGTGAAGTGTTTGGGATTTAAAATAATCATTATCAGATCTCCTGATTGTATCACCATTAGGTCTTGTGGATTTTGTCTTCAGCCATTTTGTCTAACCCTATTTATAGAAGGAGGGGACATATATCTCAGCCCCTTAGTGCCATGGGGCACCAGCCCTCTGTTTCTTTATTCTTCAAAGCACCTCTGGGTCCTCACCTGCTGGGAATCCAGCTGCTGGCCCTGCCCACTCCTTCCCACCCCCTTGGGGTGGAGGCTGGTATGAGATGTGGCCGGGAGACCCCCAGAGCTGGGCCTGCGCACGCTGTCCGCACCCAGGGGTACCTGCCAGGCCCCGGCTCCTCCCCACACTGCCCAGCTCCTCCCTGGCCCATCCCCATGCCCCTCCCCAGCCCCTCCCCACACCCCTCCCTGACTCCTCCCCACACCTCCCCATGTCCCTTCCCACATCCCTCCTGCCCCAGATGACTCCTCCAGAGTTTTCCCCTCCCCCACTCAAAACCAAGGCTCTCTTGACCTTCTTGGTCTTTCCTGGTGTATTTTGATATTTTAGGATCCCTGGCTAAGAACATTAGTAAATAAAGAACTGCTTCCCCTTTCCTCACTCTGTCTGATTTAGTACTCTTATTTTCCTTCGAGCTTACTGAATAAATTTGCATTCCACTCAGGTATTGCAGTGAAAAATGAGAAATAAAAGAGTTCCACTTCCATCCTGAAAGTGTAACATTCACCCCTGGCCTGCTCCCGACCATCACTTGGCGTTACTGTGTGGCGGACCCTCTGGCATCCTCTCTCATCTGTGGCCCAGTCCTCCATGGGCCCGCACACTTACACTCTGCTCCCTGCCCCATGGTGAGTCCGTGGTTTCCCAAAAGTCTTAGCCCCTGTCCAAACTGCCTGGGTTTGAATTTTTCTTCCAACACTTAGTAGAGTTCACAATTTGTGAGATCTGATGCAAGGAGTGATGTTTTCTATTCTACAGGGTTTTTGCAAGTGGTGACACACCAATCTGTAGAAGCATGTAAAAGAGGGCCTGGAACAAAGGACGTTGCACATACATATTAACTAATACCATTACTATCTGACTGCAAATCCTTTCTCTTAGTATTAGATCATTTTCTTACTCATTTTCCCATGGTTGTAATATTAAATTCAACATTTTTGATGACCCACTCCCTCACTGATCTGCCTGTGTCCAGTTCTACTACCAGTGGTAAATCTGGAAAGCCCTTCTTTATTTTCCACCAGTCCACCTGTCCACCCCTTACTGTCCTGTAGGTACCAGGTTCCTTATTCACATGGTTGTCCATATTGTGGGTTCTCTGTCCAGTTCCTCCAAAGACCTGTGGTACAGACAGACAAGCAAAGCATTGATTTTTGCCCAATTTTGTGAGAGATGGTGGGGCAGACAGAGTGAGAGAGACAGAGATGGAGAGAAAATGGTTTACGCAAAGGGACGTGAGCAAAAGCGCTTGGCGTTGCCCCTGCCACTGCCTGCCCTGTGGGGAGGCCCTGCTGGCTGGATGTGCTTCTTAGCAGCATCCCTGTGGCCTGATACCTGGCCTGACACTGTCCTTCATGGGGAGCAGAACTCACTTCCCGTGGGTGAGGTGGCTACGTGCCTGCCCTGTTGCACTGTGGGCCGCCCAACTCGGGTGAGGGACGTGCACTTGGAGAGGAGAGGAGCTCACTGAGCTTCTCGGCTGTGCGTCAGCCTCCAGCTGGGACTGTCCCTGCCAGGTTTGACATCCTGCAAACACCTACATAATCTGGCCTGGGGAGATGTTTTAATGCTTAGAATAAGAAACTATTAAAAAGTCTTTAAGTAGTAAAGGACATATCAAGAGCTGCAGGGTTTGATGGCTTAGCACTTGGCCCATGGGTGGCATTGAGCACAGGTCCTCATGCCGTGCTGCCCTTTTGCCTTTTGCTTTCCATAGGGCATGGTTTGAGTGCTTACCCTGAGTTTGATGTTCCAGCAAGAAGCCCCACGAGAACGACTCTACAAGACAGAAAAGAGAACCAGATTGTCAATGACAAATCATCATTCAGGGAAGACCTCATCTTTTGTCCAGGAAATGACCCCATGTGGCCTCTGAAGAGCAGGTTCCTGGGGCTCCAGAGCCAGGTGATGTCACCACACACTGTCACGTGCCGCTGTGCTCAGTCAAGGCGTACCTGATGACTGGGGAATGCCAGGACTGTGCAGGTTTGCCTGAAGAGCATCTACCTGACATTGGGGCATGCCTGCCAGCCAACGGGGAAGTGCCTGGCCCAGAGGCTGCCCAGGGCCCAGCCCCGACCTACATTGACATGAGCCCCAACGTCGAGAATCCCTGTGGAGCTGTGTGCATGGCAGCTGTCTGTGCTCAGCGTGAGCATGGGGTCCCCGGGCAGTATTGCAGCACACTCAGGGCTGTGCTTTGCACAGGGCCCATGGGGAAAAGCCATCAGAAGGCCATCCCTGTAGACCAAACCACACCCTGTGTGCCAGGCACCTTTGGGAAGGGTGCAGACCGAGAGGCCAGGATGGTGCTGCTAAGTCTGAACCCCGGCCCTTCCAAGCCCTGTGACCCTGGGGGCATTAGGGCTTCCCCAAAGGAGGTGTCTGTGCTTCCTGGCACCCTTGAGAGGTCTTCTTCCCTCATCTCCAACTCGGGCATTGAGAGCGAGCCAAGCTTGGTGACCTTGTCAGAGGCACACAGCCGGGCCCTGGAGCTGACGACCGAGACTGAGGGGCTGACCCTATAAAACACACTGCACAGGCGCTTGCTGGAGGATGGGCCCACGGACAGCAAGGCCAGACTGACCAGCAGCATCCAGGCCTCTCTCATCTCCATCAGCTCCTTGCCTTTTGAGGACAAGAAGCAGGAGCTGGCACTCACCAAGCTGACCAAGTCTGTGTCCACTCCCCACATCAGTAGCCCAGAGGAGGTGGCTGAGGCGGTGGAGCCCGGGCAGCAGGGTGGAGGCCCGCAGGCCACAGGCATGCACAGCCAGGTTGCAGGGGTCCCGGGGAGTTGTTCTCAGCATCCAGGGGGCCCCATGTTCCAGGGGGCTGCGGCTACTCATTCCCCTGTAGAAGTAGTCTCAGGTGCTGGTGACCATCAGGCTCCAGGCTCTATAGACACAGAGTCAGGCTGACCCCCAGAGACCTGGCAGTGGGGACGGCAAAGCCGAGACCCCTCCAGGGGAGGAGTCCAGAGGCCCTGATTTCACAGTGCCATGCACCATTGCATCTGAGACCCTGGGCAGCAGGTTTTTCCATAGAGCATCTTGGGAAACCCCGAAGGCACAGCCCGAGGACTCAGATGTGGGGAGAGGTACACTTTGTGATGGCAGCATCATAGGAGAGGAGGAGATGGCCCACTGTCAGGTGCCTGAGTTCAGATGTACCCCGGCACCCCATGCCATTGGCCTGGGCCCAGCAAGGGCACAGAGCAGCTTGCCTTGCATCACTGATGGCCCTGCATTGGACAGGGCAGCTGAGGCCTTGCAGGAGCCTGGACCTGAGGCAGGAACTATAGCCCTCACTGCAACTCACTCCACTTCCCCCCAAGTGTTTGGAAGCCAAGAGCCAATGGCAGGCCCACCTGCCGTGAGGGCCCAGCTGCCCCTGCCCGAGACCTTCACCCTGGGTGGCCGGAACACAGCAGAGGTCCTGAACTTGTCCGTGTCCTGCACCACCACGTGCCTCCCTTTCTCATCTGTGCCCAAGGAGACCCCAGGCAGGGCCAGATTCTCCTCCAAGCTGACCCCCTTGCCCATCACCCATCAGACAGTGGGCTCCTTTGGAGTCATTTCCACCCAAGTCAGCAAGTGGGAGGAAGAGCTCAGTGAAAGGATGTTAAGGTAAGCTGCTGACCAGCATTTTCATATTTTTACACATATTGCTCAATTTCATGCATATCATTTCAAAATGGAAATAATTTTCTGATTTAAGTAAAGTAATATCCTACTGTAAAAATCAGAAAATGCAGAACATTGTAAGAAGTAATATTTATCAGCAATCCCAACTCCCCTAAATAGCTACCCCTGTATACTCTTCCACACTTTTCTTTATATGCAACTTTATTCTATCTACATGTGTTTTTTATGCAAAATAGGATCATTCTGTACAAACACTATATATTTCTTTCTACTTAATATATTGGAAACATTGCTCCATGTTTATACATCTTTTTATATAACCAATTTAGGGTTTCATAGCATTCCACTGCATGGACCATGATTTATCAGCTAAACCTTTAGTGATGGGCATTTAAGCGTTGCTCAGATTTTAGGATGATAAATGACCTCTGATGAGCTTCTTCGTCCCTCTATCTTTGCCCATGTCAAGAAGCCAACTCTTTAAGGGCCTTTGGGAATAGGACTTCTTCATAAGACTTACCTTCTGAGCCCCGGTTAAGTTTGTGGGGTCCTTAACTTTGCTGCCCCATTGTGGTGTCAGAAGCTCCCCGTCTTCGTCTGTGTGTTGATTCTGTGTTCATATCACTCCCCTACTATAAACTATATATCTGATTAAACATATACCGAATCATTTAATATCCATCTCTTCTACTCTTTCTGAAAATGCTAACAAAGTTTGATGTTCCCAAAAGCAATTGCACAGGCAGGTAAACATTGGAAGTTTTGTTTCATAAAGAACCTTAAATACTCATTATGTGACACTTGTCATCAATTCTATTATTTGTACTGGGCCCTGTCTGAGGCCTGGCCATTACTTACTCACAATCCAGCAGGGAAACAGAAGACAGCAGGAGTGAGGGGTGGGTAAGTGTTCACGGTGAGGCCTGCAGCAGGAGCTCCTGGCTTTGCTGGAGGCAGTGGGTGAAATGGGGTTAGAAGCTGAGAGAGGTTCCTGAGAAGATGCCCCTGGGCCAGGTGTGGAATATAAAGGCAGCTCTGATGTTGAGGAGGAGGAGGAGGAGGAAGAGGAGATAATAGAGAACACACTTTTTACAATTGATGTTACTCCAGGTCCTGTCCTAAGCACTTTGCATAAATTACATCACTTAGTTGTAAAACCAATTCTGAATTAAATGTTATTCCTTTTTCACAGTGAGAAAACTGAACATGGACAGAATATATAGTTTGCCTATGCCTGGGAGGTGCCAAAGTTGGGTTCTGACCAGGCGGCCTGTCTCCTGGGAGCTTCATCTTCTCAGGGACCAGGAGATGGTGCCCTGGGCAGGTGGGAAAGGTGCTTCAGAGAGAGGCCCCCATGCGAAGCCGAACCATGGAGTTTAGGCAGGAAATTGCATGACGTGTTGTTTCTGGAGACTGGGAGTGGAGAAAGGGCGCAGTAGAAGCAGGGATGGTCAGTCCATGGTGGCCTTTTCAAACATTGCCTGGGTCTCCAGGGCTGGATGGAATCTCAGGAGTTCAGTCATCCAGTCTCTGAATCAGTGCATGAACCACAGAAGCAGGCCCAGAACCCAAACCAGTAGAGCTTTTGGATGTCTTGGGGGTTCTCTGCCACCTTCAGAGTGGAGCTTCAGTCCCTGCTTCTTCCCTGTGGGGTCAGACGCAGCCCCTGCTACTCTGTGGCTCCTTCTCTTGCACAAGTTCCTCACTCCCTCCCACCAGCCCAACTCATTCCTTGTTCAATGCGGGATACCCAGTTCAGCTTGTGATTAATTGGTATATTCTCCAATTTTTATCAGGCCAAAGAAAAATTAAAAAAAAAAACTGAAGAATGAAGGATTTCTGTACAGTGACTTAACTGTACAGGATTTCTGAGTATAGCTTCTGATATACCATATTTCCCACCAGAGGAAGAGGAAGAAAATTTGGGAGATGGAATTCACCTGGTTGTCTGTGTTCATGGCCTGGATTGTATGTTCTTGTAACAGTTTCTCCCTCAAAGTGCTCTAGTGGGGGGTTTCTAGCATCCAGAATTAAGGTAGATTATGTACCATTAGCTGCCCTGGAATGTCAGTAATGCTGCCAAATACAGGGAAATGGTGTGGGCTCACTCCCTAAGAAAGTATCTCTCTGACACAAAGAATGTGTTGAATGAATGAATTATATGAATGAATGAATGAATTTAATGAAAGAATAAGTGAGATAAATAAATGAAAAATAAAGGAAGGAAAAAGTGGAATAATGAATGAATGAAATAAAAGGAGGGGTGGAGTGAATGGATGGATGGAATGAAATTATGAATGTGATGCATGGCTAATCAGGTTGCATTAATTCATGGAATGAATGGCTGTGTAGAATGGTTCGCCTAAGGTGAGGTACACAGGAGAGTGAACTGTGGGCTTGCGAGCGAGAGCCTAAGCCTGCTTTGCTGTCTGTTTTAGTCTCCACTCGCTGTGGGGCCCCTTTTAGCATCAGACACACCAGCATGTTCTGGGATTGCAGACATCAGGCTCCTGATTTGGGAAACTTCTCAGCAGAGGGAAATCAGAAAACACAGGCCCATGAGCTGAGCCAGGCGGAGGAGCTGTTTGCGGGTGCTGCCGAGGCGCGGGGTAGCCGATCCGCTTCTCAGGCATCTCGGATCCGGTAGAGCCTCAGGCCCCGCGAGCGCCGCACTCCCGGGTGTTGCCGCCACGTGATCAGCCCCGACGCGGGGCGCGCCCACAGCCGCGCTCACGGCCCCTCGCCCCACGCGGGAAGTTGCGCCCTCCTGAGCCGGCGGGCCTGCAGGGAGCGGGGCTGGGGTCTGGGTCTTTCCGGCTCTGGCTCTCGAGCTCCTCTTACCTCGCCTCAAACTGACACTGGAATGTGGCCTGAGTTCTTGGGGGCGCGCGGTCCTCGCTGTGTGGGCGCTGGTGTAAAGCCAAGGAGAGGGGGTCCATCCACGCGGTCCCGCGGGTGAGGGCAGTGGGGCAGGGAGTGGCGGTCACTGAGCTTAGGTGGCCTGCCGGGCCGAGCACGTAGCAGTGGGCATTCTGTCTGCCCTGCAGGGGTGTGGGAGCAGCGGTGGAGGACGCGCGGTCTGTGGCGGCGGTGCAGTGAGAGGGAACGAGGAGCGGGAGAGTGGGGGACAGCCAGAACTGGGGTGTCACTGCCCACAGGCCACGCTCCCCGCCCACAGATGGGGAAACTGAGCGAGAAGCAGGCTGAGCAGCGCGTCCGGGTCTCACCGCCGGCAGGGTGAAGCCAGGGAGAGCCCAGGCTGTCAGGCTGGAGAGCCCAGGGTTTTATTTTTCCTTACAAACACGAGCCTGTCTTGGGGTCTTTGCGCACCATCGCGGTGTTTTTGTTGCTCTGAATAGGCTGAGCTCGCAGAACGCAGGTGCTTCTTGCCTTTAAAGGAAGGCTGTCGGGTCACCCGGCAATCCCTGGATGTCCCCTCCGTCGTTTGGTTTGTGTTCACCCCGTTCACAGCCAGGGTTTGTTCGTAGAGTCAAATCCAACTGACTGGAATCCTGGACCTTGTCTTGTTCCCAGCTGACCCTTTATCCAGGCACTGCTTGCATCTTCTTCTCACAATCCTCCCAGACCTCGTCTGGCTGTCTGGTTACTGAAAGCTTTCTTTGTGGCTCTCAGAAAATAAAACCAGCTCCTGGTTTAACATGGAAAGCTCTGTATGGTCTGACCCTCTGCATTCTGAGCCCCTGCTCTTTATTTTCATGCATGCTTGTTCCTTTTATGTCAGTTCACTCCCCTTGCAGGGGTGCAGGCTGCTCCTCCCACCTGTCTCCTCTTGGGCCTCATCTGCTTTCCTTGAGCACCCTTCTCCCTGCATTGACTCTGCACGTGCAGCCTCTACACATTCCCTTCCCCATATGCCATGTGCTGTGATTTCAGGATTTTTATTTAAATCAGCGTAGTTTTGAACATCTGTTTAAAAGAGAAACTTTCAACCACCTGTGCTGTGAATTAAATACCAGGATGATGTGTCACCCTCTAATGGTGATATTGGAAAATGAGTCCAATGAAATGTTTTCTAAAATTCAGCAAGTCCTGCTGCCCAAAGGCTCTGAGCCTGAGACTTGCTCTCTCAGTCACGATGGAAGAAGCTGTGGAAGACACAATGGTTTCTGACTGGGGCCTGCACCGAGACCCTTGTTGCTCATCAGCTCTAGGTAGATTCCCAGGGTCTATGGACAGCATGTGGCATGCACCTCTCACTCAGGCCATGGTCAATTAAAGGAGGCAAAAAAGAATCTGGCCAGGTCAAATGCTTCTACTTGTCCCTTCCTGCAGGTGGGAGAGGAAAAATGTTCTAAATATGGAGATGCTTCACCAATATTTTCACTATTTCAGAAAACTCAGCAGTTGATTACAATAGTAATAAGAGTGACAATAAAAGGGGAAATCAGTAGGAGGAGAGGAGGGGCATCCCTGTGCGCCAGCTCATATTGGATTAACTGTGGGCTGTTCTGGGGCTCTGTGGTTTCTGCAGGGAACAGCACAGATCTCTGGCTTGTAAAGACTTTCACTGAACTAGGGCTCCCTGGAGGAAAGCTGGATTTCCTGACGTCTGAAAAAAATCAGGTACGACAATGACACCACTCCCTGAAGCATGGCACACAGGAGCCAAGGGACCACGGTCATCCATGGACAAACGCGGGTGGGGTCCCTGCCCTGAGGCACAGAAGCATGCTCCATAGAGCACAGCCTGGAGAGGAGGTGGATGTGCTCCTGCAGGAAGGTGAGGAGAGGGTGAGATGTGGGGCCACATGAGCTGACCAGAGCTGTAGACCTCACGGGTGGCAGCTTGAAATGTAGAAGGACCTGGCATCCCTAGCACACCCAAGGGAAAGTAGTGTCAGGTGCCTGGTGGGACATGGCCACAACCCCTTTACAGACAGAGGGACATGTGGGGTCTCTGCCACTTCAGCATAGCTGGAGCCTGGGGCCTTGGTGGAGGGTCAATGTAGGAGATGGTTGAGAGGCCCCAGGACCACCAGGAGAGGGTGTTGTTGAGGTATCGGTTCCCACCGTGGAACTTGAGATGGATGGGCCCTATGAGCATCTGGGACATGGAACTGCTTGTAGCTGGAGGGTCCTGGGAGCACTGGAAATGGGGTTTACTACTAATAATTAACAAACAGGCAGTGGATGGTGCTGTTCATTCCTGTGCCATTACTGCTCAGTTCTGTGGCTGCTCATTTGAGGCCATGTGCTGTGCATTGCAAATAGGTGTACTTGTGAGGAAGAGGAGGGAGAAGCGGTTATGCAGCTTCTGTTGTTGCTGAGTCCTCTGTACTTGCTCTGTAATTTAGTGTTCACAACAATCCTACTATGTGGACATTCATGCCCTTATCCTCTTCTTACAGAAGAAGAAACAGAAGCTCTGAGAGTTACTCAGGGCCCCGTAGTCAGTTCATCCTAGGTGAGAAGACCTCAACCACCCTTAGGGCAACAGTCCAGTACACACCCAGCTGTACCATCTGGCCAGGTCAAGAGGAAGAGACACTGGCTGCCCAGGACATTGAGGGAGAAGCAGGGACCTGTGCACCCAGCCCTGCCAGATGGGTGTGTGTGAGGTTTTCTCTGCCGGAAGATGAGTGTTCCCAGCAAGAACAATCCAGACAGGAAAGCAGCCTTCTCTTCGTGTACATCCATCTTAGGAGCAGGCCCATTGTTGTTGGGTCTAATCTGGACACCAAAGGGACTTAAGATCCTGGTCTTTACATGAGACCCATAACTGGTGGGACTCAGTACACTGGTCACCCAAAACAGTTGTGTTCCCTTACTTTCCGTTCCTTCATGAAAGCTGTAAATCCCGTACAAAGGTAGATTTTTGGTGTATTCCTTGGTAAACATCCTCACTGCGAAATTCTTGGGCGTTGTAGATTTTTTGGAACCTCCTCTCACTTCTAAGTCATTTCTCATCATGGTCAACTCAGGCTTTATTACTATTCCATTGATTTAACAGTCTATACATTAAATTGAATTAGCACTTTACAGATGAGAAGGCAGGCTTGGAAAGGTTAGAAGTTAACGATGGCAGGGTCCATCTCAGGGACACGGCACATCTGTTACCTAATCTTTCAGACTCCTTTCAAGGAGTAGGCTGTGTCACTCCTTCCAGAGACAAGGGGACAGCTCAGAAGGGGAAGCAGTGGGCTCAAGGCGATGGGCACCTAAGTAGGGCAGCTGTTGTCTGCACACGTTCATCCCTGCCCCACAGAGATTGAGAAACTGTATCATTTTGTGCCTCTGAGCCATTGGCCACAGGTGGCAGCATGTCCTACAAGCCCTTTCTCTCCCTCCTCTCCTCTCCTTCCCCAGGTGCTTCCCCTCACCCCAGAAGGGGCTCATGAGACCTCTGAGAGCCTAGGGAGCCATGGCATGTAGGACAGCCCCCCAGGAGATAGCCTGCCCGGGGCATCCCCTGAGGTGCCATGTTTGAAGTTACATGGCCAGTCTGATGGGTTTCCTGTGTGCCTGCCCTTAGACATTTGGAGGTGTGATTTAGGCACTCTCCCCTTCCTGCCCCTGAGTTCTTTGGCCATTCCTGCACAGACAGGTGGCTTTGTGGTCCTTCCTGAAAGTCAGCACCTTCTCCCGGCCTCGTGGCTCAGTCTAAAGGGGCAGGCATGGGGTGTGGGCCCAGATCTTGGCTCCCACACCCCATGGCTTCATGCACCTGGTGGGGCCACCCCATGAGGTGAGAGGGCAAGACCAGGGCCACGGGAGGTGCCAGCATGGGTTTTACAGCAGGTATTCCATTCCTGCTCCATTTCTCCACCTCCTCACCTTTCCCTTTAGTTTTCCATCACCCCCCACCCCCAACTGGGGATCTCAGTCTGTGGGTCCTTCCCCTGAGGTGGGGTCACTTCAGCTTAGACATTGTGGCACTGAGAAGGCAGTGGTCATCTAGCAGGCCCTGCTCTGCCCTCGCTCTGACCCTTCACCTCTCCTCTTTCAGATGAACACATTTGCAGATTTCAATACCATGATGGATCAGTTACTGGATGAAATAATTCAGCACATCCAGTTGTACAGTCTCTCCATATCCCAAATTAGGTAAGGGAACCACAGGCCATTAATGCAGGGGACAGAGGTGGCGTTGTGAGGGCTTGCTGTATACAAGTGTACGGCTAGGATAAGCTAACTTGTGACTGAAAGGGAATTCTAGATTGGCCTTAGAATTTGCAGCTTTCCACGCCACTGAGGTTCTGTTTCCATCTGTTAATGGGACATGCACCAAGATAACCTTTGAAAGAGCTGAAGAAATTACCTGTCTAATAGGATATTTTCAATCCGTTCTAAATTTGCCTCTATACTGTAACACATTCCTTGCTTTAAATATTTAAATGATGAGGATAGCAAATAGCTTGCATCTTCTGTACACTGCACAATACTAAACCTTGACACACCATCCCATTTAGTCCTCAGAGATAAAAAAATAATTTCTTCATTTCACAAATGAGGAATCTGAGACTTACAGAGTTTAGATTTAAATGAAGGGACACCACCGAGACACTGCGATTTCATAGTCTGAGGTCCATGTCCTCTCTTTGTCCATTGTTTGCTGCCAGAAGAGGGGGTTGGCACACCTCTCCTATGCCAGGGGCTCTGTAAAGAACTCCTGGGTTTTTAGGGTGTTGGACCCTTGGACCTGTGAGCAGCAGTGCGACAGGGTGGGCTGTGGGAAGTGTCCAGACATGGGTGCTGAGAGAGCTGCAGCTCAGGGGACATGTGAGGAGTTCACGGGGATGGAAGTTGGGGGCAGCCAGGCCAGCTCTTGGAGTGCCCTCAGTCCTGAGGTTGGGGACTGGCCTGTGACCGTGTGGGGCAGTGCAGGGCCCAGATGTCAGTGTGGGAGACAGCCGAGGGGCACGCTGGATGGCCAAAGCTGGCCATGGAGCCCACCCTCCATGCCAGCTGCACCACAGAGACCCGCCGAGGACAAGTCAGGGCCCTGTTCTCCCAGCCAGCTACCCTAAATGTGGGGGAGTGGCCGACCCTTAGGCTCCCTGAGAGCCCATCCAGCAGTGAGTCCCTACTGCACACTTACCGGCCACGTCTGTCTCAAGGAGCTTCATTGGTCACTCGCTGGGCACCATCATCGTCTGCTCGGTCCTGATGCAGCCCCGCTTCTGGTATTACCTCAGCAAGCTGCACACCTTCCTGTCCCTGTCAGGGTCCCACCTGGGGACCCTGTACTACAGCAGCACCCTGGTGAGCACAGGTGAGGCCCTGGTGAGCACAGGTAAGGCCCTGGTGAGCACAGGTGAGGCCCTGAGCAGCACAGGTCAGCACAGATGGGGCCCTGGGCAGCACAGACCAGCACAGGTGAGGCCCTGGGCAGCACAGACCAGCACAGGTGAGGCCCTGAGCAGCACAGACCAGCACAGGTGAGGCCCTGAGCAGCACAGACCAGCACAGATGAGGCCCTGGGCAGCACAGACCAGCACAGGTGAGGCCCTGAGCAGCACAGACCAGCACAGGTGAGACCCTGAGCAGCACAGGTTAGCACAGGTGAGGCCCTGGGCAGCCCTGGGCAGCACAAGTGAGGCCCTGGACCATGCAGTTTAGCAGAGGTGAGGCCCTGGGCCACATAGGGTAGCACAGGTAAGGCCCTCCCCAGCATCCTTGGCCCACAGTCGGTCACGGGCAGGGAGGGGCTCCCCTGGAGGAGAAGCCTGAGAAGCTGGGGCCAAGGTGGGACCCTGACACTGAGGGGATGCTGCCCAAGTCCTTGACCGCCCCTGAGCCCCAATTCAGGTGTCTATAAAATGAGGTTATGTGGGCGGGCCGCGGTGGCTCAGCGGGCAAGAGTGCTTGCCTGCCGTGCCGGAGGACCCCGGTTCGATTCCCGGCCCCAGCCCATGTAAAAAAACAAACAAACAAACAAAAATATAATAAAACAAGAAAATGTTTAAAAAATGTTTCCCTTTCTTCCTCCCTTCCTTCCTTCCATCCTTCCTTCCTTCTCTGTCTTTCCTTCCTTTAAAAAAAAAAAAAAAAAAATGAGGTTATGTGAGTGTGAGTGTGCCATGTATATGTGACTCACAGTCCAGGTATGTGAGCGTGTGTGGTTGTGGAGGTGTGTGTGCACACATACGCACCTATGAGCATGAGCGGTGGGTGCATGAGTGATAGGATTAGGGATTAAATGAGAAATACATAGATCATAAGTCACCAGTGTGTGTGGATATAATAGAAACATTATAAACTAATAATATGTATGGAAATAATGTAAATATTATAAGGCGGGGGGGCTGCAGGGCTGGGGGCCATGGGGCTGGGAGGGGCTGCAGGACTAGGGGCTTCTCACCTGTCCTGGGACACGTGGGTGCTGCCGAGGGGGCTGACGGAGGAAGTGGCCTGAGTGGAGGAGGTCAGCGGGCCAAGTATCGTCATGAGGCCGCCCCTCTCATACCACTGCCATCCCTCCCATGTCCCAGCGAGGCCCTGTGCTCCCCTCAGCCCGAAGCCCTGTCCTGCCACCTGCCAGGCTGCAGCCTGCTGTCCCTTCCACACGAGGTTGTTGGTTTGCTTCGGGTTAGCGTCTGGACATGAGCTGCTCACACACCATGAGCGGAGTCCTTTTCTCATCTTTCCTCAAGCTGAGGACATTGTCTTTGGGCAGAAACACATGATTTCAACCACATTTAATTTTTCCATAATGACGAAGTAATGGTTCAATATCACAAAGTTAAAAATAAGACATTGCCAATAATTCTTCTCTTCTAGCATGTCTCTTCACGTGTGAGTCCGTTTTACTCTCTTCACGTGCACATACTTGTATTGCAGCAACAGTGTATGTGCCCACGTGTCCTCCCAGTGCCCGTGTGTCCTTCTGCTTCCCGCGTGTCCTCCTGCTTCCCACTTGTCCTCCCGGTGCCCGTGTGTCCTCCTGCTTCCTGGGTGTCCTCCCACTTCCCACGTGTCCTCTGGGTGCTCACGTGTCATCTGGGTGCCTGTGTGTCTTCCTGGTGCCCACATGTCCTCCTGGTGCCTGCGTGTCCACCTGGTGCCCGTGTGTCTTCCAGGTACCTTCATTTCCTCAGGTTCCCTGGTTCCTGGCACATTTGTTTTCCTTTCGGGATGTCACATCAACATGGCCAGGGATGATGTGGACAAAGCATTTCTGCTCATTGGAATCTTCAGTGTGCCTTTCGGGGCATCTGAGGTCCTGTGCCAAGGATTGTCAGCCCAGGCTCAGTGCCCGGGTGTCTGAGCGGGTGTAGATGGGACTTCGTGGCTGCCGCAGTCTCCCTGCCCCCGCCCAACAGTATTTCCTTCCACCTGCCCAGTGCTTACTGACATGTCTGCCTTAAAACCACAGTTAACTCATCCTTTCCTCCCACTCTTTTTCGGGGCTCCCCAGGTCTGTGGCTCATGCAGAAGCTAAAGAAGTCTGGGTCCCTTTTGCAGCTGACCTTCAGGGATAATGCAGATCTGTGCAAGTGTTTCCTCTACCAGCTGAGCCAGAAGACAGGTGGGTGCTCCGTGCATGGTGCCCAGCTATGGCCAGCCTGAGACTTGACCCACACCACTGCCATCCACCCCGCCTCCAGAGGCACTGTTGCAGGGGTCCAGAGACCCTGGGAGGCCATGTGTACATGGCCAGGAGGCCCTGAGAAGTCATGTGTGCATGGCTGGGAGACCCCGGGAGGTCCCATGTGCATGGCTGGAAGGCCCTGGGAGACCCTAGGAGGCCCTGGGAGGCCCCATATGCACAGCTCTGCCCTCTTGCTGCAGGCCCCCCACCCACCCACATGCCCATCTCCACCTGGAGTTGCCTCACCCCACCGCTGCCCTCCCCCAGGTCCCACCACATGCATGTCCAACCATGTTGCCCTGCAGGGCTGTCCCTGCCCAGGTGGTCCAGTGTGTCCCTTACGAGGTTGCTGGCTGGAGGCTATTTGAGCTTCATGCCACACCTAAGCCCACTCTGCCCTAGACTAGTGGTCAGCCAAGGTTGTGGAAGCAGCCACCTGGGAAGCAGGTGCCTAGCTCGGGCCCTCAGGCCCAGGTCGGGAGCAGCTGACCAGTGGCTGGGCCAGGGAACTGCTGCTGTCCCAAGTCCCTATGCATGAGGGCCATGCACCTAGGCCAAGCACAAGACCCACTTCTGCAGCAGGGTAGGTGGTGGCACTGCAGACGGGGCACCCCAGGGCTGCTTTCCGAGGGCAGAGGATGCTGGGGGAGAGCAGAATTCTCACATTCATCACCTGAGGGGCTCCTTAAGGAAGCTCAGAAGGTTTACTTGCCACTTAATTGTTGCTTATCCATCCTGGGGAGAGTGGCCTTCCACATGATTGCACAGCATCCCTGGCCAACAGGAATCAAAAGTTCTTCCCTGCAGGACACAGGGGCCTCCATGCAGTGAACCCTCCCTGCCACCTGCTGCCCTCCCTTAGCCATGGACTGTACCCCCTGCCCTTGGCTGCCCCTGCACATCAGATCCCAGACACAAGTAGTGTGTTTCCTAGGTCCTTGTGCACACCAGAGCATGTGAGTCAAAACTACTGGGTCAAAAGCACCCACCCAACTTCTTGTCACAGGGCTGCAGTATTTTTAAAATGTGCTGGTCGCTTCTCCCCAAGACTGCTATGTGCCATTTCATTCAGCCAGTATCGAAATGTGTAAAACTGCCCTCAAAGACAGACACACAGGTAAGCCACACTTCCTTTGGTGAGGATTTTCTGATTTGAAAAGTAAAAGGATGGTCATAAAAATGAGTAGGACACTTAGAGATTCTCAGAAAATGGTAGCATAGGGCTGTGTTTAATCCCGGAGCTGAGCGTTAGGATAGCTTCATTTTGAGGGATGAATAAACTGATGTGCAATGAAAAGTTGTGTGCTTATTAGATTGGGGAAACTGTCGTGTGCCAGAATCGATTCTGGGGTGTAGACCAGAGAGAGGCAGGCCTTGCCTGGGTGCTGTGGCCTGGGTGGGGAGCAAGGAGTACAAAGCACTGAGTCACTGGGTACAAGGTGCACCGTGCTTCAGGGCACTGGACAGGTGGGACAGGGCCAAGAGCAGAGCCAGACAAGGATCCATGGGGATGACATCTGGGTCAGGTTTTAACGGGTGACTAGGAGTCTTCCAGGTTATCAAGACAGGCAGATAGGCTGACATTTAGGGATGCCCTTGATGAATTAATTACTTCTATCTGGCACTTTGAGATTTTAAGTAAATAGTATTTTTGTTATATTTTAAGGCCTTTAAAAATAGTCTGTCAAAGGTCCAGAGATGTGGTACTAATGTGTATGTGGGTGTATTCAAAACTTCTACCAGAACAGAGGAAATCCTATAAGGATTTGATGAAACAGTATTAAAAAATTAACTATACCACATAAAATATATTGTGCTTTTTACCATCTAGTACATGTACTGAAAAATACCCTAAGGCACATTACAAAATAATATTTTTTCTGATTGAAAGTGTTCAGTTATACAGCATGTGGAAAAGATAGTGCTGTTTAAAATAACTGTACTCATACTTGATCTTATCTCAAGAGATTCTACCTCTACCACTACTAATCTCTTTATTTTTCTTTCATATTTACAATTTTGTATCTTGTTTTTTTATTTAGTGTAGTGTCATAATCATCTTACCATGTTAATAAAATGTCACAAATACAAACATATTTTAATGACTATTTACCTTATTATGTTTATACTACAATTTAGTAACCAATTTTCCTATTGTTGCACATACAGCTTGCTTCAGAAGTTTTCTTAAAATAATAAATCACATTGGGATGGAAACCTTTCTGTGCACATTTCTTACAAATCTCTGTGATCTCACTAGAATAGATTCCTAGTAGCAGTATTGTTAGAAGAAAACTATCAGTGATTAATAGTACTCTTGAAGTTTTTTGATGTCTTGTCTTCTAAATAGATAATAGCAGCTGTAGCTCTACCCTTTGGGTGTCAGTGACTCTCTCATGTCTGAGCTTAAACTTTATTTAAAGATAATTGCTAATAATTTTTTTAAGCTTCACTTCTCTGACATATATGCTTTTCTTTTTCTTTTTTGGCCATTTCTATTTTTCCAGTTGCCTTCAGGACTCTATTATACACTGAGATCCAAGATTATAAGCAAAGAGTCAGTGACCTGGTTTTCAGTTTGAATTTTAAAAAACACAGTCTGTACAGTTTGCTCCCAAACCTTCTCCCCTCTGTGGGCACCTACTGACCTCTCTGTCTACTCTCCCTTCTCCTTGCCACAGAGCAGCATTTTTGGTGACATTTTAACTGTGGTAAAGGCTTAAGAAGGTTGAACAAACCATGGCCCCAAGCCAAACTCATCCTCCCCAGGTGTGTGAATAAAGTCTTGGTGTAACACACTCACACCCCTTTATGGGGTGTCTGGCTGCTCCCAGGCCATTCCAGGCAAGGATGGAGCCTGGAACATTCACTGCCTGCCCTTTCCAGGAGGACCTTGGTGACCCTGTCTCTAGATTAGTGAAGTCCTGCATCAGGGATGAGGCTCCAGGATAGACCATGCCCTCTGCTTGCACCATCTCATCTAGCCTTTGCAAATCCCATCCCAGAGGGGGCTGCTGCTGTCCCTGTGTCACAGATGAGATGACTGAGACTGGGGCAGACACAGAGTCTGAAGCCGAGCCCTAAACCCAGGCCATGTGTCCCTGGCTCTGACCAGTTGCCACCTTCCCTGCTTCTGTGACATTTTTCCTGAAATACAGCCTGGTGTTTTTGTGGATTAAGATTAGTTTGTGACTCTTTGCTCCATTTTTAAAGAGCTCGTGTCTTTTTCCCAAAACTTGCTATTCTTCAAAGGATTTCATGTATGACTTTAACTGAGTAATGACCCTGGCAGTCATTACTGAAAGAAAAGAGTGGCCTCTTCCATTTCCTAATATCATATTTTCTGTAGCTTTTAATGAGCATCAAAGAAGTATGGTTTAATTAATGAATTCATTTAAACATCTAGGGGAGTTTGATATGGAGTTGACTTTATATGTCATTATTGCTTTTGTTTTCTTTTTCCTTAAAGACAAACAGATGTTTCTATTTTTCAAATTTTGAAATAAGATGCTTCCTAACCAACTCTTTCTCTCCATGACCCCCAAATTATCTGGTACATTTTCATTTACAAAATCTGCCCCACCCTGAAAGTCAGTCCAAATGAAAACAGGACTTCATTTGAGAAAAAGATAATAAGAGTTTGGCATCTATGTGATGTATTTCGGAGGGTTGCCTTGGAAGGCCTGGGGCACCATATAACTTCTCAGCAAAAAGTGAGCTGGTTGAAAAATCACTCCATTTTGAGCAGCTTCTTTTCTTTTGTTTGTTTGTTTTAATAACCTTTTGGTCTTTATTGCTTATACAATTTTAACAAATCTTCATATTGGTGAGGTGACGATGTCCACTTATTGGGGAAGGTCACATAGTGTTTCTATGATTATACAGCTTTCATGCACATCATTTTAAGGGGCACACAGCCCTTACCAAGTCCCTGCAGTGTGCTTTACTTCCCCATTCCTGTGATGCTGGCTTCTGTTCCCCGTCCTTGAAAGTAGCACTTTCTGCACAAAAGTGGTATGGGGTGACAATCTTCCAGGACCTTCTTGGATTGTAGTGACTAGTATTCTAAAATCAGTGTGTTCTTGGGACAGCTCATGCCTTTACTCTCACCCCACGTTCTTTGCAGCCCAGTCAGCATGGCCAGGATACAGGTTTTCACAACCCAATCCCTGTTATCTCAGTTTTACATTTTCAGCTTCCTCCACCTCACATGTCCTCCCAGGGCTGGGGTGCTGTAGGCCTTGCCGGGACTCCTTGAGGTACTGCAGGTGTGGGGAGCTCCCAGGGTGGACTTGGGGCCAGAGCTGCCCCTCCAAGTTCTGGCTTGGACTGCACATTGCACTCCAGACAGGCCTGGCACTTGGCACCCAGGGAGCTTCTCACTGCCACACATATTAGTGTCACTCCAGAAAGTCAAAGGAAACCATCCCTGGGATGCCTCCACAGACTTCTGTGCAATATAAATGTTTCATCAATGGTTTTGCAGAAGGAAAGTGCATGAGGCTGGTGGGGGCAACCTGTAGGCTCAGCGGGCAGATGCATTGTTTCTCAGGGGTGCAGTTAAACTGCCCAGCTCCGAGACCTGCTGCAGGTGCCACAACATGAGTGAGTCACTTTAAGGTGGGAAAGTCCATCGTACTTTCAGTTAGAAAGATAAACCCCCCCCAAAGTTTGCCCCCCCTGGTCTCCCAGGTGGGTGCAGTTGTGAAATGCTGCAGGATGTGTGCAGGCACGCAGGGTGTGTGTGTGTGTCAAATTCTGTTTCTCCATCAAGGAGAACTCGGTGGACCCTGTGTACTCCTTGCATGCCCCTTCCTCCCTGGCCCCTGATCAGAGGCCCCCAGGTGGTCTGGGCCTCTGTTCTCAGGCATGCACCCAGGGACCCCACCTCCTGCCTCTGCAGGGATCAGAGCCCAGCCCACCTGCTTCACATGCATCCTCCTGACCCTGGGGGTCCCTCAGCTCGGCCATGCTAAGGGGTTGCCTGGTCATTGTCTCCTCTCTGAGACCAGTGTAGATGGCAGCACAGCCTCCCTCAGTGGGGACTCCAGCCCATGTCCATGATTTCAGGTGACATCACAGCCCAGGGGCTGCCAGGGAGGCTGCCTGTGCCTGGGCTCTGGGGCAAGGGGCAGTGAAGCAGACTCAGAGATCCCAGACCTAAAGGGGGTCTTGTCACCTCTGCCCCCCACCCACAGGGGCAGGTGGTGGAGGCCAGGGGTACACCTCCTGGACCCCCAGCCCACCTTCCCACCCCCCACCCCCACTTCTCTGTTCCATGTCTCCCTTTCTGAGGCTTGAGATGCAGTCAGCGTGAACGAGCACCAGGTGTGCTGAGTCACTTCTCCTTTCACATGGGTTTGGTTGCCCATCCATTCAGGCTTTTCAGTTTGGAGAGCAGGTGTCCATCACTTCCTAGTTTTCAGGCCCCGTGTGGAGGAGCTTTCTCCAGGCCTCTGGGAGGCTCTGCTCTAGCACCCAGGTCTGTAGATTTGGACTAAAGTTGGAGCATCACTGAGTGCAGCTTTCAGCAGTGAGCCCACATATCACCCACCTGCCAAACACCACTTTCACAGGCACACACACATGCAAACATCAGCAGGCGTACATGCACAGCCTGGTATGTCCTACCCACACATGCACACACACAAAAGCATGCACACACAAACATCAACAGTTTTGCAAAATACCTAGACAAACAGGACTTTGGTTTTATTTCTTGTTTGTTTCATGAATATTAGGAGCAGTTTGGAAACCCACTTAGGAGGTCTACCCCGGGAATAGGAACTTGCTGGTGTCCAGGATTTCCCCTCATTCCTCTGATGTCCACACTGAATCTGTGCCCCCTCCCTCCCACAGGACTGGTTTATGCCGAGATGGTCAACAACCTCCTGGCACTTCTGGCCAAGGCCAAGGGTTGCACTCTCATCCAACACAACGTGTTCCACATGCTGCCCGGCACTGCCAATATGCCCTCATCAGCCGAGCAGCCCATATCACCATGTTGGACTCCGAGCTCTTCCTCGAGAAGTTCTTCCTGGTGGCTGGACTCAACTACTTCAAGTAGCAGCCTTGGGGACCAGGCCGTGGGGACTGGCCAGAGCTGTGCAAAGCCAGCTGTATATCCCATGGAGGTGTGCTCCGAGGCCGGCACAGGGTGTAGACATGCGAGCACAGGTGCCATGGGGGTGGCCAGGTGGGGCTGGGCACGAGAGCCCTCTCCATTTGGAGACTTGGGAAAGCTGAGCCAATGGGAAGAGAAAACAAGCTGGCTCAGATTAGCAGAGCTGCCTGCAAGATGCTCTCCTCTCTAGGGGATGTGACCAAAGAGGGAGGCAGAGTGCTAGGAGAGACTGCCCAGGCCAGCGGGTACCACCACTGACTCATGGATGGATGCTCCAATTTAACCAGATTTCTCCAACATGTCACTAACTCACGGCTTCATCCTTTGGATTAAGTCAAGTGCACACAAGCATTTCAGAACTCAGGTTAAACTCTGTGCAGAAGTGGAGCATATTTTTGTAAATATAATCCTTAGTAGATTCAAATGTGCCACCTGTTCAAGACAATGCGCTATCCATTCGCGTCCTCTCTTTGTGGTTTCTCAACAAGGGAAAAGGAATGCTTCATAAATCCCAGTTTTATTTCATAAAAGCAGTGAGGAAGGGTGATTTAATGTAAGCAGGAGTT
Organism: Tamandua tetradactyla; assembly: GCF_023851605.1. Classification (NCBI taxonomy): domain Eukaryota; kingdom Metazoa; phylum Chordata; class Mammalia; order Pilosa; family Myrmecophagidae; genus Tamandua; species Tamandua tetradactyla. The sequence goes on from NW_027518262.1 coordinate 248,902, forward strand.
TGGTATTGGTAAATTCAAGTTTATTATGGACAAAAATAATCATAGGTAACACTTTTGTTTCACCTCCTTCCTCAGGCTTTCTCTATGCAGAACCCTGGTCGCAGGTGATTTCTGTGATTGCTCACATCTCTGTCTGCAGTAGGGATGTGGATTCAAAACTAAACCTGGCAGAAGGGGACATTGAGCTTAATGCAGGCACATGTGAAGCTCCTGCTGATATGCTTCCAAGGAAATGCTCTGTTAGCATTTGATGCAACTGCAAAAAATTAAAACCATTAACATGGCCAGCCACTTCTCCTCTGCATGGAAGGAGAAAGCATCTCAATGGAGGACTGCTGGATTGAAACCTCAGGGGGCTCTAAGAAGGATGCTGGTTATCTCTCAATCGAAATGTCTCCTTGCCTTAGGAAAATAAAGGGCTATGAATGGTCAACATAGATCAAAACTGAGAGATGTCAGGAACAGAGGTGAGATCAGAGGAGAGAACAAGAGCCAGATCCGGGACTCAGCTTATACCTTTACTGGCAAGAGACCCAAGAAGAAGGGTGGAAAATGTCCTGGTGCCTGAGCACACTCTGAGCTAAAGGGACTGAAGAGAGATGGGGCTGCCCTAAAGGAGAAGGTGTGCCAGGACAGCTGGGGTGGCTGACACAGGACAGCCTTCTTCTGGAAGGCTTGGGGAAGGCTTTAAAATAAAATCAGGAAGAAAAGCAAGACAGGAGCAGGTCAGATCCTCTACAGAGATAAGTTTCTGCCGGTGGATTTAGGGTTTCCCTGAGAGTCTGCTCTGAATGCTCCCTGTATCCTAGTCTGAGCACATGTGGATTGTGCAAGTCCTCTGGCCACTTTCCCACCAGGTGACCCTCCAGGTTCTTGAGTTTGTACTGGATGCAGACTCTGGCTGTGAGCAGAGCCCCCTGGCCTCTGGCCGGGGATTTGCTGTGTCCCCTTGCCTAGAGCAGTGCCTGTGCCCCGCACAGGGTCGTCATTCATAGCATCTTCCTTGTGGCCACCTGAAGAGCCCTGATCCCCAAGGAGCTCATTTCCTTTCGTTTCCAATTCCCACCAGTGACACTGGTCATCCCTTGTCATGTGAGAGACCTGTAGCCAGCATCATGGAGCCGATCAGCGATGGTCGTCTTTGCAGACAGCCCGACACCATTTTGAACTTCAACGTGCTGTCTGGGCATAGGGAGAACTATGGCAATAAGCGTCCAGCTGCGTGGTGCACCTCTTTTTAGGGGGGTGCTCTGCTGTCTTGGTAACCCCTCTGGCTTCTGAGCTTCTATTGCAATTGTGTGGTAAGTAGATCTCTATATTGTAAATAAGAGCATCAGATGTGTGTCACACCTCATTTGAAAAGCCTTTTTTATGTCTCTTTCTATGGAAGTATAGAAATCTAATATATATTAGATTTATATACATAAAATAAATATATGCAATATACTGTAAAGCAGGGACGTTCTATTATTGATTATAAAAATTATAAACAAAATGCCTGCCAAAATAATGGTCTAATATGTCTTCATTCTCAGCATAATTTTTGCTTTTTGTTATTATATGTGAAGTTTCTCCAAACCAGTTAAGAATAAACATTACTAATATTGAGATTAATTGATATTTGTTGCTCAAGATCCAAATAAGTTCAGCAAAGCAGATGTGGATGGAAGGCTCCCCTGGGGCTGGGTAAATGCCTCAGTGGTGGGGGAGGCATCAGGGAAGGGGAGAAAGCATCTTCTGTTGGATTCTGCAGTTCACAGATGTTTACTGAGTTATGATCTGTGCACAGAAAGGTAAATGCAAAATGCCTTGCCCAAATTGCTCAGGGGAGACCCAGGTTGGTTACAGTGTGACAGAACTAGGGCTCTGCAGGACACCCCACTGGGGCCCCAGGTGGCCCGAGAAGAGTTGCTTTGCTGCCTGAAGTGGGGTCTCGGTGCAAAAGTGGAGCACACCTGAGAGGAGCGGCCTCCAGCCCCCATGGACTGAGCAGTAGGAGGGGCCAGCACAGTCTTCATGGGGGGCTGGGGTCAAAGGTGGACATGGGAAAAATGAGAATGCCCAGGTGAAGGCACGCTTGGGGGCAGGACCCTTCAGGGGGCAGTAGAGTGAGCAGAGGCCTGGAGGTGAAGAAAGAAGTAGGAACAGCGGGTGGACTGGAATGGCAGATGTGAATTATGTTCATCTGAAAGAGTGAAAAAAGTGAGGCTTGAGAAGTCATAGATGGCATTATTTTTCTGGGGAAAATTTCTATTAAAACTCATAGGGAAATTTCCACTCAGAGTGGGAGACACATCTGCACTCTCCATCCATTCCTGTCAAAGGTGGACTCCTCGGAGACCTGCCCCTCCATGTTGTGAGAAGACGGGGCCACCTTTGCTTCATGCATTCCTGAGATTTCCTTCTGAGGAGGCTGGTCCAGAGGTCTGCTGGGCTGTGCTTCTGGAGAGATGTGGGAACAAGTGATGCCACTCAAGGTCACATGGAGGGGATGGGGTTAAAGCGGTGATGATGATGGTGGTGGTTCTGTTGCATGGAAGCAAGTGGCATTCCTAGGCTGATATTTAAAGAGAACATGACAACTGTTCTTGGATCCTACATTCACTACCCAGGGAAGTCACTTATTTAATCCAATGCACAGCTAGACAGCCTGTGGTGACTTGCCCAGAACTACAGCCCATCATACATCAGATATGTCCTGACAAAAGGCCAAGTGCCAGCTGCTGCTCAGAAGTAAAAAAGGAAGGAGGAAGGAGGTCATCACATCCTCATGGAGTGCATGCTATGGAGGGGGATGTGGTGAGCAGGAGCATGTCGAATGTGGCAGAGACCAAGGTCCGAGATAAACCAATGGGAGGACTAACATAGTAAATTAATGGCAAAGAACAAACGAGAAATCATACATATGATGCTGTTTTTTCTGTAAGGAAGAAAAACCACAAGTGCAAGGGCCTGGGATAGGTGGGCAGTTCCGCCCTCAGGTGTGCAAGGTGATGGCATGTACCTCTCCCTGCAGTCCAAGCAACTGGTGATAGATTAGAAACCCTGCTGTTAGGGGTGGGCAAGGTCCCTGGATGCAGTTGCCACTTTGTTTCTATTTCTTACTGCTTTCCCTGCTGTTGCTTTGGCTTTTCAGAATATATGTCTGAGCATGTGCAGTAGCCAGGGCTCTGCCTGCAGCCTCGTGGGTTGTGTGCGGTGAGTGCTTGGGAAACGCCAGGCAGGAGGAGGGCTGTGTGTCTTTCCAGCCTTCTCAAGGCATCTATCTCGACATCACGGGGAAGGCAGATGCTGGTCTGTAACTGGCAGAGCCCAGCACCATGTTCGAGCATCCGGATCAATCTTTTAATGTGCTCATTCACTTGTGCATTCTTGTCTCACTTACTCAGGCTTGGGTCACTGAGCATCTGCTATGTACTGAACACTGTGCTGGTCTAATGAGAATAAATACAAATCACAAAATCTTAAACATCCAGAGGAATAATGAAACATTTTATTTGTAACCATTAGTTTTTAATTTTAATCATGGAATCTCATAATTGGGAAAGGAATAACAGTTTGTTTAATCAGGACTCTGCTGAATTGCACCAAAATGGTCTCCAAGTATGAAAAAGCAAGTTTGTAATGATGGTGAAATTGCAGGCAATAGAATATGCTGTGTTTTTTAAAATTTATATAAAGACATACTACCATGCAGATTTTCAAAATCTTTAAGATGACTTCCCAACTCTTTCTATGTCCCTTCCTCCTTTTCAGGTTTTAAAACTTTATTTTATTTTATTTTTTTTGCCTTTTTAACTTTGCTTTCAGTGGAGTCTGGGAATTATGCTGGGGATACTAGGATGGAAGACACTATGGAAACCTAGAAAAAAAGATTTGTTGAACACTTCCCAGTGCCTGTTCTTTTGTCAGATAGTAATGATACCCTTATTTGCACTGGCCCAAACTCTCTAAACCAATTTTAGTTTGAGGGAGACTGTAGTACCTGCTGCTGTTACACAGAGAAAAGCCCTGATGCTATCTGGAAACAAGTATGGAACTGGAAACAAGTGAGTGTTGCTGGGTAATGCTTTGTTAATCTCTAAACCAGGTTAGTTCCTATATTTTATCTATATGTATTTGTCAGGGTTCTCTAGAGAAACCAAGCCAAGAGGAGAGATCTTTAAAAAGGAGGAGAAGAGAGGATCGTGAGACATAGTAACTGGGTAACACAGATGAACAACCAGGAACAACCAGGATGAACAACCAGGAATGGAACAGCCCACCAATCATCTAATGATGCTTATTGACAGAGGGTGGAATGTGTTAGTTTGAAAGTGCTGTGTACCCCAGAAAAGCCATGTCCTTTAACCCTGATTCAACATGTAGGGCAGAAACTTTTGATTAGATTATATCCTCAAAGATGTGACATGCCCTGTTGTGGGTGTGGCCTTTAGATTAGATGGAGATGTGACTTTTCCTATTCAAGGTGGGTCTTAATTAGTTTACTAGAGTCCTTTAAAAGAGGAAATAATTTGCAGAAGCCTCAGATACATATGCTTGGAGAACAGTTGCTTCAGAGCTGACAGAGACACAGATGTTTGGAGATGCTTGGAGTGCCAACAGAGAGAGCAGATGCCTAAACATGAGCAGAGCCCAGCAGACACCACCATGCACCTTCCCATGAGATGCTGAGCAGGCCATAACCCAGAGCTGTGTCTTAGAGGAGATAAGTGAAGGCCCACAGATGCTTAGAGAGGAAACCACTGGCATCAGAAACTGGAAGCAATGGAACTGGGAACAAGGACCAGCAGACACCAGCCATGTGCCCTCCCAGACTGGCCTTTTTTGAGCCAAGATGTCTTTCTCTGCCTTAGTTTGTACATATTTATGGCTTTAGAATTGTAAACTTGTAATACAATAAATTCCCTTTTAAAGTACTGTATCTGTTATATTGCATTCTGGCAGCTTTAGCAAACTAATACATAGCCCAAAGTCTGTTTCTCCTGACCCAAAGTCTTCCTTTAGCTGTGTCTGAGCACATTCTTCCTTCCACACCTATCTCTGTCTGCTGTTCCCACATTAGGAGTGTCTGATCGTATGCACCTGGGGTCAATTCCCTGGACTAAATGGTTCTTGGTGTGGAGACTCTTACCTGGGGAGAATCTGGGCCCAGCACCTTAACATGGGAGCTCAGTGCTTGTTCTTCGTCCCTATCTGCAATGTCTTTCTCTGTGCACCTAGAAGTCTCCTGCATTTTAACATGGCTCACAGGAGCTATGTCTAATCACTCCATGTATCCCTGCTTCTCCACCCAGCCTGGCACAGAGGGAGGTTCAATGAGTGTTAATTCGTATTGCTGGGCAGGGTGAGCTGCTCTGTTCAAGCTCCTGTTTTTGCTTTTGCTTTTCCCTCTAGCCTCATTCCACCCACAGCAATTGGTTCTAATGCAGAAAAGTTTTAACACTGGCTCATGGTCACCCTCTAAGCTTCTGAATTTCCAAGAGGAAAATAGTTCACGACAGAAGAGAGAGAGAGATAGCTTTGAGTAGTGGGAGGAAACAATCTCTGGACCTCAGTTTCATATTCTGTGAAACAGGTGTGAAAACATGCATGGGGAAGGAGCTGGGGGTGTGCAGAAGAAAGGAACCCGTGTCTGGGACCATACCTATCAGAGGGAAGGAGTTTGACACATTTTGGTGGGTAGCTTGAGGACATTGTAAAGGTCGATTGTAATAAATTCAGAGATTTTGCAGATGAACTCAAAATAGTTCAGGAATGTATTATTTCATTTAATCTTGAAGGAGATGATCTTGTTGAAACTTTAAATTTTTATGCTTCCTGCCATCAAGCTCTTCCATTTTGACTTCAGGAGCCCCGAAGTGAAGTTTTACAGAGTCAGTTCAGGGCATGGTTGGAGGATGCATGTAATAAAATATCTTCCTGTTTGGGCACATAGGAAGCAACTGTCAAGCTGAGAGTTGAGCAGAGGCACAGCATGGCACAGTGGAGAACTATGTTACATCTAATTTAAGGTGTCTGTAAGCTTGAATTCTGTAAATGTCATAGAGAATCTTCTGCATTTCTTCAAGCTGCAAGGACTTCTTGAAATTCTGTCAGCACAAGGTTAGACTGCAAAGCCCCCTGCATCATCCTGCTTGCCCTGAGGAAGTCAAGTGTTAGCCAAGACCTGTACAGGTAACCTGTGCCAAAGTCTTCACTCCCCACTTTAGAGAGGCACTTCGTTCTATCCCAGATGCTCTCTTCTCTTTCTGTACCAATATGAAACTGTGAATTTACTTTCATTCCTTATTATCCCATCTTCAACTTGAAAACATTTTTCTTTTAAACACTGTTTAGTCTCTGCCTGGCTGTGTGTAAACGCTGGTGTCTAAAGGTATTCATTGGATGTGACCCTGAGCTTCCAGAGCTTCTACTTTGGCAGAGATGGATATGCACATAGCCAGTCCAGGAGCAATCTAGGAGGCAGGAGAGCAGGGGGGCCTGTGCAGGAGAATGCCATCCCTGTGCCTCAGGGGCAGGACCCAGACATCATGAGAGGCCATGTGACATGGGTTGTGCTGTGTGGCTGGACCTCACAGCCTCATTGGTGGCCAGCCCCAGAGGGCAGTGGGCTAGGGGACTCGCTGGAGGACAGGGTGAGTGTCTGCATTGTAACCGCTCTGCAAAGACACACCTATTGCAAGTTTCAATTTCCTGACTTCTGAGATATCAGATTAGTGGGAAGGCATCTCCCCCGCAACACACATTCAAACCCCCACCCCCCAGTGGTGACCTGGCTTTGATTTTTCTTAATAATATAAAAGACCAAAATTTAGGGACATCACATGACAAAGATGAGTCAAAGAGTTTTACACACTTCTTATGACAGGCCCATTGGGGTGATCAAATAGTGGTCATTCATTCACAGCACTTCTCTATGTATACACTGCCTGCGCTGACCTAGGCAGTGGAGATAAAAAGGAGAGTGCGGTCCCTGCCTGGTGCAGTCAATCAGATAAGCCCCCTCTACATTCCATCACTGATCTGAAGACGAGAATCTCAGCCCACTGGAATTGGTCTGGGGCCTGACCTTGCTCCCTGGGTGCCTGTAGATTGTTACAGAGGAACTGTCCTCAGCCAGTTGGCCTAACAGCTGCACACCCAATCAGTCTCCACTGTCCTTCCAGCACTGACAGCAGCTTCCCTGAATCTTCACTACTCTTCTGTATTATCTTACAGTTCTGTACCTCAGACATCCAACAAAGGTTTCCCTGTGCTAAAATCAAAGGATCACCAGGGCCGAGTCACTCTGGAGGTTCTAGGGGATAATCTATTTTCTTGCCATTTCTAGCTTGCAGAGGTCACTTGCCATCCTTTCTCATCCTCAAGGCCAGCAGTGGCATCTTAAGTTCTTCTCAACTGAACCACCCTGACCTCCTCTGCTTCCCTCTCCCGCTCTCAAGCCCTTGTGATAGCACTGGGCCCACCAGGATTATCCAGGCTATTTTTCTATTTCAGAGGTGGGCAATGAGCAACCTGAATGCCACACAAAAATTTAATTCTTCTTTGCCATAGAAGGTAACATAGTTATAAGTTCTGGGGATTACACTGTGGATGTCTTTGAGAAGCCATCACTACTTTATCCCAGGTGGAAATGGCGGCTTCATGGTGGGCTCCATGATCAACTTCCTTTTTGCCTTACTTGGAATTAAAATGACATATTTCCCCCAAAGCTTCTATATAAATATGTGCTTAAACAAGTGAACTAACTAAACTATTCATGCATTAATCGTTTTTCTCAGTTGGTAGATATTATATGGGGAAATATGTGTGCCACTTGTTCAACTTTGCCTAAGAATAGTGGTCTTACTCTATTAATATCCTCTCTTCCCATTACAGGGAGAAAATAGTCACATGGCAGGGGCAGACCCAGGGCCTTTGGACACTATCAAATAGTTGGTTACTTTCTCAAGTAGCTTATGATTCCAGAATAGTACCTTCCTGCTCCTAATCTCCAGGAAAACTGGAAATAGGTAATAATGATTGAAGTTTTATTAAATATAAAGTTCTAATTAGACAGATTCATGCATTCCCTGGGGTGAACAGGCTGATAATTCACATTCTCCTCTGTGGCAGTTTAGGGAAGCATAGTCTAGTTTAGTCTTCTATCTCAAAAAAGTGAACACAAGTTTATTATTCCTGCATTCATTCAATAGTTATCAAGTATATGCCCCAAGATAAACAATATGTTGGGCATGTGGGGTCTAGAGGAAAAAGACACACACAATTCTTATTCTCAAGAACTTACAATCTAGTATGGAAGAAATGGAATTGAAGTGATTATAAACCTCAGAAGAGAATTTCAGCTACGTGAGGAGCCTGATGGGGTAGAAAGAGTGGCAGGACATAATGGACTTAGTTCTGGTCCTCATTGCACCATTAACCTGACAGTAAACCTTAGGCTGGCACTCTTATCACCTCCTCTGTTTCTGAAGGTTAAACCAGGTGACTCTGAAGTTTCTTTCTAGATCTCAACATGGCAGGTGATTCTCATGGTTGCAGGAAAAGAGGCTTCCTGATGTGACTGTGTGTCTGTGGTGACCGCAGCTCTTTATAGGACAGACACCTTTCAGTCAATGCCAGCAAGCCCTGGGTCAGTATTCACTACTGCAAAAGATGAAATCAGTGTCTGTGAAAAGTATGTGATTCATTTTTTAATTTTGTGTCTCTTGTAATCACATCACAACTCATTCTGAATTTTATGGCTAAAGCAAAAAGAAAAAAAAGGAAGGAGGATATATGTTCCCTCACCCTCATTCTCCATTCTTAATCTGGAAATGGATCTTGCCATGCAGAGGTCCAAAAGTAAGTCACCAGAGAAATGGATGTCAGAGATAATAGTCTTAAGACAAAATAAGGAGCTCTTAAGAGAGTCACTGGAAATATATTTAGTCTAGAAAAAGTATGATTCAATGAAAATGTATGAGAAGGACAAATCAGAACATAATTATCCAACAATATTCAAAAAAGAAGCATTGAGACCATGTGACAGATATTAAGCTGGGAAGTGGAATTAGGGAAATGAGGGAGGCATGTCTCTGCCCTTGAAGAGCTTACAATCTGGTTAGAGAAGTAGGCATGCATATTAAAAGGCAGGCATATAAGAACAGTGTACAATAATAAGGCAGCAGGAAAAAGTGCTATATGAATCAAAGACACCAGTGATTGTCTTGCTGAAGGGATAAGGGGAGATTTTGCAATTGTTTCATCTGGGATTTGAAGGACAGGGGGGTCTTCCTCTGGGCTGGAAGGAGAAGAGAAATCTGGACCCAGAATACATGAAAAGCAGAGAAGCATGAGAAACTGAGGCACAATTGGGTTTGGAGAAGGTAAGTTATGCATGGTCAGGTATAGGGTTGGGTGGAGTGTGGTACAGTGTGAGGCATGTGGGGTACAGGGAAACATGAGGCATGATTATCATCCTAAAGAAGCTTGCAACCTAGCTGGTGAGATAGAAGTTGAGAGACCAACTCAAGTAATTTCTGATACAGAGAGGAAAAGTGAGGGGTTTTGGAGGCCAAAGAGCTGACATAATCAAAGATAACTGTTTTCATTGCTTTAATCAAAATATACTGTGTGTGGTGCCATGAATATGATAGGCCTATTCCAGCACACAGCAATATAGGAACCAATGGCAGAGGCAAAGTCTCTATGTCAATGGAGAGATAAAGATACTAAAAATGATAAAATGAATGTTGGAAAATAAAGGAAAAATAGGCATAAATGCATGCATTCTTCATGAATGCCATGGAAAAAATTTAAAAAGAGTTAAACTTAAGAATTTTAAGTTTCCAAATGATCCTTAGAAAACCAACATGGCTGGGGTATATAAGTGGAGGTGAGTGGTTTGGGAATATAAGTGGAGGTGAGTGGTTTGGGATAAGGTCTAAGAGGTGTAATGGGGCAGACTCTGACAGTTGGGGCTGTGCCATTGTGACTGCCATGGAAGGGCCCTGATGGATTTCGAGCAAGGAGATTGTAAAAAGTGGGTATACATTTGTTACAGGCACTCTGACTGCTGCACGGATATCAGAATGTCATCAAGGAAAAGCATAAGCAGGGAGCTCAGTTAATAGGCTATCATGGTTGTCAAGAAAAGAGAATGATGGTCTGGACTAGTGGGTAGAAGTGATCACAAAGAAATCAATCAATGGAGGATGGGTTTTGGGCAATGAATGAGGTGTGATGGCTTGTTGATGAAAATACTAGGAAGAACAAGAGCAAAATAGAAGAATCAAAAACAACCCTTAGAGCAGCTGCCTTGAGTAGTAGGAGGGATGGCCTACTATGCCAAGATTGGGAAGACTGTAAGAGGAGCAAGAGTTCAGGAAGAAAGACAAGGTTTTGTTTTTGCCATATTTTACCTGAAGTGTCCATTGGATATCTATGAAGACCAATTCTGGACAGGGATTAGGGCTATAGACATAAAACTTGGAGTCTGTACCAGCTAGATGTTGTTGTTGGCTGCTATTAACAGAGATGAAAATAACAATGAATTAAACAAAACATAAATTTATTGTTTTCCCTTATTAACAATACCCCTAAGAAAGAAATCTTGAGCCAGTTTAGCCATCAGTGTTATTGGGAACCTAAGTTTCTTGTGTCTTTCGTTTCTACAAATCTTTAAGAAGTTTCAACCATTAAGTTGGTTTCATAGTCAAAGATGGTTTATGAAGCTTCAACAATCTTGTCTGAGGAAGAAGGACGTAATGGGATAAAGGAAGTTTTCTTGGAAGCGCAACTCAATAAATTTCTGGTCCTAAAAGCCATGTCTGTCTGCAAGGAAGGCTCATGAGCACAGCTTGCATTTTTCGTATATATCCACGCTAAATATGTTCAGTATTCTGTTGTAAACAAGAGGGGCAATTGACTACTGAGTAGATAGCCATCAGTTTCCTCCACACAGAGGAGGAAAATACATTGGTAAATAGAGGCCATTTAAGGCTAAGGGAGAATGAGAACATTTCAAGGGAGTCTATAGGCAGAGAGGGTTGGAGGGTCTAGGTTGAAAGCTGGACACCCCCCACCACTTAGATGTTTGGAGAGGAGGCAACATTGACAATGGAGAATGAGAAGGATCTGCCAAAAAGGTAAGGAGAAAAATTAAGAGAGTTTGTCACTGAAGCCAAGAAAAATGTTACCAATGGGAGGAGAGGGCCAATCATTTCAAATGTTGCTTGATGATGAAATAATATAACAGTATAGAAATGGTCATCACTGGGCATTGTTGACCTTACCAAATAGAGCCTCAGTGGTGGGGTGGGTATGGAGACTTTGGGGACCTTGATCAATTTACTTAACCTCTGTCTGTTTTCTCCACTGTAAAATTGGGGTACTAGAGATAATAATATGAGCATTATTAAAATTTAGTGTTTTACTACATGCAAAATGATTTTAAAAGTTCCTTGAAGAAGCTTTACTAGAAAAGCCTTATTTAGAGCTCAGGAGGGGATATGGAACAAAGAGATAGAGACAATAAACTATCAAAAAGTCTTTAGAAAAATTCAGGAAAGAGATGCAGAAAAACCAGACTGGCAACAGGACTGCAGTCAAGGGAATATTTTGTAATGTTGGATACTTGATGAAAAAGCTTTGTATATATTGAAGTGGATACAACTGAGAAAAATGCATTCACTGGCACAGGAGAGAGAAGCCATAACTTCTGGGGCAAAGTTGTTGAGACTGAAGATCTGATAGGATTCAGAGTAGAGCTGGGAAAGCTGGTCAATTGGCCTTTGTTAAAAACAGGAAAACTTAATTTGTCTTGAAGGAGGGAAGGAAGAGAATATGGATGCAAATATAAATAGACTGTACATTTGACATGGAAAGGTAAATCTGAGAGCTTTATTCACTCAAGGAAGAATGATGCAGTATCATCATCCTTGGGGTGGGGAACAAAAAGGGGAAAATATGATGTGCATTATGCAATTGTTTGGGTGAAATAAATGTTATAGAAAAGAAGATACAGTTGTATAACAGAATATTTGAATGTCCATTTATGATATGAGCCACGAATCCAAAGTGAAACAGGTCTGTATATTTAGGTGTATTCTTCCTCCTCTCGATAAATAGTACTGGTGGCCTGAGTGCTGGCTAGTGCAGTTAGGTGTGGGTGCCTCACAGAGTTACCAGCTTTGACAGGAACACAGTACAAGAGGCAGCTGAACCTGACTTGGAAGGGTGAGCAGGAGTCAGTGCGAAGAGGGCCATTCCTGAGGACGGTTGTTACTGAGAAATGGGGTTGAAGAAGAGCAAGTAGAGCCAGCAGATTGGCAGATGGAAGGGCTCAATCATGAAGGGAAAGGGGTTTGAGACTAAAATTTCAGGATAGGGTCCAGCTGTGAGGCTTGGAGAGGCTGTTGAGTTCAAGCTTTTCCCTAAAGTCTATGGAGGAGTTGGGAAAGATTTTGAGCAGAAGAATAAGATTGAAGTGAGGAGGTAGAGGATGGGGTGAGTCCCCAGGAGGAAACCATGCAGTTTAATGAAGTCCTGATGGAGGTGGCTGCAGTCTAAAGCTGGGTCTCTGGTGTCTGGGAGAATAAGTGCTCTAGGAAAGGAAGCTGTGGTTTATGTTCATGAGCCATAGTGATGGCAGTGAGGGTGGGGATGGGGGAGAAGGCAGGGGCAATGCCAGCGTGAGGTGGGTTGGCTGTTTGAATGTGTGCTGCCATCACAAGAGAGAAATATATATTCCCTAAAATTCCAAGTTGAGATAACTGGGAAAAGGTTCTGTTATGAATATAGACAAGGGACTCAGGAAATAAGTTCAGTAGAGAAAATCCTGAGGCTAACTTCAGAAACATTGTATATAAGATATCAAACAAGTATGACATGAGATGAATAAATGTTCAGGTCTGAAATTAAGTTGATAAAATGGGACTGGAGACAAGAGCAGTGAAGGTTTGGGAAGGCCTTTGACAATCATTTACAGAGAATACCATTTTATCCATCCATATCTAATAATTCATTAAATACATGTTTGCTAAATGCCTGCTACATACCAGACCTCATACCAAGTCATGGAAATGTGAGCTGAGTAGGACCATATTCCTGACCCACCATCTCGACTTTGAGAAACAAACACATGATCCCTATGAACAAGGTGCTGAATGCATCGACAGGGGACACCAGGAGAGAAGATAATATATTCAAGGAAGGGCAGGGAAAGTGGCTTTAGCTACACATTTATTATGCATCCAACCACCTAGCGTATGTAATCCCATGCAATATTTGTAAAGCTAGCACTCACTCTATTTTTCCAAGTGCAGAAATTGAGACCCCAGGTAGAGGAACCTCATCCCAAGCCACACAGCCTGCATGTGGTAGATCTGAATCCAGGTATGCCTCCCCTGGGGCCAGCATTCTTTCCGCTGCTCCATTTAAATTGCAGAGCAGGCTCTCAGCCTTGAACTTTTTGCATTTGGGGCTCGAGAGTTCCTTGCTGTGCATTAGGAGATGCTGGGTGTCCACTGGGTGCCAGTGGCATCCCAAATAGAAATGTCTCCAGACATTGTCAAATGTCACCTGAAGGATGAGATTGCTTCTGGTTTTCAATCACTGCTCTAGAGTGAGTTGCCCTCCTCTGTACACACACACACACACACACACACACACACACACATTTTCCTGCAGAACAAGATATTTCAATCTGATAGTTCTTCAAGCATTCATTACATCCCTCTAAATCTTCATCTCTTATTAAATTGATTCTGTAAAGCACCAGTAGGGACCATCTGTCTGTCAAGACATAAACCTGGAAGTCATCCTAGACTTCTGCTCTTTTTCCCTCCACAACATGTCAGTCTTTTGTACCTGAAACATGTCACGATTGGTTCTCCTCTCTCAGGTCCCAGCACCCCTGCCCTAACCCAGGCCTTCTTTGTGTCTTCTCTGGCTGCTGGTCACAGTGCAATCCCCAGGAGAGCCTCTGCCCACACCCTCTTCCCTTGCATGTGTCCTCCACAGGACCACCATACAGGGTTTCCTAAAGTGCAAATACAATGCTGGATTCTGGACTCTTAACCTACCGTCTTCAGGATAAACTCCAAACCAAGGAGCTCTTTCCAACCCCATCTGGGTAGCATTTCCAGGTGTACACTTACAATTTCCAAGTCTGTGCCTCAAGGGACTCCTTCCATTGAATCTATAACCAAACTTACCTTTTCAGACTATAGAGCTTTGTTCAGGATGATCCTTCTGCATTTACTGCCATTTTGTTCCAACTTCGCATGTCAAAATTCGAATAAATGCAAACATGAACACTGAGGTAAACCATGGACTAAGGTTAATAGTACATTTGTAAAAGTATACTTTCATTATTTGTAACAAATATACCACACCAATTCCAGGTGTTACAATAGGGTGGAATTATTTTATAAACTCACAAATTCTCATAGTCTGAGAAATCTTCAAGGATGATCTTAAATATTGCCTCTTTGAAACTTTCCTCAATATTATTGGCTTTCCTGAATAGTCAGTCTGTTTCCATTTTGTTTGTACATCTTCCTAGGATTTTATTTATTTCAAATTAGATGCTCAATGATATCACATTGAGTTGAATTGAAGGGTTTGATAATCATGATTTAAATGCCTCTTATGTCATAGATTTCCAGTAATTGCTTAATGATGACATTCATGTGTCAAAATAAAACTGATGTATGAATAATAATGTTTAATTGATAGAAGCAAATGCAGCAATTGCATTGGAAGGATAGTAATATCCCTGGGGCAGCCTCTGAACCTCACTTCCACACTAAATGGCTACATCTCTGTCATCTTGTTGAATCTCTAATATGTACAATAGTGACTATAATTCCCACTTGGAAGAGTAAACTCAGATGATGTACAAATAAACATATATAACATCTATATTTCCATATATGTATATGGATATCTACACATACAATATCCATCTGTACATCTGTCAATGAGGTATTGATCTGTATGAACTGTCTATCCACAAGTGTCTACTTGTATCTATCTTATTCATCTATGTATTTATTGGTCTATGTATCTATCTAGAAAAGTGCCAGGCAGACAGTAAGCACTCAGGGATGGTTCATCTTCACATACCCTACTTTGTATATTTGTAATGTCCATTCCTGAACTTGAGGGTTGGCTGGAGTTCTGGGATTAGGGTGTGTGTCTGCGTGTGTGTTTAATGAGGAAGCTGTATCTTCATGTGGATGAGATATAAAATTCACTCAACTACCCTTTCCCCTGTGTCTTCTCCTTCTCTGCTGAATGTCATCTCCAGCACAAGTAATAAATGGATGTCTTTGCTCCACACCTATTCTTCCTCTCTACCACAGTCTTACCCATGTTTGTCAAGTCCTTGCATGAACCCCCCTGCTGCATGATAATGGGGTAATTGAGGAATATCTACAAGATTATTAGAGGGTGGAGTTAAGGACAGTCAACAAGAGATAGTGCCACACCCTGGGATTAGCAGAAGAAAGGAAGTTTTGTAATTTTAGGCCAGAAGAAGCCAGGGAAGGGAATGACTATCAGTGTATAGAGAATGGAAGAGAGAGTCCTGAGATAGGAGTTATGGTTTTCTAAAAAGAATGTAGTCTCTGCACCCTGTAGCCTGGTAGAGCAAGCAAGAGGGGCTCACATGCCTTCTCCCTTCAGACATTCTGTACGTGCTTTCCACTGGCCTCAACCCACAGAAACCAGAGGATGGAGTCCACTGAAGCTTTCAGTAAAGAACAGCTTCCTAGGGCACAGATCAGGGAAAAGAATGCTGAGATGAGTCTTGAGGACCAAAGGGAGAGTATTCAGTGCACACTGATGCACTCCTTATGCTACCATCGCTGAAGCTCCTGATCACCCTTCATGTACACCCTTTCCTTTCCAATCAGAACGTATGCTGCTCCCACTGTCTGTATCTCCCAGTTTCAATTCATCCCATTTTCCTGCTTCAGGAATGTGTCAGCACAGGGCTATGGTCAAATGACTACCTGTGATGGGTTCTCACTGGTCCACAGTGAAACAGGGAAAAAAAGGGCAAATGGACTGATGGTCCTTTTGGAGACTGTTGCCCCCTCTACTGAGATTGTGCTTTCCTCACATCAATTTTTGGAGTGGGGATTGGTGCAAATTATTTTCTTTTAAGAAGTATTTGCATTTGTTTGATTTAAAATAATACATATTTATAGTTCCACAGTTTTGGAGGCTAGAAGTCATGAATCACAGTGTTGGCAAGGGGGCTTGTGTTCTCTGATGTCTCCAGGGAAGACTCTGCTCCATGTCTGTCCTTTGATGTCTGGCGGTGGTTTCCCAGTGACCCACAGAGTTCTCTTCTCTGTCTGTTTTCAGTTTTTTTCTTCATATAAGGTCACCAGCCATGTCACATCAGGGTCCACCCTCCTCCAGTTTGGCCTCATCATAATAACATCTTCACAGACTCTATTTCCAAATAAAGTCATGTTTGCTAGACCAGGGGTTAGGATTTGAATGTCTTTTTGAGGGGCACAGCTCAATCAACAATGCCACCTCCATCAGTGCTGCTGCAGTTGGCCATCATTGTCCAGCATTATGATGGCTTCTGAGAACAGACATATTAGCAACTTCATTGTTCTTCAGTATCTAGGAGATAAATATCCAAAGTCAACTGAACAACCTCCTGCATGTAGTCACATAGGAGGAAAAAGAACTGGCCTTTTTTAATGGTGTTTAAAGGGAAACATGACATTATATTTGATATTCTTGGTGAGAAGCTTTGAGAGTGAGCTAAAGGGGACTTTGTGAGCAGATTCCATGCCTGGGAAGGATGAAGAACTATGGTCTGCGAGACTGTGTTGGATGACAGGATTGGCAGGTGGGTCATCACAGCACATCAGCCCACTGAGGAATGGTGCACACAAATGCAGAGGGGTGTAGGGGGCCCTGTTGCACTGAGGGTGTGCCAGAGCCTTTGTGGGACTTGTATGTAAGCAGGTGAATGGAGAACAAGTCAACAAAGAAAAGGCTGGGCAAGTGGGCAGTCCCTGGCTGTGGGGAGTCTGTGTGTCATGCCAGTGGTCATCGTGTTGGCAATGGGGAGCCATGTTTCCAAGCAATGAAAATTTGGTAGGGAGCAAGAGCTTGGGGTGGGTTGGGAATCAGTGCATCCTAAAGTTGACATCAGTGAAGGGTGAGCCAGTGTGGGGCAAAGAAAATGGGTGTGGTTTTGAAGGAGATATCTGGTTAAGCTTTGAATGTTCTGAGGCAGACATAACCATGGGCTACCGTGTGGAAATGGCCAGACTCCAAATATTATTCAAACTTTAATAGGGTATAGTTGATAATGACAACTAACTCATAATCTGGCTGGCCCAGATCTCAGCGTTTGTATGATTGATCATAAATTCAGGATAAAATTCACTATTTGCACATTGGTACTCTAGTCCCTAGAAATATGTTTCTTAAATTCACAAGGTAGACACTGTTTTTAATTCTGAAATCACTCTTGGAGAGAGACTTTCCTGCAATTTAATTTGATTCAATCAATATTTACCAAAGGTCAGTCAGGTTGATGCACTTAATATAGTAGGTCTACACAGAATACTGAAAATGAAAGGCTGGGCTTTTGGCTTTCAGTAGCTTATAATCTAATTGGAGTAAAAAATAGAGACAGTGCAGAGAACAGCCTTTCTAATAGAATGCATTGTATTTATATGAAACATATTTAAGAGAGTTGTATGTCTTATTTTATAGATTTAAGTGTTCCAAAAAGTTTTTTGAAGTGTGTTAGATTTTACTGTGGATTCCCAATATATAATGAGAGTCATGTGCCACTTGGGAAGGGGTGATTGGTGTGATGAGTCAAACCTTTCATGAAGATGGAAGTAAGGAAACTGTTGATTGCTTTTTACTGGGATCACACCTCGGGCAATTCATTGCACCCCCCTTTTAGGTATAGTGGTTTGAAGCTGTATGTACCCCAGAAAACCATGTGCTTACCAATCCATTCCTATGGGTGTGAACCCCCTCCAAGTATGGCCAGCCCAATTAGGATGGGTTTTAATTCTATTATGGGAGCCCTTTATAAGCAGAATGAAATTCAGAAATGATGAGAGAGAAAGAGAAAGCCATGGAAACACGAAGCTGAAATTCAATGGAACTTGGAAGAGAAGAGAGAGGTCGCCATGTGCATCGCAGTGTGAAAAGCTAAGACCCAAGAATCACCAACAGCTGTCTTTGAGAACATCACCTTGAAGGTGTCTTGAGTTGGACTTTCTTTTAACTTCAAAACAATAAGCAAATAAATTCAGATTGTTTAGCCTGACCCATCTCATGGGGTATTTGTTTCAGCAGCCTAAGAAACTAAAACAAGGGGTCTCCAGGACTCCTTTGGATTTTGCCAGATGCGGTATTCCTAAATGGGCAACAGAAACTCCTGATGTTGTCATTGAGAGTCACAGCCTGCACAGAGCTCTGAAGAATAAGGGACTTTTTTATAAGCTTAGAGTCAAACTTAAGGCCCTTATTTTAGACAGCTAGGGCTTTTCAAGTCAATGCTAACTGATTTCCATGTCTAAGACCCTATGTTGATTTTGTCTGCTTGCTCAGGCTTTCCTTAGGGAAGACAGGAGCTCCAACACTTCATTCTAAACATCTGCAACCTACATAAAAGGATGTGCATTCTCACCTAGAGCACAGAGTTCAAGTCTGGTTCAATGTCAGGGGGTATCAGGGTCTGAATTAGGTATGGACAGTTTAGATTTCAGGTCCATCAGCAAGGAAGGTCCTTTGTCCCAAAAAAGGTTTGCAACTCCCTCCACTGATAAGGTAGAACATGGGAGCATCATATTAATATCTGCCATGAATCTCTCCCCAACGATGGTAGAGGGCATTCACTCCACCCACTCTCAGATAAGGAACATGGAGCTGTCGGGGAAAGTATGCCTGGGCAGTAGATGGCAGCCCACCTCTTCATCTAGTGTCACCACCATGTGATTCTAATGAAAGCACATGACATATGACTGAAAATGGAATGCTTCTATGGACTGACCACAATTCCTGTTTCTTTTGAGGCAATTGTAAACAGACTGACATTTTACAATTTAAGAAAGTATTCATCGAATCCTTTGGTTTATCTGATGAAGAGAGCTGCAGAGAAGAACATGCATCTTCTATCAATCTCTCTCTCTCTCTCTCTCTCTCTCTATATATATATATATATATATATATATATATATAACCTTTTGTTCTTGCTAATTTGATTGGTTTATCACATGCAAGGCCCTCACAGGTTTGACCCCAAACAAGGGTCACCTGCAGGAAGTACCTGTGGGATGAGCATGTTTCCCTCCAGCTTTGGCAGCTGTCTCAGAGTCATTGGAATCACATTGGACTTGATGTCTTCAGATGAACCTTCAGTTAGAGCAGATGCTGGTGCCCAGAAGAAGGCTAGCCTGGAGCGATGCGCTTTGTGTTTGGGGAAGGAAACCCTCAGGTCTAGAGAGGTAGATTTTTTGCTTTCCTCAGAGTAATCAGTTAGAAGACAGCATGGTACTACAGGAAATCATTTAGAAGACAGGTTTTTCTTTTAATTGTATCAAATCCCACATATTCTTGAGAATCTTTAGAAGTGTTTTTGGTGAAAACAGCTCTCATAGAAAATACATTAAAATTCTCAGTACTTGCAAACATGTTTGCTTTAGTTCACTTGGGCGAATGGGCTCAAGTACAGTAGGGGAGAGCCAGGTATCTGTTTTTGGAGTTCAGATTTGCTCTTCCCATTTTTTTGACCGAATCTAAATTATGTTGTTGTTCTTTTTAAAGCAAGGTCACATTAAGGTTTTAAAGCAAAGCTAAGTCTTTGTAAAGGCAGGAAATGACATGAAATGCACATAAATGAAAATTACCCAGAACTGTAATGGGGAGTTTGGAAACCTACACCCTCTCTACTTGACATTTTTCTCCCCTGACAAGTGGCAGTCATGTTTTCAAAACAATCAGAGCCTGTTTTTTTATATCTATCCCTGATCCAAATTCCATTTCTTTTAGGACCCTTTGCGTTAGTGGTTCTCATTAAATGATTCTTAGTAGACTCCACCACCCACTTATCCCCTACACACTCGGGCCACCCCAGGAGCTCACAGCTGCATCTTAGTGAGAACATGCTGGCCAAGCTGGCGTGGGGACTGGCCCACACCTGCCTCCTCTGCAGAGCTCTCGGGTTCCATGAGATGGTGTCATCATGGGGTGCTGCTCACCATGTGGGCTTCATCTGGCCCATCACATGTGTGAGGGTTAAATCAGTTCATCAGTTGGCACACAAAGTCCTGAGGAGTGAGCATGTGAGCTTCTCCAAGGCTGCCTTGCTGCTGAGAGCTGCTCATTTCACTTTATAACTGTAATTTTCAGTGCAGACTGCATTGCATTCAGTGTTTGCACCCATGCCTGCCTCCCTTGTAGCATATTTCCTCAGGAAAGAGCGCATATCTTCACCTCTGTATCTACTGCAATTATCTCAGAATCAGGGAAAAATCAATGTCATAGTAAGAATGGGAAGGGATCTTTTAAAAAAGGAGCCAAAAAGAATGACCCACCGACTGATGGAATGGTGAAGCGAAGGAAATCAGAAGGTGTGAGAGTGGGTTGCTCTGGACCATTCAGGTATTTTACCCCCCACAGGTCTCAGGCATGTGTTTAGAGGTTGATGGGATCCAGTGATTCAGGCTCCATCCCAGGAGCAAGGCAAGAAGTTGGATCAAAACAATGAGAGTGCCACGTGTACAGCCATGCAACTGCAGCAGTGGGGGCCCCTGGACTTCGGGAGACACTCATGGGGTGTTTGGGATGCCCAGTCAGACACACAGATCATGCAGGATGGACTGTAGCTCCCCGTCCTGGCCCCAGCAGAGTGGGCACAGTGGGGGCACGACCTGGGCCCCAGCAATTTCCCAGGCCTGAGCCAGGCCCGCATGGGAGCGGCTTGTCCTCTCCTCACAGCAGGTGGCCATGGCCCTGCCAACCTGCTTACCCAGAAATGGCCCGAGACCAACTTCATGGCTAAAAGTGAGTGGCTGGAGCAGCTCTGGCCTCCCCACCCTGAGCAGGACTCCTGAGGACCAGGCTTGCCCCCCAGCAGCACCTGAGGTGGGTGGGGATGGCAGCACCTGGTGCAGGCTCCTTTCCAGAGCTGGGACCCCCGTCAGGCCTGGGGGCCCTTCCTGTGTCCCCTGTGGGGCCAATGCAGGTCATCCAATGCACTCTCACGAGAGGACACTGGTCACATAGTTGTCCCCCCACAGTCTAATTGGGGCAAGTTTTGGAAATATCAGAAAGATTGTCCATGCAGCTGGAAATGTGTCACCGAAGAGCCTGTAAAAGCTTACCCAAATGGCAGGAAAATGAGCAGGTGGTCACTGCACATGACCTTCCCTGAGCTCCTTTCCCCTCCCTCTGCATTTTCATGTAAATGATGGACTTCATCTCAAAACCAGATGTTGGAGAGCATGGCCCACTGGAGAGCTGAGGCACCCAAAGCCCCCCTCACAGACTCTTTCTGTTCAGCTTCTAGCTGCTTGCACGGCCCCCACTTCACGGCTCCCTGTTTACATCTGATGGAAGCTGCACAGCCTCAGGCACTCATCCTCCGTGTCCCTGCCCAAGCTCAGGATCTCCAGCTGCACCCACAGCCCTGAGACCCAGATGCCCTCTGAGGCTGCACGGTGGGTGCAGAGGACAGGAGTGCCAGTCAACCTCTGAGTTTGAGCCGTGGCGCATTTCAGCCAGCAGAGGCAGCTCTGGTCCCGCTTGCTGTTTTCATGGGACAAACATCACGGTCCGTGCCATGCCTGTGATGAAGGAGTGAAGTTTCTCTCTGCTCTGCCCATGGGGCCCCCACCTCCTGGAAAACAAACAGTGCCAGGGCTGAAGATAAAAGTGCATGGCTGTTGGGAAATTTGGGGATGACTGTAGTAGGGCATGTAGAGAGGCCTGTTCAGGGGATGTGCCCTCCAAGCCCCAAGGTCCAAGCCAGGCTGTGGGGCAGGACTAATGGGAGCCTGCCCTCACTGTGTGGAATGTTCTGCCACTTGTCATCATCATTCAACAGTTTCAATGTTGAAATGTGCTGGGAACCTCTGAGGTCACCTAGACAATAAAAAACTATTTGAAAACATTTCCTCTGCTCTTGTGTCCATTTTGAGCAAAATTAGGATTGATTTGTATAGCTAGGAGGCAGGCAGGGGCAGAAAACAAAGCTGTGGTGGAAAAATCCAAAAGGCAGCAGCTGTTGTTGGGAAACATGAGATAGTCTCTCCAATGTGGTCAGTGTCAATTGGAGCATTCAGTTCTTGTTTCTCATTCTTCCAGGGCAGAGCTAAAGCTCAGGGAGTCAGTGGGTTCCCTGGGGCAGCCAGGGGGCTGAGAGCTGGGGTGTCCCCCAGCTCTTGACTCTAAACAGATTCTCTGGTCACTAAAGATCAGAGACTCAGCAGGGAAGCATTGGATTCTTGAGGGATCTAAGTCCAAAATTTTCAATTGCTGGGGTTGCCTCTTCTTTCTGCACAATCTACATTTTAGACAGTAAAGTTGGAGCTGAGACAGAGGTCCTGGTAAATGTCACTGCAAAAGTCACCCCCTCCCAGTTGAATCCCTAGATGAGTCCCTAGTTGTTGAATCAACAACTTTCATTCTGAGGCCCCAAAATAAATATCCTCTTCTCCAGGAAGATGCCCTGTGCTTTTAAATGTTATGTCCGGACCCTCTCAGCTTTTATGCAACTGGAACTTCCCTTCAGCAGCCCTCAGTTTGCTTTATGGCAATGGTGCGTCTTATGAAATCCTGCCTTCTTGCTGACTGGTGGGCTCTGGGGGGAAGGCCTGAGTTTGTGCTGACTTCCAGGACATTCTCAGCAAGGAACACTGGCTGAGCATAAGTGCTGACACCTGCTCGTGAAAAAGATTGGGGTTTGCTCTCTATTTTATGGTTGAAGAAACCAAGAGCATGGAGTCAAGTATCTTGAACAAAATCAGGCAGTTGGAAACTGAGCGGGACAGACATCTTTCAATACCTGAGTCCAAATCGCATGCACTTTAGAGGTGTCACAGTGGGAGGGAGACGAGTAGGAAGAAGGCTGAGCCCTGCCCTGGGCCTGAACAAGTCCAAACCAGAATCTCTGCATGGGTGAGCAAGCCCCACGCTCATGGCACCAGTCTCATACTACCATTTTGACTCCCTGTTCAGTTGTGAGCTCCTTGAGGGCAGAGATGAGCTACCTGTGATGCACATCTGCAGAAACCAGCACAGGGCTGCCCCTTGTGCTCAAGATGTGCATACCATGTAGTAACTGCAGGATCTGTGAAACCACGGAGGAAGAAGAGAGGGAAGGAAAACACAATGCGGAGGTTTGAATTGCTGCCATTGAGTTAACTGCATTCGTCCCTGACTTCTTTCATGTTTGCTGAAAAGTTCTGCTGCTCCACTGCTCTCATTATTCTACAAATGGTATTTTATTCATTCTGCTGTGTGTGTGGTGAGTGTGTGTGTGTGCATGTGTGTGTGAGTGTGTGAGAGTGTGTGTGCATGTGTGTGTTTGTGGGCCCCAGGAAGGACCTCCTGGAGACCAGGTTCTATGTGGTGGCAGAGACAGCAGCCTGCCCGAGGGAGTGAGGAGGAGGATGGGGCCCAGAGAAAAGGAATGCAAACTCATCAGTGCAAGAGACATCCCTGGGCCTGCTATGTCACTTGTGGCCATGTTTGACATGGATCACAAAATTTAACAAAATGTGGTGGGAGTCATGGATGTGTCACTGTGTATATGTGCATGTGAACATGTGTACATGAGTATGTGAATGTGTGAACAGGACATGAACATATGTGTATATGTGTGTACATGAGCATGTGTGTGCATGTGTATATGAACATGTGGGTACTAGTGTAGATGAACACATGTGCATGTGTACATGGACATGTGTGTAAACATGCATGTGGATATACATGTACATGTATGTATACATGTGTGTGGATGTGTGCGTGCACATGTGTATGCTTGTGCACATAAGCACATGAATGTGCATGCACATGAGAATATAAACCTGACTGTACATGTGTGCATGAACATGCATGCATGGACATGTGTGCAAACATGTGTGTGAACATGCATGTGCTTTCGCACATGAATGTGTGCACACATTTAAATGAACATGTGTGTACACATGCATGAAAGTATGTGTTCACATGCACATGAAAGTGTGGGTAGACATGCACATGAACATTTGTGTAAATGTGCACATGAAAGTGTGTGTGCTTGTGTACACGAACATGGGTATACATGTGTACATGAACATGTGTGTACTCATGCACATGAACATGTGCATGCACGTGAACATGAGCATGTGTGTACTCATGTACATGACCATGTGTGTACTCATGTACATGAACATGGGGATACATGTGTACATGAACATGTGTGTATTCATGTACATGAATGTGTGCATGCAGGTGGATGAAGCACAGCTCCCGCAGGCCAGTTTCAGGACTCACTCATGCTGGGATGGAGAGAGATTCTTTCACAGGGCACCTGGGCACCAGCTGGCTCTCTGCTGGCAGAGGCCATGTAGGCTACTTTTGGTTCAGAGCGGGAGATGCCATTCTGCCTGCCAAAATGGGGATAGGGGCAGCAATGTTCGAATGACCACACTTTCTCCCCATGCTGACTGTGCCTCCGTGAGGAGCTTGGCAATGGGCTCAAGGCCATTCGCTTCCTGCTCGCCAGCCTCCTGGGCAAGTCACCTCACCACCCTTGCTTAGGGCTGGGCCTCTGTGAGTGGACGCCCCACAACCAGGGACTCCCTTTTGACATTTTATGTACTTAAGGTTGCATCTGTAGATGAGCTGTGTGATAATTTTTAGAGTAGAAACTAATTCCATTGCTAGCCCCATTCTAGAAGGATAGATAAGAAACTGGCAATATCGATTGCTCCAAAACAGGGAAACTAAACTTACAGGTGGGTAGAAAATTTACTGTTCACTGTATCCTTTCTTAAACTGTTGAATTCAATTTGTGTTTGCATCATTATATATAAATAAATACTAAGTATGTTTAAAGTGCCTTGAAGAAAAGTAGCTGGTAGACATGCGAGTGGCTGCTGACATGCTTGGCCTTTAGCGAGTGATCAAAATGGAATAGCAGTTTTCCCTGGACATGGGCCTGAATTCCCCCCTCCACACACACAGCTGCCCAGGCCTGTGGGGGCCAAGGTTACCCGGGAGCCTTGTGGCTTTGTCTGTGTCCCAGAGGAATCTACCAAGTGCCCTGCTATTGCTGTGTCATTGTTTGAATGGTGGCTGCATCTCAGTGGGCCCTCTGACCCTGCCTGGCTGCTGGAAACCCATCTCCATCCCTCTTCTCAGGCCACAGGGTGCTGATTGGCACTGGGCTTCAACCCTTGGGGCCGTGCCCTGCCCACAGGTCTGGACTGCTGCATTTGGTTGGGACTCTCTGATGGTTCTAATCGAGCTCATTCATGTCCTGCATTGGCTGGCCATCCACTGAGCTGGACCACCCCCAACTGAAACACTGGCCTAACTCATTCCTGCTCCTCTTCTCTCTCATCCACTGCCAGGCTGCAGCTGGTATTTCCTCATAGCTATGGCAGCAATCTCGATATGACTATGCCTGCATGTGAGTGTCTTTCATGACCCTACTGGCAACATATCTATTCACATCTTCCAGCTCTGCCAGATCTAGTCCTGTGGCCACCAGAGGGACAAGGAGGCATGCCCTGCAAGGGTTATTTGAATGGATTCACCAGAAAGCAGAGTATTCTCATGTGAAGTTTTATTTGAAGGTAAAAGAAATGATTCTGCAAGAGAAAGAGAACCTGGTGAGCAGAAGTGTCTGAGAGGCATCCTGAGCCCACTGAGGGGTCTTGGGCCTATGATCAGAGCCCCCAGCTATGCCAAGCAGCACCCTCAGAGCAGCCAGGGTAGATGTACCCCAGGAAAGGGATGCCAGCTCCAGAGGTTCTGAGTGATGAGAGCACAGAGCAGGAAGCCACAGGCACTACTGATGCAGGAGTGCTTAGCTGTCAGGATGGTGCTGCTTCCTCACCCTGTGTGGACACAAGCACCAGCAGCAAACTTCTCAGAGCCCTGAGCCCCTCTTCCCTGTGAAATGCATCACACACACACCCAGAGTGTGTATGAGTTTAAGGATGCCTCTGCCAATCCACAGGCACCTGCACGGTCCGTGCCTCTGATTAAGAGAAGTGTGCAGGGCATACTAGATTAATTGGGGTGTGGGTTGTAAGACTGGGAGAGGGGGCCCCCTGACCAGGGCAGGAGGCCACTTTCTGACCATCTTCTTTATGGCTGCCTCTTCTTCAGATGCTGCACGGTGGAGCGTTTTGAGAAAACTGCTTATGACATTGGCACATTCAGCACTGAGGGTTATTTTTCCCTCCCCCTCACATTAGAATCATTTTATTCAGGCATAGATTTCCCCTGCTGTTCCTTCCTCCTGTATCACTTACAAGGGAAAAGTGATCTTGCTTTTCACTTTTGATTTGTAAGGAAAGAAAATAATTCCTTTCCCACCATGCAGCTAGGGCTCCAGCCCTGACTCCCTGCATTCCCGGGATGCCTGCACTGTCACCCAGCACCCATCAGCTATCCATACCCTTCCTGCCCTGCTCTGGCTCATGAGGCCATGTGTCCCCCTCGGCTCATCCCCAGCCAGCATATGTGCCCGGCTGCAGGGACTAGAGGGTCCTGTGGCCCGCAGTGGGCCCCAAGAGCCCAGCAAAGCCATTGGCATCAGGCTGACCACATGTGTGTGAGTCCTGTGGTTCCTGATCATGGCCAATCAGAGTGGCTGGCAGACCTGAGGGAAGGGCTCAGGAAAGCAGCAAGGCTGCTCAGCAGATGGGCTTTTCTCTATAATGGGTGGATAAAACCTTTGCCTTCTGGTTTCTGAGTCATCCATGTGGCAGCTCCCCACCCACAGGCTCTGCCTGTTCAGCAGCCTGAGGCAGCTGTTGGCAGCCCTGTGGCCCTGTCCATCAGTCCTGGATGCCCCTCTCATATGAGCCTTTTTTGTCTCCTGAATTTTGGCTGCCTGTCCCAGTCACAGCCCAGCTCCTGGCCATAGGTCTAATGCTTGTGTTCATTAACTTCCCCCACTGTTTGAATTTTGCTTTCAATTGAAAAATTGAAGAGTTGGATTAAATGGAGTCAAATGCAGCAGAGACATCTGGAGACTGGACCCAAGTTGTGCTGAGTTTTATTACCTTTCAGAGTATGTGTCTTGGGTTCAAGCAGACCTGGGTTGAATACCCACCTG
This sequence comes from Tamandua tetradactyla, assembly GCF_023851605.1. Classification (NCBI taxonomy): domain Eukaryota; kingdom Metazoa; phylum Chordata; class Mammalia; order Pilosa; family Myrmecophagidae; genus Tamandua; species Tamandua tetradactyla. The sequence goes on from NW_027518262.1 coordinate 276,227, forward strand.
GCACTGCTCTCCATTTGCATTTGGACAAGTCTCTCAACTTCCCTGATCCCCAGTTCCCTCTCTGTAAAATGGAACTTATCAACTCTCCGATCTCAAACAAATTATTTAACCTCTGTGAGCATCTGTTCTTTTGCATATGAAATAGTTGCCAGTAATACCAGGTGCACCTATTTCACACATTTGCTGTGAGGAGTGGATGAATCCACACCATGAAACACTCAATCTGGGGCCAGGAATATTCATTCCATGATTACCAATAAGCACAGCTCTGGGTTCTTCCATTCATGCTCTAACTGGAGATCAAGAGGCAACCAACATTTAAATGTTTTAAGAAAAGCTTCAAGGATTGAAATAAAGAGAGGGGATGAATTTAGAGTGTTCCAAGAGCCTTAAGAATTTGGGCTGTCAAAGGCAACTTTATTTGTGCTCAAGCTACTAATTTGGGCATGGAATGAGTCTCTGTGCATGTCCCTTCCCAGCACTCATTGCATTTGACATCAGCTTAGCATCCCACTCATAGAAAGAGACTAATCCTGAGATATATAGATCCCAGAGAAATATAGGTCTGAGAAGGGAGGCCAATCCCCCTTTTTGCTTTCCAGAGAGAACTTACTGGATCTGCTGGTGGGTTGGGTGTTGGAGTGAAGGGAAGGGGTTGTTGAGTAAGGATCTGTGATTTTCTGTTTCATCTACTAGGATATTGGGCAGTTTCATTTAATGTGTGGGAAAGCTCCAGAGGTGTAGATTTGGGGGTAAGAGATAGGATCCAGCCCAGGGCAGGGGCCTCTACCCACAGGGAGGATGGTTTTTCTACCTTAGAAAGAGAACCACTGAGGTATAAGTGGCTCCACTCATTATTGGTAGGCATGGCAGGTGGTGCATGAGAGGGCTCCCCTCATTTAGATGAATGCACTGCACTGGCTTGCTGGGGTGGGATGGCATGTTGGGGAATGGAAGATGTCCATATGAATTAGGAATTTTGGAGGTGGGTTCTGAGTGTTATTGTGGGAGCAGCTGGCTGAGACATGTGAAGGGACCAATGGGAACTCAGAGGTCAGTACCTGAGAACCCAGGGCTCCAGCTGATGCTGAAACCTGAGATGATGGCAGGAGTCAGGGCCAGAAAGTCCAAGCTGGGTGCCCACCTCCAGGGCATCAGAAGGAGGGTCCCAGACACTGCACTTCTCTTGAGGGGCAACCCCACTATCTTAACCTCACAGTCCATGCCCCAAACTCGGTGCTGGCAGAGGCTGCTCTGTCACATCTGTCAATGAGGCTGGCCATTCCTTCCTTGCTCTGTGTCCTTTTGAAGAGTCACTAAAGTGTGGCCTTGCAGGCTGTCTCATGACCTCCCTACTTTAAGGGGTGCTCCTTAACTCAGCCCTTTCAAAGGGAGACAGGAGATTTCCTTGGAAGAGTTGCTTCAGCAGTGCTTGGCTCCGAAGATCAGAGAGTAGAGCTGAAAGCCTTAGTGCTGGGATGAGCTGGAAGTGCAGTGCAGTGTAGTGTGCCTGCAAGGGGCTCTGAAGGAGCGACTCATCCCACAGCACAGGGACGAGTTCTGCAGCTGAGCTGGCATCGGAGCAGACCCGATCCCCTCCCTGGGCTCTGCAGCTTTTTGTTTCTGTCACCTTGTGGTGAAAACAATCACATCACAGCTGTAAACTCCTGTTACAGCACCATGAGCCACTCCACTTGTGAGATCTCTTTGGCTTTAAATAAGAAATGTGCTATAGCAACAAGAGCTAGAATCTGGGCTCACAAATCTGGGTTCACATTTCACTATCATGTTAATAATTGAGATTCTCAGTAACTTCCCCCAAATTTCAGTGTGTGTTGCATAATCTGCAAAATGGGTATGTGCTTCCTGGGGTCATCCTGGGCATTAAATGAGCTGAAGTGGGAAGCAGGCAAAAGTGAGCAGCCAAGTCTGCTGCAGGCAGACTAAGAACTGATGCCACCTGAGCCCCAACCCCAAGCTGGCTCTGGACTGTGTGGAGCTTTTTCTCAGCCTGGTGCTTCTGGGCACTCTTCCAGCCACAGTGACATGCTGTGACTCCAAAGCAATTGGGAAAATAAGATTAGACATTATGTGTGGGGTCTGGAGACATTAGAGCTTCCAGCCATAACTGTACCCATGTTCTCCATGCCATATTTTTTCTGTAAAACCCAATCCCTTCCCTTCACCTTCCCAGCTGGGGAGCGCAAAGAGATGAGACCAGCATAGATGAAAATAAGGGGAAGCACCAAAAAGGATATGGCATATTGAAAGAAATAATTTTTATTACAAAATTTAATAAGTTATTTTTTCTAGTGATTTCTTACTACCTATCAAATGATTTTTGAAAGCATTTATTTGGTACTAGAGACTGTGGAATTCAAAATTCTTTGCACCCATAGGCATACAAAATTTCCCTGGACACTGGAATGTAATTGAGCCCTTTAAAAATGTGCCTTTCTTAACTTCCTTATAATTAAATAGTATAAAATCAATTAAGACTTTTCAATGTTTGTATGTTCTTTTTTGCATGGGCAGTTACCAGGAACTGAACCCGTCAATATGTTTTAACTGATATTTTCTTAAATGGTTTCAAAAATAAGGCTTTTGGGCAGGCCACGGTGGCTCAGCAGGCAAGAATGCTCGCCTGCCATGCCAGAGGACTCCGGTTCGATTCCCGGTGCCAGCCCATTTAAAAAAAAAATTACAAAAAAATAATAATAATAAGGCTTTCCATTTTCTTGTGAATAAGCAGCAAATGTTCATACAGCTTTTGTAATTGAATAACAACAAATTAACATCTCCCATATCAGGAAAACTGGTCACACAGCTAATTTAATGGGCAAGAAAACAGACTGGCCACTTAAACTATCAAAGTCCAAGTGATGCCATAATTGTTCATGTCATATGGGTCCTATAATCAAAGTCTGAGTGATGTCATAATCATTTATGTCATGTGGTGTCCTGTAAGGTCAGCACCCAAATGACATCATAATTGTTTATGTCGTGTGGTGTCCTGTAAGGTCAATGCCCGAGTGACATCATAATCGCTTATGTCATATGGTGTCCTGTTAGGTCAATGCTGGTTCTGACCTTGCCTTAGACATCTTGAACTAGTGTCTACCCCTTCTCTGATCTTAAATGTTTTCAGCTTTGAATCGGAAAAAAATCCCCTTTTAGGGTAATACTAAAAAATAGGGCACTAGAGAGGCTTTGTGAATCTACTTCAGTGATGATGATGGTATAATGCTTTTCCATTTTTAATGCAGAGAATTTATCGATTAATTTGGAGATGACCCATGTCTTTATGATATTGAACCGTCTTTATGCTACTCCTCAATCACTGCTTCATTACCTTTTCCTCTCCATCAGTGCTTCTTCACAGAATAGGCTATTGCAACATGAGTGGACTGAGATGCTTCTGTGAAGAGCTTTCCTGAAAACTAGCATTTGGGCATCTCTATTTCAGGCATTACATTAGTGCACCCACAGTTATCATAACAACCAAAATGCTCCTCCATTCCAGGAATTTTCTGCCCTTCAATCATTTAAAAATGTATTTCCATAGAACTTTTCTTATACATTTTTAAGGGTCATTTTTGTGTATGTTATAGTTCTTATTGCTATCTAGAGTACAAGCTTTTCCTTCTCATGTTTTAAAGATCCCATTCCTTTGCATTTTCCAATTGGCTTTCTTTCTTCTGTTGGATTTTTGGTATGTAAATTATGTATCCAGTGAAGTTATTAAACATTGTTATTAATTCTAATTGTTTCTAGATTACTTTTAATTTTCTCTAGAGACACTTGTACCAATAATAGGTAGAGATAGATTTCAATCTTTTCCTTTTCATATTCTTGAGAAATTATTTGTCTTATCTTATTTCTTTCAGTTGCACCTCTCCTGAATATTGCTGAATATATGTGATGATAGTGAGCCTCGCTGTTTCTGACTTAAAGGAAAACCTTCCACATTTTCAGCATTGAGGCTGGATTAGTAATTGGAGCAGGCTGTGTGGGGTGGTGAGTTGTGCCTTACCACAGGTGGTTCAGGGCTTCTGAGCTCTGGTCCCAGGTGCTGCTTGGCTCCACAACTCCAACCCTGGGGCTGTGTCCTTTTTCTCAGAACTCCCAGGTAAATGACTCAAGAGCTACAGACTCAGAGGTTAAAAAAGGCTTTGTCCAGCCTATTTGAATAAAAAGAAGGACATCCCCAGACATCCATGGTGTCCAGTTTGAACCAAACTCAAACTCAACCTTCTTGCTCCCAATAAAGCTGAAAAACCCCCAAGGCCCAGGCTGAGGCAGGGGGTTCACCAGCTGGGGAGGGGCAGATAGGCTGCTTCCTCCCCTCCTCACTCTGCACCAGCTCTGATGTTCCTGGGGACACTTGACTCTGACCTTCTGCTTAATGGGTTGCTGCTTAGAAACACTGTTAGGGGATGGTGAGCTCCTGCACCAGCCAAGGTGCAGCACAAAACAGACCAATACTGCTAGGCATCACCAGGTCAGCCTGCCCTGCATGGTGCTGCAGTCAATGCCCCAGGCTCTTAGAAGATCCCAGAATGGTCCACAGAACTTCTCCTGCCAGTCTACTCAACCTGAGCATCTGTAGAGATGGGAGCTTCTTAATGTCCACTGGGTCTGTTTAGTCAAGGAAAGAAAACACTTCACAGCTCTTGACAATCTGCATTTTTCCTCCCTTTGTCCTTTTTCATTAGAAATCCCTTCTGCCTCATTCGATGGCAGTCTGACTTCCTCCTGGACAAGAGAGTAAACTCGCCTGTGGTCACTGTCTCTGAGCTCTTCCTAGGGGCTAATTCAGGCCATGCCTTTCTGCACCTGCCTGTCTCCCCACCTTTTTAGACCCCACTCCTCCAGAGGCTCTTGTCCTCCCCCATGTGCTCCCTCAAGGAGACTCCAAGACCTGAAGCATAGATGACAGAGCTGAAAGGCCTTTGCAGGCCTCAGGGTCTCACTCCAGGGTGTCCAGGATGCCCACTCACCCAGCTCTGGAGTCAGGAACTGAACTGAGGCTCTTCCATTGAGGGCTGTCCCCTCAGTGTCAGTCAGTCCAAGACTAGCATGTTCATCGCCATTTCTGCTTCCTTTACAAAATCACCCAAAAACCATAAGTGGTGGCTTAGCTCAGTATATCTCCCCCTCTCAGATGTTTGCCTTTAAGAGGATTTCTGCAGATCTTGGGACTTTGATCAGAGGATTCTGTCTCTAATGGCAGGATTTCATAAATTCACACAGAGAGTAGGCAGAACTATTTGGGGAGACAGAGGTTGGAATTTGCTGGTATTTATGTTATTTCACATTTTGTTAGGAACCCTCTTCTTTGAGCACAGTCAGGCCACATGAAAGTTTCCTCTTCTTGCCTGATGCCTCCCCCACAGCCAGAAGCTGCAGGCAGACACAGTGCTACCACTGACATGGCATTTCCCATCTTCCTCTCAACCAACTGTGGGCAACTGAGCAGGAACAAGAGGAAAACAACAGTGCACAACCAAAGGCTGGTCTAAACACAAATTAGGAAAATGTAGAACTTTTCTTAAAATATCTTGTGAAATCCCAGACCATGCACCCCCCAAAATATATCTTGTGAACTATAGCTCTGCTGAAAGTTGCAAAGCCAATCTTGCTTACTACTGAAGATTAGTAGTTTAGCTTCATGATGCCAGGGCACCTCAGTCCTGTTCATTCCAAAAGGAACAGTCTTACCAACAGAATTTCTCTTAAGTAGGATTTTAAATTATTTTCAAGTTAATTAATTCATTCTCCAAATGCTCATTCATTCATTCTATAAATTCATTCATTTGTTCTACACGAATCAGTGCACTGGGCATCCAGCTCTCTCTGGTAATGGGAGATGGTGAAAGAGACAGCTAAGGTCTCAGCTGCCATGGAGCAGCCATTCTAACAGGAAGGAATGGAGAAGAGGGTGCAGGGCCCAGCAATTCTCTGTTTGTACCTCCAAAGAACTGAAAACAGCTACTCCAACAAATCCTTGTACCCAAATATACCCATAAGCACTATTCACTATAGCCAAAAAGGTGGAAACAAAGCAAATGTCCATCAATGGATGAAAGGATAAACCAAACACTTAAACGGATATGGTGGAATATTATTTGGCCATGTGCAGGAGTGAAGTACTGGGCAGGCATGCTACAGTGTGGAGAGGCCTTGGCAACACGACACTGAGTGAAAGAAGACAAACAAAAGGTCATGTATTGGGTGATTCCATTTATACAAACTGTCCAGGTAAATCCATAGAGACAGAAATCAGACTGTGGGGAGATGGGAATTGGGAGTGGCTGCTCAGTGGGTAAGGGGTTTCCTCTGAGTTGAGAATGTTTCAGAAGTTGATAGAGGCAGTGGTTGCACAATATTGTGCATGCACTAAATGCTGTGGGATTGTGCATTTTCATATGGTTCGTTCGATGCCAGAATTTCACATGGATTTAAAGTAAAGGTGCTGAGATGGAGACTCAGCAAGTGCCTCTTTAGCTTGGCTGGATAAAGAAGGCCTCTTTGAGGAGGTGGTACTTAAGCTGAGATGTAGGATTAGAAGCCAGTTGAAGATCTTGGGAGAGAATTTGCTAGAAAGGGGGAATGGCCAGGGATCCTTAGGGACAATGGAAACCTGTGAGAATAGAAGGAAAATGTGGCTGGAGCCCCTGCAAGTCTGGGGGGGGAAGTGATGACATGAGAGAGAGCTCATGGGGGCTTCTTTAATCCTCACTGAGTTTGTCTCTATCTCTAATTGAGATACAACTTCAAGCAGAAAAGTAGAGACATAATCTGATTTACTGTATTCCATCTACTACAGGGTAACATCAATTTTGCAATTTTCCATGGTTTTTGGTATTGTTAAGAAAGACTAAAACTCTGCTAATTACATTCTAATGTGAGTGAAAGGCACTTTTCATTTTAGAAATTTTACAACATGAGAAAATGTGTCTTAGAATTTTGAATACGATAAGTTTAAAAATGAACATTCTGATATGGTAAGTTTAAAAAAGACTATTCTGATCTTAGTGCAGAAAAGGGTGAGGGGTGGGGATTGAGAAAATCCAGAAGATTTAGCATTGCTACTCGAATAACCCAGGATAATGACCAGAAGGGGGTGGTGGGAAGGAGAGCAGAGTTCTCCAACCCCATGTCCATCTGTCCATCTGTAGGCACAGCCCCCACTAACTGCCTGCAGATGGGTTACAGCACAGCTGTCAATTTCACTATGCCTTTGATTGATTACAAAACAAACACAGTAATAAAGCTGTCAGAAGAGGCTCTGAGATCAACCCTGTGATGCTATAGCAGGACTCGTCAGCAATTGAAACAGCAAATGTTCCCAATAATCTAACAGACAGAGGGTTCTCATTTGGGGGCATTATCATTTCCTCTTTACATCCCATATCTTTGCCTTTCATTTCTGGCATGGCCTGAAACACAGCACTCCCTTCTATTCCCGCCCTCCACCCCATAGCTTCCAGCCCTATCCTACTTAGAGTTTTTGTCTTTTAAACCATTCATCCAAAGTCAAATTTAAGGTTACCTTTCAGCTTTGGATTCTGAAAGGTGATGATTTAAAGTGCTCTTTAAAATTAACACTAGCCAGCCTTGACCGTGGGAATTCTCACCAGTGTCACAGGAGTGAACATGAACAAAGAACCACGCAAGCAGGAAACAAAGTAGAAGTCTACACCTCCTATGAGTCAACTGATCTGCTCTTCGCTACCTATTAACTTGACAAATACACCGCAGTGAAATGCTGTGAATAACACAACTAAATCCTAAGGTCATCATTAAATTAACTGAACATTTTCCATACAGCAAAGTTCCCCCTGCTCTGCTCTGGAACTTTTTTCAAAATCAAATTTATAGCCTCCAAATATGTGCTCAGACTATTTAATTGTGACTAAGAACTTCAAGGCCTATTTATTCCTTTTGAAGAATAGTATCAAGTAACTTAATGAGAAAGTGATGTGTGAAATGTAAGGCAGATGATATAAAAATGCTAATTTTAGAAGGTAGCTGTGGTCTATAGCAGTGTACTCAGGAAGGGAATTAGCAACATTGAGTGCCTATCTGGAAAATCATTTATGTGTGCTATGCCACTTAATTTTGACCATAAATCTATAAAGCCACCATTATAATGCCGTTTGTACCAATGAGAAAACTGAGGCTCAGATTGCTAACTGATTTCCAAGTCTCACTGAAGGACTATGTTTATTCCACGATGCTCCACTCATCTTTATTTCTACCACTGTCTTGCTTGTTTTCACTCTCTAAAAGTTAATAAAGGAAAAATATCAAGTAATATTAAATTCTTAACACTGAACTTTTAAGATTTATTTTTAATTTTACTACAAGTAAATCCAATAATACATAGATACAACTTTATCATGGATATGTTCACTCTATTCTAGGATAAGAATAATACACAAATATGAAGCATATACTATGGATCAAACCACTACTGCAACATGCTGCAGCATGAATGAATCCTGAGAATATGCTGAGTAGAATATCCAGAAGTAACAAATGTCACAAAGACAGGTACAGGCGGAGAGGAACAGGGAGTTGTTGTTTGTTGAGTACAGACTATTTGGACATTTTAAAATAAAATTTAATATATCTTAATTTTAATTTTTTGAAAAGCACTCTTGCATGTGGTCTGTGATGCTTAGTTGTATGTTAAAACATGTATTTATGTTACTGCTACCATGTATGTTAAAATAATTACACTAAGGAGACTCAGGGTTTGGTTCCATCTCTGTTACTAAATAAGTGCATTCCCATAAATTTATTGATTCACTTTTGTATTCTCAATGTCTTCTACAATACCTAACCTATAGCTGATGATAGAAAATGCCTGCTTGAAAATTGGTTTTTAGTCTGTAAAATGGGAATGCTGAGAGCTTCAGTGTTTTCAAATGACTGAAATAAGACAACATATACAAAATGCAAACAACTTCCAACTGTACAGCATATGTATTCAATTAATCTGAAAATATTAAATAGAAAAATAAAAACCATTGAAAAACCAACAGGAAGCTTTTCTCTTTCTCACTGTGGCATGTGGGATGCTCGGGCCCAAAGCCCTCACGAATGCATCAGCTCTGAGGTGGGCCCTGGTCCACGTGCCTGGTGGCCACCCAGGCACTAAGATAGGGCACGAGAGATGACAGATCGTTCTGGATGGTTGTGTGATTCTGTGTGGTGCAGAGCTTTGAAGGTGCCTTTGGGTGTAGTAGCAGCTGGTTGCTGGGGTGTATTTGGGGAGCAGATTGATGTGACTGATGGAGGTCAGAGCCTGGAAGCCTTTATGAGCAGGCGTGGGGGCCTGGCTGTGTCACAGTGAAAGGAGAAGTGGCAGAAGACTTGAAGCTGAGGATGGTGACCTCCTTTGGCATCTAAAGGAAAGGAGACAGTTTCTTTTTAGTACATGAAAAATGTGGGTCCCAGAGAGGGTGGGACATCTCAAAAGGAGAAGGAAGATCGAAAGGACGAAGACAACAACTTCTACTCTCTCCAGAGTAGTTCTAAGAAGGTAGGTTTCAGCACAGCATGATCTCCCACAACGAAGCTGTAACCACACACCTCCCAAAGATATTGCCAGTGTTGAAGTAAACTTTGGGTAAGTTCTTTTGCTGGACATTTAAAATTTAGTAAGGAATGAACTAAATCATTGAGAAGGCCTCTTCCAACGTGGATAGCACACTCTCTTCCTTCCCCCCATCTGCACATGATTTCTGAGACACTGTGGAATGTTGTGTTAGTGATTTGTAAAGTTCTCCTTCAAGGTCTGTCCTGTAGGCTCCCAGGTGGCCTGGCAGCAGGACGTGCTCACAGGGCCCAGGCATGCTGGGTGGAAGGATCAAGGTGGCATGACTAGAGGGACACGATGTGATGCATCAGGTGGGGCGGCAGGGCAGCTCCGCCTTTGCTCCTGGGACTGCCACATGGTTGAGCTGCAAATGACTGGGTGCTCCCCGTGCTGAGAGCTTCCCACTCTAGTCAGGTGCTCCCGGCGCTATAGGGCCTCCGGCTCTGACCGGGTGCTCCCCGCGTTGAGGGCCTCCCACTCCACCATAGAGCTACTCTCCTCCCAGTGAGATGTGCTCTGCCACCCGTGGAAGGTCTTCACAAATAAGTGAGTGGATTAAACATTCCTGGGGACATTGCAGAATGCTCACGCATTCATATTTTCCATTAATGTAAATAATTCTAAGGTTCATCTCTTCATACATACTGAACATTCAGTTTTCTAAACACAGGATAGCATCAGGTCTCTATACCATGCATTGTGCTGAGCTACGGCTTGTATAACTAACGGTTTCTGTGAGTTTTGGAATGCTTTTCATGAATTTTGTATCTTAAATATTTTTATCTTAATATCTTAATTGTTAATTAATTAAGATATCAAAGTCAATAAGCAAAATTTGGTATTTTCCCACTCTCCAGGACAATTGTTTTAAACCTTCTTTCCCCTCCTCACTTTAAGCAAATTATCCCATCTCCAATCTTGAAGAGAGAGAAAAAAAGTCTGTTGGTACACAACATTAAACTACATCTACTAATATCTGCTTTCAAATTATTCTTTAATTGAAAGCTTCATTGAGGTATAATAGTCATAAAAACCAATCATATTTGAAATGTAAAATCTGACACGGTTTGGCATCAGAAACTCCTTTTAAAGCCATGGTCTTGGTCAAGAAAGTGAACACATCCTCACTCCCCAAATCCCACATGCTCCTTTGCTGCTTTCCAGTTCCTTCTTCAGTCCTCCTCTTCAGGACCACGGATAGGTTTTCTGTCATCCCACGTTATTTTGTTCTTCCTAAAATCATATTTAGATGGACTCACACAGTATGTCCTTTTTGGGGTGCGCAGTGTGGAGGTCTGGTTTCTTTGACTCGATGTCAAGAATAAATTTTGAAATTTGTGTGTGCAGTGGTGTGTATTCATAATGAATTCCTTTATACTGAGGAGCAGTGCTCCATTGTGTGGATATATTAAAGCTTAACAGTTCATCTGGTGATGGAAATTTGGGTTGTTTTCTGCTTTTGATTATTGCAACTAATGCTGCTTATATATGAAATTCCCATCTTAGACTTTGTAGGGACTTCTGCTTTCTTCTCTTCAACATTGCCTAGGATTGGAATGGTGGGATTGTAAAGTAGGTATATATTTAGATTTTTAAAAACAACTGCCAAACTATTGTCCATACTGTTTGTATTATTTTTAAATCCTCTCCCCTGTATATGAGTTCCAGTGTTTCCTCTCCAACACTTGAAATGATCAATCTTTTTTAATTTTAGTCATTGTAGTAGATGGATAGAAGTATCCAATTTTGGTTTTAGATCACATTTCCCCAAGGATTAATGATATTTTGCACCTTTTCATTTGCCCATTTGCCATCCATATAGCTGCTATGGTGAGGTGTCATATTTGGTGAAAGGAGTTCAGATCTTTTGCCCAGTTGGGGTTTGGTTGGGTATTTTTTCTTATTATTGAGTTCTGTTAAGAGTTATTTATGTACTTTGGATATAAGTCATTTATCAGTTTAGAATTTGTAAACATTTTCTCTATTCTGTGTTTGTCATTTCATTTTCAAAGCAGTAAATTACAAAGAGCAGCATTTTTAATTTTTTATGAAGTACAAATTATTGCGTGTTTTTCTTTTAAGGACCATGTTTTTGGTGTCATATCCAAGACATATTTGCCCAATTGAAGGTTGGAAGGATCTTTTAAGTTTTCTTCTAGATATTTTATACTTTTAAGCATTACATTTAAGTGTATGGTGCATTTTGAGTTAATTTTCATATATGGCTTGAGATGTTTATTAAAATTCTTTTTTTTTCATATAGATGCCCAATTATTTCAGTATTATTTATTGAAAAGACTATCATTTCTATGCTGAATTGCCTTGACACTTTGGGGAAAATTTGCTGTCCATGGAGTTTTTTCCTGGATTTCTTTTTTTCTGTACCATTAATTTATATGTCTGTCTTTAGAGCAATATGCTCTCATAATGTAGCTTTAAAACATCTTGATACCAGGCAGTGCTGGCTCTTTGACATAGTTCTTTTTTCCAATTTACTTTGGCTAGTCTATATCTCTTGCTTTTCTGTTTGTATTTTAAGACTCAGTAACAAAACTTGATTGTGACTGCATTGATGCTATAGGTCAACTTTACATGGTCAAACTTATAAACCATGTTTGCAACATATCTCATTATTTAAGTCTCCTTGGATTTCTCTCAGCAATTATTTATTCTTGTTAGAGTTTTACATCTTTTGTCAGATTTATCCCCAAATACTTCATATTTTTGATAGAATTGTAAATATTTTAATAACAATTTCCAATTGCTAGAATATAGAAGGAAGTGTTTTTGTGTTTTAATTTTGTATACTGAAAATTTGCTAAATTTACTTATTAGTTCTTACAGCTTTATTGTAAATTATCTAGTATTTTAAATATAAATAATCATGCATTCAGTAAATTAGAAGAGTTTTATATTTTCCCTTGGTATCTGGATGCCTTGTATTTCTGTTTGTTGCCTTATTGCAGTGCTAGAATCTGTAGTATGATGTGAACAGAAGTGGTGAGAGTAAACAGCTTTGACATGCACCTGGTTTTAGATGGAAAAGCAGTCTTTTGTCCTTAGGTATGCTGTTATTAGTAAGTTTATTATAAATGTCTTTTATTATAGGCATTGATTTTACCATGAGAAAGTTCCCTTCTGTTCTGAATTTGCTGAAAGTTTTCATTAAGAATGGATTTTTAAATTTTGTCAAATGTTCTTCTCCATCTATTAAAATTATTTGGTTTTCTACTTTTAATTTGTTAATGTGATTATGCTAATTGGTTTTCAAATGTTATATCAACCTTGCATTCCTTCAATAAACCCTACTCGGTCATTACATATCATCTAATTTATACACTTTGGGGTGTGTCTTGCTAAAATTTTGGTTAGGATTTTGCATCTATATGAAACTTAGTTTCTTTTAATGTCTGTCTAGTTTGATATCAGTGTAATGCTGGCCTATAAATTGGTTTAAAAGTATCCTCTCCTTTTCAAATTTCTGAAAGTGTTTGTATAGAATTGATATTTCTTTTCTCAAATGCTCATTGCAGTCAGATGAAACTAATGGGGACCAGAGTGTACTTTAAGGAAAGGTTTTAACTGAAATTCAATTTGTTTAATAGATAAAGTGCTATTCAATTTATATATTTCTTCTTGTTTGAACTTTAGTAGTTTCCATTTTTCAAGGAATGAGAACATTTCATCTAAGTTGTCAAATTTTTGGCATGGGCAGGCTCTGGGAATTGAACCCAGGTCTCTGACATGGCTGGCAAGGATTCTGCCTTTAAGCCACCATTGCACCACCCTGGCAATTGTTTTTTTAATAATATTCCCTTATTATCCTTTTAAATATATGTAGAAATTGTAGGTGTGTCTCCTCTTTCATTGCTGATACTGGTAAGTTGTGTCTTCTCTTTTTTTCTCTATCAGGGTGACTAGAGGTTTATGTCATATTGATATGTTTAAGGAAATAGCTCTTGATGCCAATCCCTTTCTTTTTCATTTTGGTTTTCTACCTCATCAGTCTTTATTCTTACCTTTAGTATTGAATTTCTTCCACTTAATGCTTTCTTAAAGTGGAATCTGAGGTCACTGATTGATATATTTCCTTTTATTCTAATATAGATGCTTTAGTGCCATAAGTTTACCCTCAATTACTGCTTCAGCACCACCTCATACATCTTAGTATAAAGTGCTTTCATTTTCTTTAGTTAAAATACTCTAATTTCCCTTTTGGTTTCTTCTTTGACTTATAAGTTATAAGGACATGTTCTATGTAGTTTACAGAAATTGAGGATTTTCCAGAGATATTTGTGTTATTCATTTCTAGTTTAATTGCATTGGGTTCAGAGAACATACTTTGTATGATTTGAATAATTAATTTATTGAGGATTTTTTACATCCCTGCCCATGTTCTATCTTGGCAAATGTTCCATGCATACTGGAAAAGAAAGTATACTTTTCTGTTTTCGTGTGTAGTTTCACATAAATATCAATCAGGTCAAATTGGTATTTTCTACTTTTTGTCCATTTTCTATGTGTTTGTTCTATAACTTTTTGAGAGATGCATACTGAAAACTCTGACAGTAATGGTGGATTTGTTTATTTCTCCTTGAAGTCATGTCTGTTCTTGCTTCAATTATTTTGAAACTTTCCTAATAGCTCAATAAATTTTTAGGATTTTTATTTCCTTTTAGTAAATTGATTCCTTTATCATCATAAAATGACCTTCTTTGTGATTTCTCTTTGCTAGTGATATACTTTGTATAGTTTTAATACAGACATTTCAGGTCTCATGCTTAATGGTAGAATGGTTTATCTTTTTCTATCATTTTACTTATAACTTGTTCATGTCTGTATATCTAAAGCCTATTTCTTGTGGGCAATATATAATCATGTATTGCTTTTCAATTCATTCTAACAGTACTTATCATTTAATTAAGGCATTTAAAACATACAGTTATTGTGATTATTGAAGTTGTTAGGTTAATTCTATCATTTCGCTACTGGTTTTCTGTTTATCCCAATGATTTTTTTTCATGTTTCCTCTTTTCTACCTTCTTTAGACCAATTGACTTTATAATTCCAACTTATCCATTGCTGACTTATTAGCTATTTATTACACTTTATTTGTTAGCATTTGCTTTAGGGTATATGGCATACATCTTTAATTTATCAAAGTCTGTATTCAAGTAATAGTGCATCACTTCATACATACTAAAAGTTCATAAAATGATATATTTCAATTTGTCCTCTATTCACCTTTGTTTGTTACTATACATTTTAATTTTGTGTGCTATAAACTCCATACACCATTATTTTTGCTTAAGCAGTCAATTATCTTTTCATGATATTTTAAGTAGTAAGACACATCTTCCATATTTAGTGAGAAACTGTGGTGTTCGGCACTCTCCACTCCTTTGCGGCCATGGCTTGGTCTGGCATTGGTGCCACACACCAGAAGGACGTCCTCTAATCCCTCTCGAAGTGGGGCTCTGGGAAATAGAAGTCTTTCCTGTTTTCTTGATATTATGACTCAATATTTTGCGTGTGCCTTTTATTTCAAAAAATATTTTCACCGAGTATAGACTTCTAGATGAATGTGGTTTTTTCCACGCAGTACTTTAGAAATGCTTTGCTGCTGTTTCCTCGTTTGTATTTTCTCCTGCCAGAGAGTCTGCGGGAGCCTGACTTAGTCCTTCTGCAGGCAATGCGCCCTTCTCTCTTGCTGCTTTTATGATTTTGACTTCAGAACCAGTTTTGAGCAAATTGATTAGGAAGAAATGGGTGGAGTTTTCTTTACATTTCCTTTGTTTGGAGCTCTGAACTTCTTGAATCTGTGGGTTGAGAGTTCTCATCAAATTGGAATAAAAAAATCAGCCACTATTTCTTCAAATACATCTTCCATCCCCCTTTCTTTTCCATCCAGTCAGAAACTTCATGCAAACCTTGGAGCACTCCACATGCCCACACTTCACTGATTTTCTGTGCATTGGTTTAGTTTGCATTATTAGTATCTTTTTGTCTGTATTTCATTTTGGACAGTTCCTATTTCCATGAATTCAAATTCACTTATCTTTTACTTCCACATTATTGAACCTGATGTTAATCTCATCAAGTGTATTTTTCATACCTAGAAATGAAATGCATGCCTTTCATGTCACTACTTAAAAGTTTGGCCATCCTAATAGCTGTTTAATATCCTGTTGTGCTAATTCTAACATCCATCCAGTTCTGAATCAATTTTGTTTGATCTATTTATATAATTATGGGTCATGTTTTTCTACAATTTTGCATGCTTGGTAATTTTTTATTATAGGTCAGACATTGTGAATTGAATCTTTGTCAGGTGTTGGTTCCTAAAAATATTCTTTACCTTGTTCTGCAACAGACTTGTTTGGGAGACATTTGATCCTTTTGGATATTGAGCTTGAAGGTTTGCTATGCAGGACCAGGCAATGGTTAGTCCAGGGCAAAGGATCCCAGAGCAGGAAGGCCTGACTGTCCCGTGTCCTCTCCCCAGCACCCAGGCCTCCTGTGGCCATCTGCTCTGTCTGGTCTGGCCTGGCCCTGTGTGAGTGCTGGGCACTGAGGTCTCTGCTGCTTTTGGGAAGTTCTTTCCCTGTCTTCAGGGAGTTTTCTCACGTGCATTCACTCCTCGGTACTCAGATGAGTGCTCGAGGGGACACCCTCTGTGCACCTCTGGTGTTCTCTCTCTTCCATGGCTCTCTGGCCTGTGGACTCAGCTGCCATGTCTGCTGAGACCCTCAGCTCACTCTCCTTCCCTCTAGGATTCTCCAGTCTGAGCTTCTGTTTGTGCTGCAAGCTAGAGACTCTGTCCAGAAAGTAACAACGGCCAGTGATAGGGATTCCCTATCCCTCAGGGTTCACTGCCTTTTGTTGCTTATATAGCATATTCAGAAATCTGGAATTTGGCAGATGTTTCAGAGAGATGTAAAATTCTAACCAGGCAATTAGAAGTAATATAAAATTTGCTTGGTTGTATACTAGATAGAAAACTCTTCTTTTAACTGCATACCTGAGGCAGTTGTCTGTAACTCCAATAGCACTGCATTCCTTTTCCTAGCAAAGGCAGTATGCCGAAAATTAAATGAACAGGTAAAGTGAATTTAAAGCCAAAGCTGTACTGTATAGGCACTCAAAAAAGATTTATGACAACTTGAGCTTTTACCATAATATTTCAGCAAAAAAATACTTGGATTTGTCTTTTAAAAATCCTAAAAGTCAATTAATATTCAATGCAATTATTTTCATGTTATATTCATATTCAAACTCAATGGCATTATAATTTATTGGTAGTGATCTGTGAAACCTCATGTATTTTCATGAGCAGTGATAAGTATGCCACATCTGATATACTTTCACTCCTCTATTAGTTTTCTAGAGCTGCTGTAATAAATAACCATAAAATTAATGGTTTAAAACAACAGAAATTTATTTTCTCTCAGTTCTGGAGGCCAGAAGTCCAAACTCAGTGCTGCTGAGTCAAGGGCCAGCTGTAGGCAGGAGAGTGACCTAGGGGAAGAGCTGTCCTTGGCTCTCCCAGCTTCTGGTGGCTGCAGGCATTTTTGGCTTGTGGGTCACTCCAGTGTGGTGACCTTACCTTCCCCTGCCCCTATTTGTCAAGTCACCTCTGCCTCCCTTTCATTAAGGTGATGTGATTGCATTTAGGACCCACGTTAATAACCCAAGATAATGCTCATTCCATGATCCTGACTTCAATCACATCTCCACAGTCCTTGTCAGCATATAAAGTCACACTTAGATTCCAGGGATTAGAGCATAGATATCTTTGGGGGGAATTATTTAGCCTGTCACAACCATGATAGTAAAAGCTACAAAATATCAAAGCACATAGTGACTTAGTTGGAGGGGGGAAAGGCAAGGAAGCAGCTCACAGCATAACAGAAAGCCAAAGTTTTGATTATTTGGTTCAAAACACAAAATTGAGTTTCACATGGCATTTGTGCAACTGGCTAAAAACAAGAACCATGCCTAAAATAGGTCATTTGGGAAAAACTCAAAAATGATTGAGTTTGAAAGCATCCAAAGAAATCAGAAATATTGAAACAATCCAGTGACAGATGAGCTGCTTACATTTTGTTTCACAGTAACATTGAGATAGAACCATTTGTAGCTTATTGCAGAATAAACCATACATGAAGGGAAAACTGTTCATAGGGGCAGAAAGGAGTGAACAGGCCTTGGAGGGATTCCCATAATGGGACATATGATGACTGTATTAAATTTTAAATGTGTTTACTATAAATAAGCAATTGTAGGGGCTCAAAAATAATGTTAGATAAAATTCATAAAAGTTCAAAAGCAGGAGAACATTTGACTAGGAGTAAACAGAACAATTGGGTCATAGTTTACATTCAACTGCTAATTGCTGTAAACAAGTTAGAGTTATATGCTTTTGAAGAAAGCAGCCAAAGCACCCTAACTGTTAAACTGCTAGGAAAAAAGTTGGAAAGTAGCATAAAAGGATTACAATAATCAGTACAAACTAAATGATTTCAAAATTCTTTAAAAAGACTTTGTGGTGACAAATGAAGTGCAGGTTATTGACTAAGACATTACTAAATGTGTTTATAGGATCAGCTCACTCAGCACTTGCATTTCAGCAAACTGAACTTTCCTAGAAGTGCCATGAAGACAAAATGAGCTTTTCAGAAGTCTGCAAAAGCCATTAAAAGCTTCCACCCAATACAATTTTCTTTACAATTTATTAGTGATTACAACAAACAGGTGTTTGTCAGATCGGTAAGCTTGGCCAATTGCTCTATAGCTCCCTGCCATGTTTCTATTGCTTCCCATTTCATTAAAGGGCATACCTGGGAGTCATGTTTGCTTCCTGGTAAATATGAATAGGCTCTGACATGCCTGCTTCCCTGCCACCTTTCCATCTATTTTCCAGCTTGCAGCAAGAAAGTGGGGGAGGGGCATTAAGCATGTCATAAATTGAAAACCTGAGATTGGCTGATGCCACTCCATCTCCTTCGATACACGTTCCATGGCTTCTCTGTGGTGCCAGGAGAAGCAGAGCTCTGTCATGACCTGCAGAGGTCTGCTTGGCCAGGACCTTGCCTGACATCCCTCTTCTTCTCAAACCCTTTCATGGAATATTCTCTCTTTTCTTGGCAGTTAGCTCCTGCATAGCTTCCAGATCACGCATGAAGAACCATGTAAAACCTTCCCATTTTAGCTTTCTAAATGATTTATGAATAATGGATCAGCTTTTTCTTTCTTTCTTTCTTTTTTCTTTTCACAGACACATCTGAGGATGACACTACTTAGAATTCTCCCTGGTCATGTCCCCAGGTTCTGATATGTAGAGCTATCACTGGCCATTCATTGCTAATGGTTCATTTGAGGCTGGAGGGAAGCAAGGGCCCAGAGTGATTCTGCCCTCCATGGTAGCTGTGGGGGGCTGACTCATGAGCCCCCAGGCACTCTCAGCTCTTTGCCAGTCCCTGGGCCCTGTGGGGTGGACTCATTTGTAGCAGGAACTCTGATGACACTGTTGACTCAGGGTGGGCCTCAGTCTACCGTGATGGGGTCTCTAAAGCAAAAGACATTTGGACATGGAGGTGGGTCCCATGTGACAGCTTGCTAGCACACTGTCACCAGGCCATGGCAGAGTCTGCCTGAGGCTTGGTGCACATTGATGTTTTACCTCCAGCTCCAAACTGTGAAGCAATAGAGTCCTTTCATTTAAGCCTACTAGGCCGTGCATGACATGTATCATCGAAACCCAGCAATCTAGGGCAATAACTTGTTTATTTTTCTAAGTTTCCTTAAGTTTATCTGTCTCTTGCTTTTTCATATGAAATGTTTCTCTATGGCAGAGTCTTTGCTTATTTTATTTCACAGTCCCATCTCTTTACTTTAAAATGGTCACCTCCATTAGTTTCATTTTTTACAGATCTCAGAATTCACCAGAAAATGTCTAATTTAATCCATTTCCTGGGAAACACTCCAGAGTTAACTATTTATAAAATGCTTTCCTATAAGCTATCTAATCATGCTACAATTAATAAGGATTAAACATTGATTACTATCTCATCAGTGTGTGATTATTTCCCTCAATAAGCATGGCAATTTAACAATTGAGACAGAACCTGGCAGGGTTTCAAGGAGCTTAAAGGTGGGATTGAGCCACACATGCCTCCTGGGTTTGAATCTCAAGTATTTTAGTGCTGTGTGGACTTTTAGGAAATCCTTTAACTTCCCTGGGCTTCAGGATTTCTCCTCCAGGAAGCAGGTTGAGGACAGTCTGCTGCACAGGCCCTCACCAAGCAGTGCATGGATTAAAATCTTCAGAAATGCAAGGACCTGAGTTTCCCTAACAAAGAAACAAATGTTTCATTCTCAAAGTGAACCAAATATCACAGCTACAGGGGAGCTGATAAAGGTAGATTTGTTGAATGCAAAGAGATCAAAACTCAACAATTTTGTCAAAAAAAAAAACCAAACTGGTTAAAATCAACTTGTCCCAAACATTGCTTTTCAATTATGGGTGATTCTAGTGTACTGTAGAGTGGATTTAAAATCTTCCATATTTACATATCTGCTAACGATTTAGATTTTCTTCCCCTAGCATTATCCCTGAATTTTCTTTTAATTTTCTATTTGTGCAAGTTTCACTATTCTCATTCAGGTTATTAATACAATGCTCTTTTTGTGGGAAACTTAACAAGTTACTGCTGCCGTTTCTCTGGTCCACTGCAGCCCCCTTTCCCATGAGGTAGCGATGATCTTTTTTTTTTTTTTAACTTTTTTTATTGTTTAATATAATATACATGCAAAGCAAAGAAAAACGAATGCAATAGTTTTCAGAGCATCTTCAACAGGTGGTTACAGGACAGATCCCAGAGTTTGTCATGGGCTACTGTACAATCCTCTCAGATTTTTCCTTCTAGCTGCTAGTAGAGATATATATATATATATATATTTGTCATCACTTTTTTTGCATGAGAAATAACATATATACTAAAAAAACAATAAATTTCAAAGCACAGCAAAACAACTAGCTGCAGAACAGACCCCAGAGATTGGATGGATTACAATTCCACAACTAAACAAATCCACCAATTTAGTCCTCACAGCACTCTCTGTTAGTGGATACCATCATTATGTCCATTTTTTCTGGTTGAAGAAACATTCTACCTTGTCCAACATTTCCCAGTATTCAGCAGCAGTCACAGGATTCATATGCAGAAACTCTGGCTCCATGCCCTTGGGCTCATAATGACTCCACCCTTCTTTCTCTCTGGTGTCACTGTATGTGGAGGGGGTAGTGAGGGGTGGTGCAGCAGCAGCCTCTGTGACTCACTGGGATGCGATGACTTGGAGAATGTGCTCTTTACAGGCACAGATTCCAAAGCACATTGGTCAGGGGCAGAGGAGACTGTGGTTCCCTCCAGAAGTCCTTTTCCCTTTCTTGTGTTTCCTACACATGTTTTGTTATTCTCCACAAGCTTCTTCATGCAGAGGTAAATTGTGTTTTCATGGCAAGGAGTTTTTCCTTTATGTCCTCTCAGATTCCTGCCAGGGCCAGCCTTAGGTTGGTGCATACAGACACATCAGATTGGAAAATGTAACTCTAGGAAAGCAATGCTTCCCAACGTGATGATTTTGCAGGTTTGTGGAAATTGGGAAAACAGGGCAGGTGGGCTAACCCCAGCTCCATGGGTGGGGTTACCCATTGCTGCTTCCACGTCCCTGGCAGCAGCCCCAGCTGCGATGATTTCTGCCTCTTCCAGGAAGGTTTCCTGGATTCCTGATGGCACATAGAACCTTTAACCAGCCCTCCCAAAAGCAATTATGCTTCTAACAGCAACTATGTGCCATTGTACCCACCCCGTTCTTTGTGGATCTCACATTCTTGGAGGTCTGAGCCATTGGGACCTGAGGTCCACTCTGGGTCCAACCCAGATCCACCCCAGGTCCACAGCACACAGCCTGGGGCTTGTCCTGTGGTTGCCTGATCTGAGTGGCCAAAGAGCTAGACATGTGTGTTGTGCTTTTAAGAGGTTGGAAAAAAAATAAGAGGCATGCTATTTGAGGACACATGACATTATATAAACGTCAAATGGAAGTGTCAATAAGCCAAGTTTATTGCAGTGCAGCCCTGCTCAGTTGTGATGGTGGCTGCCAACCCCTGCCCAGATTAGTATTTCCATTTCAAGTGCCCTGTTCCATTGTGCCTGGGGTGGTATTCCGCAACTTGTGGCTGAGCCCTTCTTTGTGGTTGTCTTGGGTGTTTCCCATGGCCCCCAGCCATTTTGCTTTCCCTCTTCCTTACAGAGTAGAGTCTGGCCCACTTGATCATCACTTGCAGAGGCTCTAGCATGGAGCCGACTGCAGAAGGCTTGGTCCCCCCTTCAACCTCTCTTATGAACATCTGCTCCTCCACTTACCCCAGCTGCTCCTCTCAGCTACCTCAGGGGAGACCTGAGGAAAGAAAATGAGCTCTCCCTTTTCTCTCTGCTCCCTGTTGCTGCTTTCCTGTCCCTCTCCTGCCAGCATCACCCTGACAGTGCCCCATCCAGGCAGCGGCAGGACCTTCCCATCACAGCAGCTGGTTCCCATTGGAGATTGTTTCCAACACATCCCGAGCCTGCGACAGCTCTATCCTGTCTCCTCACACACTAGGACCTGCTTCTTCTTCAGAACTCGGGCCCAGCCTGACAGAGCAGCCAGCCCCTGCTGAGTAACCCCTTTCTGGAATGCCTGGGGTCAGCCCCAGGTCCCCTCTGTAAGGTGTTAATTCCTGCCCTGCCCTTTGTTCCCTTTTGTTCCCTGTCCCTACTGGGAGCAGCCTCCTGCAGTTCCCCCTCCATGACCCCTTCGTGTTTCCCTTTCTCCTTTTGGATTCTGAAATGCTGAGTTAATGGTTCTTTAAATCAGATGATCTCTACCTATGTAACTGATGGGGTTTCTTCCTCCTTATGCGTTCCAACTAATGGAAGCACTGGACAAGCTGAACACTCCCTCTACCTGCTGTCTGCACAGTCCATGTCCAGGGCAGCCCAGGTCCATCACACAGACCACCTTCCTATCTTCTGATTCTTCCTTGTGTCCTCAACCCCTAGCCTTGGTGCACCTCGGGGCAAACACATGTTCACTGGTGATTTTACCACAGGCCGTGGCCTTAAACCCCAGCAGGACACTGAAACTCCAACATTGCTCTCTATTCTCGGGACTCTACCATGGAGTCCAAACTCACATACCCAGGTATCTGTAAGCATCCACCTGAGACTGTCTAATGGAAATGTCAATCCAGCAGTGCCCCACAGTGCCCTGGCCTTCCCTCCCCACCACCCTGACAGCAGCCAATGACTGTCCCAGCCCCTCTGCTCAGCCGAGTGTGGTAGGGCAGTTTCGCAGGGGCTGAGCCACACTGGGCAGTCCCTTCTCAGGCAGGTGATGTGGGCTTTGCTATGGGCTTGGGGTAGCATCTTCCTCATCCTTGCCTTTTCTTTGCCCTCCTCTTTCCATGCCTGAGCTTCTGCAGTCAGAGGAGCCAGCCCTAGATTGTGGGTCTGTGGGGACAGTGCCCCTAAGTGATTCTGCAGAGTGGTCTTGTTTAAAGGCTCTCACATAGAGCCAGTGACCCCAAGGTGTTGGGTAAGGAAGGGTTAAGTGAGAGTGCAACAAAAGAAGATGGTAGAGAACATGCAGCTTCTTTGCCAGTTTCTCCTGGTCACCTTCACTCTAGCTCTCCCCTCCTCCTGTAGCCTCATCACTGGGGTTGGATAATTACAAAGAAGGTGTGGGAAAAAGCAAATAGGCAAAGACTGCATAATAATGTGCTGGATGGAGGCATCTGGTTTCCAAAAAAGTTTCATGAGCATTTCTGGAGTGTAATTCATACAGGCCACTGCAGCTGTGCAAGCTACCATGAAACATCATATTCTGGGAGAGGAGGCCAGTAGAGGGGCAGGGCAATGCATGCTCTGCACTGTGTTTTCACAAGGGTATGCTGTGTCTTTTGGTGAAAATTGAATTTGGGGGGCACTGGAGTGGATTCAGGGCACAGATGATGAAGGCTTAGACTAGGGGATGTCAGGTCTCAGAAAAGAAATTTTACATGGGTAATGGTGTCTGTAACCCACAGGTCTCTCAGCTTCTCTTCCTCAGCTTCTGTCACAGAGCTGATGTTTGAGAGGAAGAGCAGTGGCCAGTGACAGAGAAGTGTGTCAGAACCCCAGCAACTGATGAAGTCTCAAGCCAACCAACCTCATCCAGTCAAGGGATGACATCGCCTGGTAGGTGCCCTCCCATCACTGCACCAAGACTCAGTTCCCAGATCAGAGACTGGCTCCCACCTGCTTCCTCTCCTTCACTCTCCCACATACCTTCTCCCTGCTTCCTCATCCCACATAAAGCTATTAAGCTTTGATGCACTGTGTCGTGTGGGATCCTTAATGACTCCATGCCTAACAGGGAGGAAGCAATGGTAAGAAAGATAAATTAACAATGCAGAACATGTGTTGTTGGTAGGGCTGGCTGGACTTGGTGATGGAATGGACATGGGATGTTGGAGAAATAGGGAAGAAAGGTATGCTCAGATTTGAACTTGAGCAGTTTACTTAAGGGAAGAAGACTAGGGAATAGCAGATTTGGGGGGTAGGTATCAAGAGTTAAGCTTTGAAATATTTGATTTTGAGATGCTACCTAACCAGGTTATAGCAATTATAGAGTTCAGGGGACAGGTGAGAGCTCAAGATAAAGATTTGTGATGCCAAGGTGTATGGACTGAATTTAAAACTATATTACTGGGTGAAATCATGCATGGAAAATGGGTAGACAGAGGAGAGACAGAAGGCTAAGACTAAGTCTCAGTTATTTAATGTTGATAATTAAGCATCAATAGCAGAAGAGGAAAAAACAGCAAAGGAACCCTGAAAGGAATGGTCAGAGAAGAAGCTTAAAAACCAGGGAACTGTGGTGTCACACAAGAAGAGAGAAGAAGGCACATGAGGATGAGGGTGAATTAGTTCACAGGAAGAAAAAAGCATGTTGCATAAGAGGAGAAAAGGGACAGCCAATGGGCAGAGCTCTTGAGGACATCTAGGTTTAATGAGTGATCTGAGGATTAACAGCAAACTGAAGACTCAAGAGAGAGATCAAGAATGAAGAAGCTAAAAATAGAGGCATTTCCTTAAGGAAATAGAATCCTGCCAAATACAATTTATGGATTCAGTATTACAAAACCAATAAAAGTCATTGCATTTGATCTTGGGCCCTTTATAACTTCAGTGACATTTCCCTGGCAAAAGCTGAGGAAAAGTAGGGGAAGGGGATGCTGGACTCCAGAAGCAGGAGTAGGAGGCCAGGGAAGGGAGTGCTCTGGAGGAAGTGGTGTGCCATTCCACTACCTCAGGTAGAATGCCCCATTTCTCTAGCTCACCTGGCTTCATTGGGTGCCCATCTAGAAAAGTCAGTCTTCTACCCACCTAGATCACTCACACATCTGTTACATTTATGCTGGAGTGGGTCCTCGTGGTTCCTGCTACACCTCACAAAAACAGGGGCGAACTGCACAGAGTCTGCAGCCAGTTGCACCAGGTTCAAATTTGAGGTATGCCACTTTCTCATCATATAAACTCCTCTCTGTGCATCTCTCCCATTCTGTGAAATTGGCATAACAGTACCTAACCTGTAACATCGTCGTGAGTATTTGGTTTTGAGTTAATATTTTTCAGCACTTACAAAGTGCCTGGTACATCACATGCATTAAATGAAATGTGTTAAATAAATTATAAGGGCTTCTTATTCCTCTAGTCCCTCCATTACTACTGGAATTTCAACAACATAGCAATGTATAAAAGGGAGCAAGATGTACTCAGGGGAGCAAAAATATGACTAGATGCTTACATTCACTTCTAGCTCAGGACAGACATACGTTACATTGCTATCCTCTGAAATTCTTCTTCTAGATATCCTTTATTCACCTTGAATTTTTACTATACTCTAATTGGCTTAGCACCACCAAAGCTTTTCTTACTTGCCCAAAGGCTAATGAAGTTCACACAGCTCTGCAGAGCTGAGACTCAGATTTCCCATCTTTCAATCACTCTATCTCAATGTGTACACTCCATAGTCACTGCTGAAGGGTGCAAAAGGGAGGGAGAGGGCATGCTGGCTCTTAACTACCTCAGCAATGAGGTGACGTACATCCCAGATGAAATTATATGGCCCCAACCCAAGTGTACAGAAGGCTGGAATTTAGGAAAGCACACAAATATTTTAGAATTGTGAACTCTCTCTCATATGTTATTACTCATTTCTAAATTCTGATTATTAATCATTATTTCTAGGTTAATGGTTGAATGAAAGAAGGAATGAAGGACTCAAAGAATGAATAATGTGCTTCCCTTTTCTGATTGATGAAGCCTGTATCTATAAGTTTGAAATTCACATGTATATATTTACCACATGACAACATTCCTTTTCTTTAAGAACTTTGGATCAAAGGACACTGATAAGAAGAGAAATTAAAAACAGCAAAAACATACAAATCAGCACACACAGAATGAGCAATCTCTGCATCCATGTCCTAGTTAGAGCTCATGCCTTCAATCACCAGAATAACTCTGTATTCTCCAAAGAAGATGACATTATTCCGGAGGAGCCTCCCCATCAGATGGGTGAGGTCTGTACATGTGGTGACAGGGCCTGCTAAGAGGACAGCAATGGAGTTGATGGGGCACGTAATCAACTGGGCACATAAAAAACTGGGCCTGGGGCACACAAATGTTCAGGCCTGGACATTGTGGGGAGTGAAATGAAGTAAAAAGGAGCTGAGTGTTAAGGGAAACAGTTCCAGTGAAATGCACGGTCAGCAGCCAGGAGGTCCAAGGTGATTAAGACAAAATTAGGGTTCAGGACAAATCCAGAAGTGGGTGCCAGTAAGACTGTGCATTCCAGGCTGGGGCATATAGAGGGGATGGGATAATGGAAGCAAGCAAATCCAAGGACCCAGAGGAAAGTCTGTTGCAACGTTGAGTCTTCTTTCAGCTGTATTATTTCATGTTTGAATTACTCTAGATTCTCTGGCTTGATGCAAAACCCTGGGTTTTGAGTTTTGTCCCTGAAAATACAACCTAAAGGAAAGGTGTGAAGAAAGGAAGAATGGGTGACCAGCATGGGATGCCATGTTTTATCCCAAGACACCCTTATCTGAACATGAGAGAAGATGTTCCATAAGGAAGGTGACACTCTTGTTTGTGTGCAGTACATTAAGGAATGAAAAGCCTGACCCTCTCCCTTCTAAGGAGTACCCCACCCATCTGCTACATGACTAGGGAAGACCTTCACATGCTCAGCCCTTTGTGGGGCCATGAGGGCATTGCTGGACACGAAGGTATGAGCATGCTCTCTGGGGACCCACAGATGCCAAGGTGGACCTCCAGTGCCTGCAGTGCACAGCATGCAGCTGCTACAGGTTTCATGATGCTGTGATTGGGGAGAAAAAAGAGGCTTTCTGGGGTCAGAAATTTATCAAACCATTTGTGGGTGCAGGTGCTAGGAGGAGCCCACAACCCTGGCTTGCTGCATGCCTGCTTTGAATAATCCCCTCCCAAGAAGCAGGGCTTGAATAATTACTGATAACCGATGAAGCAAGCAAAGATGGGATGCCACGCTCCTGGCTGCTTTGTGGTGCATCATGGAGCCGACAATGCCAAGGTCCTGTGTCCTTACTGCTTTTCAGGAGGACAGCTGCCCATCCTCTGGCTGCAGGGGAATAAATCCTGCCACCACACCAAGGACCAGCAAAAGGAGCCCTCCAGGCTGAGCCTGTGAGGAGAGCCCGACCTTGTGAAATCCTCAACTAAGGACCCAGTTGATGGTGCCCAAACCATAGCCCACAGGGACTGAGTTAACAACTGTGTGTAGTTTCATGCTACAAATTTACAGCAGTTTGCTGTGCAGTGAGGCAACTAATCCAGTGTTGAATGCCTAACTCTCAAGGCACTGCACTAGGGCTGGAAAGCAGTGCTGAAGAATTCTCCAATCCCTCCTCCTACTTGTTGTTCACAGCTCAATTATTTTATCAAAGAAGCGATAAAACTGTGTGAGCAGAGTTGTGGCTTGATGGTCACCCAGGGGAGTGGCTTCTGCCTCTGCTCTGTGGGGCTCAGCCAGGCTCATGCTGTAGGACCTGGAGCTGAATCCTGGGGAGCCAGTGAGTGCTGGCCGCATCTCAGGATGAGGCGGCAGCAGGCTCATGGCACCGGATTTCCAAACACTCAGAGGTGCCAAGGCCAGGCAGCTACCAGGACTTCTGTGTCATTCCAGGTCACTAAGGAGCCCTAGAGGAGACCAGAGAGAGAGAAAGCAGCAGCCTTTATTTGTAGCATGGCTGTGAACTAAAAGCAAATAGACTACTCAATTATTCTCCATTCCCGTCCTGCTCCCTGGTGTGCGTTACATGCCTTTTGCCAATTCATGACAGTGTCAACAGAATTATTATCTAGCTAAAATTTCCACCACCCACAATAGGAATTTCTGCTATTATAAAACAAAAGCAAAAATCAGAAATGGGGCTGGGGAGGGAGCCTCAGAGAGAAGGCCTTTGCATTTGTCTTCTGGAAATGCTCATTTTATGCTAATATCTCATCTTTTCCTACCTTAATGGCCCCATTAAATGCTATAAGAGTATTTACAAGAGAAAAGTGGACCTGGAGATGAAGACATAAAGTTACTAAATGCATTTTGAGGAACATAGATGAAATGATTTCTCAGTAACGGAGTTAATGTTCCAAAGAAAGCTTTATCCAAACAGACTTTATAACTGCACTGTTTTCTTCACTCAGCACCTTAATTCTCAGCCACCCTAAGGCTGTCCAGATGCTTAAAATAAAAAGCCCATTTGGATATTATCAGAGATTACTGGGAAGAGATAGACAGACATGATGTTTAGCTATGCAACATAAATTCCCCGAGTGTGTGCCATCCAACATACTCTATATTCTCACCCTGCTGAAAAACTGGACTACTAAATCATGAAAATGAGACACAGGGCCCCAAACACAATTTACCTCTAGCAGCTGCCATGATGGAGATGAGGAATGTGGACAAGTGTCTGCTGCACTCCCAGAAGGCCTGTGACAAGGCTGCTCCTTCCATCCTCCTTCTAGAACCTTCATTGTGCCCTTGACTTTCATTTCTGGCCTTCACCTCGACCTTATTAGATGTAGTTCTATTACAATCAGGAGAAGGCCAGCTGCCTTTTCTCATCCCTGGGCCTTGACTTATTTCCCTTTACCTCTTGTGCCTGCACTCTCCACCTCTGCCCACTGACTTCTCAAGGTCCTACTGAGTTCTGGTCTTCCTCACAGCCTGCTCAGGTCTTACCAACCCAAGTACATCTCTGCCATGTTCTCGTGCTTTGCTCTGAGTCACAGATCAGGTTTTAGTCAAGCTGTTCCTTGTATTTGTGGGCATCAATAACTTGTCTTCTCCATCAGATTAACTTTCTTGAGACTGAGAAGTTTGTCTTTTATTTAATGGGGCCCCCATACTATTACCAGACACTCCTTACATTTGCATGGCACAGGGGCTATCTTGGGGTACCTTCAAATATTTGTCATTTTAGAGAGTTTACAGACCATTTGTGATATTGTGATCCTCACTGTGAGTCTACAAAATTAGTGCTACTGCCTCTGTCCTCCAGATAAGGAAACATGGAGGGTTTTACCAAAGGTCACATGGCTGGAAGGAGCAGAGTAATAATATCTTAACCCCATGAGAAGAAGAAAGTCATGGAAGGAGTGAGGATAGAATGCAGACATGGATGAGTGTGCTCACCACACGCAGTGCTGCAGCTCACCTCAGGTATTTTGCCTTTCAGTGTATTCATCATTGCTCACACTTGCTCATGCCGACTGATGAGAGGCCGGAGGACCTTACCCTGGGCTCTGGCCCTATTGTCCTAGGCAAGTCACTTGACTCCTTTGGGCCTCTGATTTTCCAATTGGTAAAATAAGGTCAGTCTCAGGCCCCTACTCACCTGATGGTGGGCTCTATTTGGGCAATGGCAGGGAAAATGAGAAGGAGGAAAGTGAGGAAGAAAAGAAAGTTACAGCTGTTCACTGAAGAGGAGTATTACCCCTTCCTGGAGCAGAGGGACCAGTTGTCAATGCCAAGGACCCTGTTCTCTATAAAGACCAGTGATGAGTCTTCTCTTATTGGGTTGCTCACTCACCTGCCTGCAATTTATGGAATGTGTCCAAAGGGAACAGACCAGGTTGGCCATGGGGGAGGGAAGGTTCTAGAAAGTAAAGGAGGAATTTCATGTAGGGTGTTTGATGAAATGGGGTTCTGACCCAGTTACATGACTAATCTGAACTTCTGAGCCAGCATCTCTTCATCCCTGCATGGGGGAATGGGGGGGTCCTTCCAGGACTTCTGCTCGGCGCATGGACCCACCATGGGCATTCTTTGGAATTCTGCTCCTGCTGTTACTTTACAAACAGATGGTCACCACTGAGAATGCTCCTGTCCCTTACCTGTAATTCCTAGTTACACAGCATAAATACAAATTTAACTTTAATTCAATTAAGTGGTAATGAGGTGAGGAAAAAATACTTGAGCATATTACTGCAGTTTGGGTTAGGATGCAATGGACAATAATATTTGTGTTCCATTACAGTCTATTGCATGTTTTCAAAATCTTATAAATTGCCCTCAAAATATTCTGTCTGCAATATCCTGTCAGAAGCAGAGAAAAGTAATCATAGAAAAACATATATGCATCTCAGGAGGACCTAGATTTAATTCACCTCAACAATTGCTTTTGGAGCTTCTATTAAGAAGAATGCAGCAAAAAACCTGCAGTAAACAAAGCTGTGGAGACCCTGGATAGTCTGTTTCACTTTTCTGAGACCCACTTTCTTCATCTATAAAATAAATGAAATAAAATACACCTTGTATGCTAGCATCCTCTTTATTCCATAAACAACCATTCAGCACCAATTTTCTATGACAGCCCGCTGGTCCTGATTAAAATACCAGGGGCTAGATTAGGTTGGCACTAACTGGACAGGCTGTGCCCTGGATGGGCGTGTGCCCTGGATGGGCTGTGCCTTGGATGGGTGTGTGCCCTGGACAGGCTGTACCCTGGACAGGCATGTGTCTTGGACCTGTAACTGTGCCCAGGACAGAGCCATTGACCAGAACATAACCCCTTCCATGTACATGCAGCTCCTTACATTAATGTGAAAGTTGGATCTGGCTGGAAAATTGACTGTCAGGGTTATTACAAGGTCAATTAAATATCTATTCCCTATATGGATGGTGAGATCATGTCTTATTCACCTTTTAATGAGTACACGAGCCAAGCTTCCTGCAAGCATCTTGTAAAAATTAGCTGCTCAATTAATCATTTTTCTTCTCTTGGCTTGAATGAGTGAACAAGCAAGTCAAAGAAACACAGGCAAGTTCAACAGTTTGGACACAAGGCACTACTGAACATGACTGTCAATGGAATTTGACATGGTTAAAATAGAAAGGAAGAAAGAAAAGTAACTTACAAAGCCTACTTAATGATTGATGATTTAAATAAATAATTTAACTTTCAGATGACAAAGTTGAGCTCTTAGTGGTTGCTTGGCAGGAGACAGCTCATGATTACAATTTATTTTCTTGATTTCTTGAATGCACATGTCTACCAGAAACATCTAACCCCATAGAAGCATAGAAATCAGGAGTATAAACAGATGGGGCATGGCAATTTGACCACCTCCTTTTCCCACTTAGTTTTACCAGCCAAGGAAGAGGAAGAGGAGTTGTTTATCATTGGCCATCTCATCTCCCAGCCTTGGTTCTCCCATGCCTGCCATTTTTACTACTTCCCTCCTGACAGGAAGGAAGCCCAATATTTATTTTTCCTTGACATTGCCAAAGAAGGTAAAATGTCTGCATCATTGAAACTCAAGCCTTTGGACTACATTGCCTCTCTGAGTTGCTGTCAAATATAAAGAAGGGGTAATAAAATGGATCTTGTTGATGCTGTTGGAGTCTCAGAAGAAATAAAGCACACAAAGCCCTCAATGCAATAAGTACACAGTACATGGTACACATCTTAAGTAGGACTTCCAGATCTCTGTCTTTGTTCCATGGACCTTCTGGGGACCCTCTCATCTGATTGACATCTTATCCTTGAGCAATCCTGTGGTCATCCCACGGGGCAGGAGGAGCTGCAGCTCACATCCTCACCTTTCAGTTCCCCAACTTCCACAGTTCCAATGGGCAGTACTTCCATTTTGTTTTAATTGTGCCTTTCCCACCACTGCTTAAAATTTATTGTCATCTAGAGCTAGTGGGTTGCTAACACGTTGTACAGATATGTCCTTACTAAGACATAATCTGCCATTCTAGTCATCTCCCCCTTTTACCCTCACAAGCAAGGAGGCATTCATTCAAGGAGTTCTTATTTTTCTCCTTCTTTGTAATGCTCACTCTTAGAGTCATTTCCTTTCTTACTCGATCTGAAGCCTAGGCTTTGTTCATCTGAACTCTGTCCTTTCACATAAGCACTTTTCATTATCTTACCATCAATCTCTTTCTGTCTTAGATTCTCAGCAAAATTCCAATAACAAAACGCCTCCTCTGTGTTTATATCTCAATGAATGTTGGATAAAATAATGTATTTCTATATATTGGTGTCAATTAAATGCATATCTTAAATCCTGGCTGAGTCCTCTTTCATACATGTTTGAGTAGGCGACCATATTCTATAAATATTCTTAAAATTTTTTTTTTTTTTTTTACATTTAAAAAATATTTTTTATTTTGAATTTTGCCCATTCTTCCTTATTTTTTATCTATTTTTTTTTCTGGTTCATTGTATAGTTTGTTTGTTTTTTTTATTAATTAAAAAAAGAATTAACAAAACAATTAGAAATCATTCCAATCTACATGTACAATCAGTAATTCTTAATAACATCACATAGTTGCATATTCATCATTTCTTAGTACATTTGCATCAATTTAGAAAAAGAAATAAAAAGACAACAGAATAAGAATTAAAACAATAATAGAAAGAAAAAAAAACAAAAAAAACAAAAACAAAAAACCTATACCTCACATGCAACTTCATTCAGTGTTTTAACATAATTGCATTACAATTGGGTAATATTGTGCTGTCCATTTCTGAGTTTTTATATCCAGTCCCGTTGTACAGTCTGTATCCCTTCATCTCCAATTATCCCTTCTCTTTTTTTTTTTTTAATTAACGGAAAAAAAGAAATTAACCCAACATTTAGAGATCATACCATTCTACACATGCAATCATTAATTCTTAACATCATCACATAGATTCATGATCATCATTTCTTAGTACATTTGCATTGGTTTAGAAGAACTAGCAACATAACCGAAAAAGATATAGAATGTTAATATAGAGAAAAAAATAAAAGTAATAATAGTAAAATCAAAACAAAACAAAACAAAACAAAACAAAAACCTATAGCTCAGATGCAGCTTCATTCAGTGTTTTAACATGATTACTTTACAATTAGGTATTATTGTGCTGTCCATTTTTGAGTTTTTGTATCTAGTCCTGTTGCACAGTCTGTATCCCTTCAGCTTCAATTATCCATTGTCTTACCCTGTTTCTAACTCCTGCTGAACTCTGTTACCAATGACATATTTCAAGTTTATTCTCGAATGTCCGTTCACATCAGCGGGACCATACAGTATTTGTCCTTTAGTTTTTGGCTGGATTCACTCAGCATAATATTCTCTAGGTCCATCCATGTTATTACATGGTTCATAAGTTTATCTTGTCTTAAAGCTGCATAATATTCCATCGTATGTATATACCACAGTTTGTTTAGCCACTCTTCTGTTGATGGAGATTTTGGCTGTTTCCATCTCTTTGCAATTGTAAATAATGCTGCTATAAACATTGGTGTGCAAATGTCCGTTTGTGTCTTTGCCCTTAAGTCGTTTGAGTAGATACCTAGCAATGGTATTGCTGGGTCGTATGGCAATTCTATATTCAGCTTTTTGAGGAACCGCCAAACTGCCTTCCACAGTGGTTGCACCCTTTGACATTCCCACCAACAGTGGATAAGTGTGCCTCTTTCTCCGCATCCTCTCCAGCACTTGTCATTTTCTGTTTTGTTGATAATGGCCATTCTGGTGGGTGTGAGATGATATCTCATTGTGGTTTTGATTTGCATTTCTCTAATGGCCAGGGACATTGAGCATCTCTTCATGTGCCTCTTGGCCATCCGTATTTCCTCTTCTGAGAGGTGTCTGTTCAAGTCTTTTTCCCATTTTGTAATTGGGTTGGCTGTCTTTTTGTTGTTGAGATGAACAATCTCTTTATAAATTCTGGATACTAGACCTTTATCTGATATATCATTTCCAAATATTGTCTCCCATTGTGAAGGCTGTCTTTCTACTTTCTTGATGAAGTTCTTTGATGCACAAAAGTGTTTAATTTTGAGGAGTTCCCATTTATTTAATTCCTTCTTCAGTGCTCTTGCTTTAGGTTTAAGGTCCATAAAACCGCCTCCAGTTGTAAGATCCATAAGATATCTCCCAACATTTTCCTCTAACTGTTTTATGGTCTTAGACCTAATGTTTAGATCTTTGATCCATTTTGAGTTAACTTTTGTATAGGGTGTGAGAGATGGGTCTTCTTTCATTCTTTTGCATATGGATATCCAGTTCTCTAGGCACCATTTATTGAAGAGACTGCTCTGTCCCAGGTGAGTTGGCTTGACTGCCTTATCAAAGATCAAATGTCCATAGATGAGAGGGTCTATATCTGAGCCCTCTATTCGATTCCATTGGTCGATATATCTATCTTTATGCCAATACCATGCTGTTTTGACCACTGTGGCTTCATAATATGCCTTAAAGTCAGGCAGCGCGAGACCTCCAGCTTCGTTTTTTTTTCCTCAAGATGTTTTTAGCAATTCGGGGCACCCTGCCCTTCCAGATAAATTTGCTTATTGGTTTTTCTATTTCTGAAAAATAAGTTGTTGGGATTTTGCTTGGTATTGCATTGAATCTGTAAATCAATTTAGGTAGGATTGACATCTTAACTATATTTAGTCTTCCAATCCATGAACACGGTATGCCCTTCCATCTATTTAGGTCTTCTGTGATTTCTTTTAGCAGTTTTTTGTAGTTTTCTTTATATAGGTTTTTTGTCTCTTTAGTTAAATTTATTCCTAGGTATTTTATTCTTTTAGTTGCAATTGTAAATGGGATTCGTTTCTTGATTTCCCCCTCAGCTTGTTCATTACTAGTGTATAGAAATGCTACAGATTTTTGAATGTTGATCTTGTAGCCTGCTACTTTGCTGTACTCATTTATTAGCTCTAGTAGTTTAGTTGTGGATTTTTCCGGGTTTTCGACGTATAGTATCATATCGTCTGCAAACAGTGATAGTTTTACTTCTTCCTTTCCAATTTTGATGCCTTGTATTTCTTTTTATTGTCTAATTGCTCTGGCTAGAACCTCCAACACAATGTTGAATAATAGTGGTGATAGTGGACATCCTTGTCTTGTTCCTGATCTTAGGGGGAAAGTTTTCAATTTTTCCCCATTGAGGATGATATTAGCTGTGGGTTTTTCATATATTCCCTCTATCATTTTAAGGAAGTTCCCTTGTATTCCTATCTTTTGAAGTGTTTTCAACAGGAAAGGATGTTGAATCTTGTCGAATGCCTTCTCTGCATCAATTGAGATGATCATGTGATTTTTCTGCTTTGATTTGTTGATATGGTGTATTACATTAATTGATTTTCTTATGTTGAACCATCCTTGCATACCTGGGATGAATCCTACTTGGTCATGATGTATAATTCTTTTAATGTGTTGTTGGATACGATTTGCTAGAATTTTATTGAGGATTTTTGCATCTGTATTCATTAGAGAGATTGGTCTGTAGTTTTCTTTTTTTGTAATATCTTTGCCTGGTTTTGGTATGAGGGTGATGTTGGCTTCATAGAATGAATTAAGTAGTTTTCCCTCCACTTCGATTTTTTTGAAGAGTTTGAAGAGAATTGGTACTAATTCTTTCTGGAACGTTTGGTAGAATTCACATGTGAAGCCATCTGGTCCTGGACTTTTCTTTTTAGGAAGCTTTTGAATGACTAATTCAATTTCTTTACTTGTGATTGGTTTGTTGAGGTCATCTATGTCTTCTTGAGTCAAAGTTGGTTGTTCATGTCTTTCCAGGAACCCGTCCATTTCCTCTAAATTGTTGTATTTATTAGCGTAAAGTTGTTCATAGTATCCTGTTATTACCTCCTTTATTTCTGTGAGGTCAGTCGTTATGTCTCCTCTTCCATTTCTGATCTTATTTATTTGCATCCTCTCTCTTCTTCTTTTTGTCAATCTTGCTAAGGGCCCATCAATCTTATTGATTTTCTCATAGAACCAACTTCTGGCCTTATTGATTTTCTCTATTGTTTTCATGTTTTCAATTTCATTTATTTCTGCTCTAATCTTTGTTATTTCTTTCCTTTTGCTTGCTTTGGGGTTAGCTTGCTGTTCTTTCTCCAGTTCTTCCAAATGGATAGTTAATTCCTGAATTTTTGCCTTTTCTTCTTTTCTGATATAGGCATTTAGAGCAATAAATTTCCCTCTTAGCACTGCCTTTGCTGCATCCCATAAGTTTTGATATGTTGTGTTTTCATTTTCATTCGCCTCGAGGTATTTGCTAATTTCTCTTGCAATTTCTTCTTTGACCCAGTCGTTGTTTAGGAGTGTGTTGTTGAGCCTCCACGTATTTGTGAATTTTCTGGCACTCTGCCTATTATTGATTTCCAACATCATTCCTTTATGGTCCGAGAAAGTGTTGTGTAAGATTTCAATCTTTTTAAATTTGTTAAGACTTGCTTTGTGACCCAGCATATGGTCTATCTTTGAGAATGATCCATGAGCACTTGAGAAAAATGTGTATCCTGCTGTTGTGGGATGTAATGTCCTATAAATGTCTATTAAGTCTAGTTCATTTATAGTAATATTCAGATTCTCTATTTCTTTGTTGATCCTCTGTCTAGATGTTCTGTCCCTTGATGAGAGTGGTGAGTTGAAGTCTCCAACTATTATGGTATATGAGTCTATTTCCCTTTTCAGTGTTTGCAGTATATTCCTCATGTATTTTGGGGCATTCTGATTCGGTGCGTAAATATTTATGATTGTTATGTCTTCTTGTTTAATTGTTCCTTTTATTAGTAGATAGTGTCCTTCTTTGTCTCTTTTAACTGTTTTACATTTGAAGTCTAATTTGTTGGATATTAGTATAGCCACTCCTGCTCTTTTCTGGTTGTTATTTGCATGAAATATCTTTTCCCAACCTTTCACTTTCAACCTATGTTTATCTTTGGGTCTAAGATGTGTTTCCTGTAGACAGCATATAGAAGGATCCTGTTTTTTAATCCATTCTGCCAATCTATGTCTTTTGATTGGGGAATTCAGTCCATTGACATTTAGTGTTATTACTGTTTGGATAATATTTTCCTCTAACATTTTGCCTTTTGTATTATATATATCATATCTGATTTTCCTTCTTTCTACACTCTTTTCCATATCTCTCTCTTCTGTCTTTTTGTATCTGACTCTAGTGCTCCCTTTAGTATTTCTTGCAGAGCTGGTCTCTTGGTCACAAATTCTTTCAGTGACTTTTTGTCTGAGAATGTTTTAATTTCTCCCTCATTTTTGAAGGATAATTTTGCTGGATATAGGAGTCTTGGTTGGCAGTTTTTCTCTTTTAGTATTTTAAATATATCATCCCACTGTCTTCTAGCTTCCATGGTTTCTGCTGAGAAATCTACACAAAGTCTTATTGGGTTTCCCTTGTATGTAATGGATTGTTTTTCTCTTGCTGCTTTCAAGATCTTCTCTTTCTCTTTCACCTCTGACATTCTAACTAGTAAGTGTCTTGGAGAACGCCTATTTGGGTCTAATCTCTTTGGGGTGCGCTGCACTTCTTAGATCTGTAATTTTAGGTCTTTCACAAGAGTTGCGAAATTTTCAGTGATAATTTCTTCCATTAGTTTTTCTCCTCCTTTTCCCTTCTCTTCTCCTTCTGGGACACCCACAACACGTATATTTGTGCGGTTCATATTGTCCTTGAGTTCCCTGATACCCTATTCAAATTTTTCCATTCTTTTCCCTATAGTTTCTGTTTCTTTTTGGAATTCAGATGTTCCATCCTCCAAATCACTAATTCTATCTTCTGTCTCTTTAAATCTATCATTGTAGCTATCCATTATTTTTTCTATGTTTGCTACTTTATCCTTCACTTCCATAAGTTCTGCGATTTGTTTTTTCAGTTTTTCTATTTCTTCTTTATGTTCAGCCCATGTCCTCTTCATGTCCTCCCTCAATTTATCGATTTCATTTTTGAAGAGGTTTTCCATTTCTGTTCGTATATTCAGCATTAGTTGTCTCAGCTCTTGTGTCTCCTTTGAGCTATTGGTTTGTTCCTTTGACTGAGCCATATTCTCAATCTTTTGAGCGTGGACAGTTATCTTCTGCTGCTGGCATCTGGGCATTTATTCAGATTTCTCTTGGTGTTGGACCCAGCAAGGTTGTAATATTTTTCTGTGAAATCTCTGGGTTCTGTTTTTCTTATCCTGCCCAGTAGGTGGCGCTCGTGGCACACGTTTGTCTGCGGGTCCCACCAGTAAAAGGTGCTGTGGGACCTTAAACTTTGGAAAACTCTTGCCGTCCTGGGGGTTCGCTAGCCGAAGCGGCTTGAGCCGGCCCGGGGTCCGAACCCAGGGAGGGTTGCTGGTCGCCGCAGCCAGGGAAAGAGCCCATCCGAATTTCCTAGTCGGCCCTGGGCAACATGTGTGGCAGGAGGGCGCCAGCGGCAGTGGCCCGCCCGAGAGAGTGCACGTTCCCCGGGAGTCACGGGGTCACCGTTCTCCGCGGCCTGGGGGTTTCCGATCCAATTCTCTCAGTTGGTCCGGGGGCTGCGCGTGGTGTGGGCGCCAGTCGCCTTGGTTTCAGGGGACCACCTCTCCAATTCTCCCAGCCGGCCCAGGAAGGGGGAAGGGAGTAACTCTGGCCGCTTGCCACCCCGCCCGGTAAGGCCCGCGCGCCTCGGCGATCTCACCCAAGCTGCTTCTCTCAGCCAGCCAGCCGTTCCAGGATGGGGTACGCTGTCTTTTTTATCTCTGTTGTGGCTTTGGGCGCTTTCTGTATCGTTTCTACTCCCCTAGTAGGTGTCCTGGAGAAGAAACTAAGATCCGCGCGTCTTACTAAGCCGCCATCTTCCAGCTCTTAAAAATTTTTTGACACTCTTTTCTTAAGATGTGCTAAGATTATCTCATCATAGTGTTCAAGTGAGTCACTCCTGACTACTCGATCACTTGCCTCCATGTCCAATTTATCAGTAAGAATGAGAATCCTTCCACTTATCTCTCTCTATGAGTACTTTTCCTAGATAACTATCACCTCCTGTTAGCATTTGGTAATGTCCAAATAGCTAATTTTCATGTTTCTAGTATTGCCCACACAGGAACCATTCACCTAGCAGGAATAAGAGTGACCCCACAAGGCAAATCAGATAAGGTCACTTTCTGCTTTCCTTACCTTCATTGGGTTTCCACAATATTTTAATAACAGGGGGTGGAGGAGATCTTCCCTGGCCTAACTATGAGGTCCTACATGATGGGCTCCAAGTCTCTTTCTTCAACAGCATTTGCTATGTTTCCTCCCTTGTTTATTTTGCTGCTGACTTTTTTTATTCTGTTCTGTTGTATTCTGATTGTTTATGGAATATGTTAAGCTTTTTCCCACTTGAGAGGAATTATACTTGCCATTCCTTCTGCCTATAACTCTTTATTTCCTTACTCTTTATAGAGCTTATTCCTTTTTTATTGTAAGTTCTAGCTCAAATGTTACTGCCAAAGTGTCCCTCCTAGACTGCTCGATTTAAAGTACTCCTCATCCTGCTAGCCCATACCTGCATCCACTCCTGCTCTTCTTCTCTTACTCTAATCAGTAATTAAAACTAATGTATGCTTTCTTTATGTTATAGATGGAGATATAAAGAGAGGGGGAGGGAATAGGAGGTGAGGGGGAGAAAGAAGAAGAAGAAGGTGGAAGAAGAGGAGGAGAGGAAGAGGAAGAGAAAGAACAATGGGGAGGAGGGAGAAGAGGAAAGAAGGAAGAAAGGAGGGAGGAAGAGAGCCTCCATCTTGAAGATAAGGATGTTTGGGAAAGGAGATATGACATGACTCTTCCATGGCAGACAAGATGAATAGTTTTTCTCCATTGCTGTCTCCTGAATACTTGAGGCAGGAAATCTTCAGATAGCATATCTGATTATAACATGCCTACTTCACTCACATAATAGGATGGGCACCTCTCTTTAACACTGGGATACACTTACAGAAACCTCTCTTTGCCCTTAAATTACTTCATGCCATAACATAACAAGTGGGAGAACTCAAGCCTACTCCAAAAACATATCCTTTCTCTTGGCATCTGTCTTTCCTTCTCGTGACATCTCCACCATCAGTGGAAGAAGTCAGTGCCAAAGTCTGTGTTGTAGGTTAAATTGTGTCCTCCAAAAAGACATGCTCAAGGTCTAACCCCTGGTACCTTGGAATGTGACCTTACTTGGGAATAGGGTCTTTGCAGATGTCATTAGTTAAGATGAGGGCATATTAAATCAGTGTGGGCCTAACCCAATATGACTGGTGTCCTTGTAAGAAGGCAGACATCTGGACATGAGGTACAGATATACAGATACAATGGGAAGATGGCCATGTGAAGAAGGATGCAGAGGTTGGAGAAGTGCTGCCAGGAGCCAGAGAACACTGGGTTGACCAGAAGCTGAACGAGACAAGAAAGGAATCTTCCCTGGAGGTGCCAAAGGAGAATGACACTGCCAACATCTTGAGTTTGGAGTTCTAGCTTCCATCCATGTGAGAAGACATTTCTGTTGTTTTCAGTCACTCTGTGTGGTACTTTGTTGTAATCCTAAGAAACTTGCCTCAGTGCCACTGTTCTCATCCAAGGTTCTACTTGTAAAACAACTTGCTTCTCCTCTTCCATCCACATTTCCTCCCATGAAATAATCTATTGCCTGATTTCCTTCTTTTCTAATTTTTGTCAGCATGAGGTAAAACCATGAACATAGCTCAGGCTGCATATGTGCCTATGATTAGCACATCATCCTAGCAGTTTTCTAGAAGCTGGGATATAAAGCCAAGGCAGCAGGATCTCTTCCCTCAGTATGTTCTCACTTTCTACCCTCACCTCCCAGGATGGAGACTGGGAATATCCTCTTTTTATAGAACACTGGACTTTCATTTTGAAAATGAATCCAAGTAAGCTGCTCACTGCCTTATGAAATTAGCTCTCTTAGCTATTAGTCTCACCATATGTCAAGCACAGGATTGTTTGTAAAGGATTGCTGTTGAGTTCACTGTCACTGGAATAAATCACTATTGACCTTTCCACTTTTAAGAGTTTAATCAGCACTGGAATGGAAATTATCCACAGCAATAACAACTGTAATCTTGGCTTCTGTAATCAAAACCCATCATCATTAGTGCTCACTGCTTGACATGCCAAGGTTCACGGCTATTAACACTAAAGAATCAGCCCAAGGTAGAAAAACTGGTGGCCAAATATCTAAATGTCCCCAGATTCAAAGTCAACCAAGAAATTCTAAATGAAAATTCCTTGTAGATAGGGCAGACAGACAGAATGCCAGCATTATAATGGGCTGGTGGGCAGTGAGTTAACACTTATTAAGCAACCACTGTTTTCAGTGGTTAGATTTGGAACTTAATGTATGTCTTAGTATCCAATGACTACTGTTACAAAGCATCATAAACTATGCTTAAAACAGCACAAATGAGTCACGCCACTGCTCAGGATTTTGAGATCAGTGTGTCAGCAGGTCATGCTCCTTCTGAAACTTGTAGTGGCCTCTTCCAGCTTCCAGAGTTTGCTGGCCATCATGGTCTTCCTTGTCTTGGAGATGCATCATGCCAGTCTCTGCCTCTGTTTTCAGATTGCTAAAACAAATGCCATCCAGTGGGTTGGCTTAAACAATGAGAATTTATTAGCTCAGGGTTTTGCACCTAGGGGAAGTCCAAATTCAGAGTACCAGCCAAGTCATGGTGTTCTGGAAACTGGCTGCAGGAGAGCCTTGGCTGTCGGCTTTTCCATCACAGGCCATGTGTGGAGGCATTTCTGCCTTTCTCTTCCTGGTTCTGTTGACTTCAGCTTCTAGGTGCTCCCAGTGGCTTCTCTGTCCATCTGACTTCACTGCTTACAGTGGAGTCCAGTGGTCCAGGGTAAAGCTGTTCCTGCTTCATTTGGGTCACACCTTGACTAATATCTTGAAGGGATCTAATTTACATCAGGTCCACACCCACCAGAAAGTCAGCAAGACCAAGAGCATGTTGAAACTCAGGTGCACAATTAAGTTTACCACAGATGGCAACATCAAGTGCTCAGAGTACATTGTTAACTGACCAAAGGGAAAGAAGTGGTAAGTAGAAGGTGGTCTCAATGTTGTGGAAAATGCATGTGCCTGTCTTCTAGAAGCAGATATACCAAAGTGTGAACTGTTTACTTCTCTGCACTGTAAACATTACATAAAAGAGGAGGAGACAACTGTAAGTGTTTTTGGTTCAGAAGAAAGGAATTTGGAGAAGGTAATAAAAGGTGTTCAATTCTAGTTGGGCTTGGAAGGTAAGCAGGACCAAAGACTGAGAAAACTGCTCCCACCTTCCAATATTGCATTCCAAAATGTTCAGTTGCCTTTAGATCACAGCCTTGGAATCAACCAAAACTAAGTTTTAATCCTAAATGTTGCCTTTAGTTACTGTGTAACTTGAACAAGTTATTTAAACTCTTTGACCCTTAAAATTAGAGGTGTGATATTTATCTCATAAA
This sequence comes from Tamandua tetradactyla, assembly GCF_023851605.1. Lineage (NCBI taxonomy): Eukaryota > Metazoa > Chordata > Mammalia > Pilosa > Myrmecophagidae > Tamandua > Tamandua tetradactyla. Next base: position 318,753 of record NW_027518262.1, read on the forward strand.
TTTGGAGATCAAATGTCAGTGTATATAAAGAACCTCACACAGTTCCTGGCATCAAGGAGCTAGTTATTGAGCCATAGTAGTTGTTATTAGATTGCAGCAGACAGGAGAGCATGCTCTGGGTGCAGTTCCCAACCTCTCTGTGAAGGGCAAACTCACCAGCAATGAGGCAGGGACAAGTGAGTTCAGGCAAAGGTTTTATTTCAGGAAGAAACTGAACCACTCAAGCACTGTTTCAAGGGAGGAACAACTGCAGTGGAGATGGGCTTTATGATTTGGGGTAGGGATTTGGGAGCAGGAGTTAGGTAAGTTTCATTGACTGGTTTTTAGAAGCACGGGGCTAAGTTGGGCATTGGCAGCCTTCCATTGGTGAAGGTTAAAATGTAAATGCTGCCTTAGTTATGTAGGGTTGTAACTGGTGGAGGGCAGATATTGAGTAAGTGGAGTTTATCACAGGAGTGCAGCTGCCAAAGGGTAAAGGTTGAGTAATGGAAATTTATCACAACAAGGCAGCTGCTGGAGGTAGAAAAGGCTTGGGCTGGACTAGGGAAAACTGTTTGAAATGTTTGCCAGGAGTAAATCACATCACAAGGCCAGGGGTCCTGTCCTCTAGGCCTAACATTCTGGTCTCTTTGGTGATAAGAGGAAATAGGGATGATGGTCAGTTTTCTGTAACTGGTTTCCTGCTGAAATGAGGCATAGTTGTCTTGAGGGAAAAAAAAATAGGGGGGTGACCAGAGGTGCTGTGGGACAAAAGAAAAAGCTGTTTCTGCTTCTTCTCATGTTGGGAGACATTGTTCATGTAGTCTTGAGTTATCGACCTGATTACTCCATGTGTGAACTGGGAGAGGAGCTGTAAGAGACAAGGGCTAAAGGCAAGAACCAATAATAACAACAGTAGTGGTGTTATAAGGGATACAAGGAATGATTACAGAGGTGAGGTGAATGAAGTAGGGGGAAAATGAAGATGGTCATGACTGGGTCCCATGGCTAGCATCCCAGGCATTTTGAATGATTTCTGTGTTTTAAGATTTTAAGATTTTCTTCTACATGTCCAGTTTTGCTAACATAAAAACAACAGGTTTCAGTTATGATTGATTGCACAGGTGCTTCCTGTGACAGTGGTGAGAGCATCTAATGCTCTCCTATTTTGTATAACAACTAAAGTGAGGCTATTTATCTCCTGCTGTTGGTTATCAATGGCCTATGTGGTTGCATTCCAGGATATTGTAGTGTGAGGGAGATATTCAAAACTGACCATTTTAATAGTGGGATTCCTGCAAGCCAAAACAGGCTGTGAGAAGGGTATGTCTTATACCAGGTTTTTCCAGGATAGGATTGTAGTGTCTTTTTTTTTCCACTTGTAGAGTCCTAATTTGGTTGCATAAGGCCATGAGGATAGATGCTTAAAGATCTTTCTACAGGTTGAGAGTTTTCCATTTTGTCTACAGTTTTAATGTGAAGAAAAGGGAGAGAGTAAGATATAGATTGTTTGTTGTTAAGTGTTAATCAGTAAAGAAAAGAAAGAAGATGGAAAAAAAGAAGGAAAGGATGGTTTAGGTAGATAAAGCAGTAGAATAAGGACCAGATGTGTTGCCATGGCAAATCCTGGAAGGTGCCTTGGAGGAATTCATCTGGCAGGAATGGTAGGAGATGTCGCTTTAGGGGTTCTAGAAGGTGAGGAGGTAGCATGACGATTTCAGTGAGGAGCTGGAGGGGAGCTGGGAATGAAGGTCATTGCTGGTGGTTTGGCTCTTCTTCAGGAGATTGGTCCCATGGGGTAGATTGTTGGGCTGAATTAGGAGGTGATAAAGCTTTATTCTGCTTAGCTGTGCCAGGCTGTGGGCTTATTGGTATTAGGACTACTGTGTAGGGTCCTTTCCATGTAGATTGGAGGGACTTTGTTGGTTGCATAGTTTTGACAGGATGAGATCTCCAGGGCTGAATGTGGATGTGATGGTGGTATCAGGGCTTTGGAGGAGAGTGTCACATGGTTCTTGATTGGGAGAGCCTGGGAAATTGTTCCCCATGGAGATTTGGGTGGGGGGATATTACCTAAGAGGAAGGGGTATGAGTACATGAGATCGAGGGGCTGTGAAGGGAGGTTTGTTGGGGGGGTTGCTCTGAGATGAGTGAAAGCAAGGGGTACGAGTCATGTCCAAGAAGGGTGGAGTTCTGTTGCTAGTTGGGCAAGGTGTGTTTTTAACAGGTGATTAGCTTTTCCTACTTTTCCCTAAGACTGGGGGCAGGAGCAGGTCTGTGGATTTGGTGTGCTGGCCACTAGGCTGCTTCCTTCTGAGAGGGGAGTCGGAGTGATTGGTGGGCTTTGCCCTGGATGAAAACGACTTTGGAGAGGAGAAAGGCAGCTTCAAGCAGTTTTTTTTAAATTAGGGGTCCATTGTGATGGGTGTGCCATTAGCATTGAGAAATCCCCTTTTAACCCAGATGGCAGCCTGGTGGGGTACTATATGATCATATTTGAAGTTTGTGGAAGCGTTTGTGGATAGGAGTAGATGAAAGTAGAAGGAAATTTGCTTGGAGGATGGGAGAGCAAAGCAAATGGGAGAGAGAAGTTTGGGTAAAATGTCACAGCCTGGGAGTGGGTAGGGACAGGTAGGGGTTATGAGGAATTGCTGGGAGAATGTGAGACCTTCTACTGAGCATATTATTGGCTCAGTAATAAAGGGGAAGGGAGGATGTTGCCAGCACCTATGATAGAGATTGAGAAAGTGGGTGAAGACCCTGGATATTTTAGGAGAACCAAATATGTGCCCCTGTACTGATTTGAGGAGATCGGCTCACCTCCAGCCTTGGCTCTGACTTGCTGATGGACATCTTAGGGCCATTTCGAACCAGGACTGGTCAGGATCTGTCACCAGCCTGAGGAGGTCTGGGAAGGAAGATCCGGCTCTGGATCCATAGGGTGTGCTGGAGGAACTTCCCTGGAAACAGGGTTTTCAGGACGGCTTGGCTTTCAGTGACCCATACTGGGCACAATCCTGGTGGGGGCCCAGGATCCCTGTAAGGACAGTCTGATTTCCAATGACCATCATGATGACATGCTTGGCAAGGCCCCAGTGCAAGCTTAGAAGAGCAGAGGAGGGGCTAGGTATCTGAGGTCTGGACCTGAGGGCAGTTGCTAGAAGGGAGGCTTTGGCCTGATCTCGTTAGATTTTCTGATTTGGCTTCCTCCACTCTATTGTTAAAGATCTTAAAGGCTGTTTTAATTTAGTGTTTTTGAGGGGGTTGAGGGCCATCCTCTAGTTTCTGTGACTTTTTCCTGATATTGGGGTAAGATTGTGTGATGAAGTGAGTGAATGGGTGCACTCAGCTAGAGTCTGATTCAGGGCCCAAGTTAGTATTCGAGGAGAGGCCCCATCTATCTATTGATGAACACAGCTGGGTTTTCATCAGGTTTTTGTGATTGTTGCCTCCTGGCCAGAGGGACATCTGTGCCTGGGAATAAAGTAATTCCCCTATTTCCCCTATCAGTGAGAAGTTGCAGGCATTTATGGGGTTAATGTTGGGCAAGCTCTCTTACAAGCTCCGTTAAGAGCTCTTTTACAAGCTCTGTTGAGCAAACAGCTAACAGACAATTATTTACCCTCGGGCCGGGCCGAGGGAATGGAATTTCCTGGATCATTGCATGCAGAAGTTTCTGAAAACAATACCCCCTGTAAAGGAGGGGGTAGAGAAGAAGCGGGTGTGACCTGGGGGTGGTGACCCGCTAGATAAGGGAAGCTCTGAGGATACAAAAGGGAGGCAAGAAAACATAAGATGACTACTAAGATGGGGAACTACTAAGAAAGAAATAAAAAAGAGGACTCACTCCCAAGAAGCAGGGGGCCTGAGTGATGGAACCATACTTGTCTCCTGAGTGCTGATTTCTTAAATCAACCTCGACGCCCCTCTCCTGACTCGGCTTCAAGAGCCGGATGCGGCAGTGATCATAGCTGCCTTAAGGGCAGCTCTTTCTATGCCTTCTATTAGGCAGGATAAAGAGTGGGCCTCGTGGGTAAGGTCAAAGGAGGCAGGTTGGCAAGTCCAAGGGGGAAGTGTGGCTGGCCTGGTAGATGAGGTCGCAGGACTGGGCGAGGTGTTGGAATTCTTTCATGGGTGTGTAAAAGGGAATTTTACAAAGCTTAACAGTAGCTAATTTTTCCTGCTTAATTTAGCTATTTACATATATTTTAGCTTCTGAAATATCCAGCAAAAGCATTTGTGTCATTTTATATTCACGGCTATGCATTTAGTGTGAGTTAAGAATTATAAAGAAAAGAATTATGGGCCCCATCAGGCTGAAGATAAACAATCCTGGCGCCAAGGTTACTTGTTGTAAAACTGTTAAGAAATGCTTATTGTAAAACTGTTCTTATCTGCTTTTTTGCAAAACAGCACCTGTGACCCATGCTCAACCCCCACCCCCCTCATCTTACCCTTTAAAAAGCTTTTGCAAACTTAAGTTCGGGGCTCTCTGTTCCTGCGTGTTCAGGGAGCCCTACACATGTGTGGAAAATAAACCCCTTGCATGTTGCATGAGAGAACGTCTCTTGGAGTCCTCCTTTGCGTGGCAAAACTCTCGGATTCTCAAATTCTTACATTTGGAGGTCCCACCGAGATTGGCTCTTCCTAAGGGGAGGCTCCAACAGCTCTTTCTCTCCGGGTAAGTGAGGCCTTTTTGTCTGAAGTGCGATCGCTTAGTCTGTCAGACTGGCAGTGACTGTCAGTCGCGTGAGCACTCCCCAAACGCAACCGACAGACGTGTCCGGGGTTGCAGGTCACTCTCCCGAGGGACGCCTCGGGATTGGGGGACCTCTGGGGACGCCTGGAGGCTTCCTACAGGGCCGACTCTGATTCTGTTTCCCTTCTGACGGGGGAAACTTGATCACAGTCATCAGGCCAGTCTGAGCTGTGTCTCTGAAACTGTGTAAACGTGGTGTGCCGGCTCTGTGTGTGTCTGTCTGTATTTGTGTGTTGGGAATTGTTTTTGTTTTACCGAAGATGGGTCAGGGAATGCCGACTCCACTTTCTCTGACCTTAAGACACTGGTCTGAGGTCAGGGAAAGAGGTCAGAATCTATCTCTTATTATATATATATATATATATAAAAAAGGCAAATAGCAGACGTTCTGCTCGGCCGGGTGGCCCTCTTTTAACGTGGAATGGCCTTGTGAAGGAGCTTTTTATCTACCCTTGATTCAGGCCGTCAAGTCAGTCATCTTCCGCCCTGACCCGTATGGCCACCCGGACCAGCAGCCCTACATCATGGTTTGGCAGGACCTGTGTGAAAACCCACCTCCGTGGGTAAAGCCGTTTCTTACTCCTCTTGGTCAACATGACTCTCCCTCTGTACTTCCAATCAAGGAGCCGGGTCCTTCTCAAGCTCCGAAACTCTATCCTTCCTTATCTCCTGCAGTCCTACCGGAATCCCAATCGGATCTACTCCTCTTCAACGCAGGTCCTTCTTCCCCTCCTCTCTACCCTTCAGCTCCGGTACAGGACCCGCCTTCTCTCAGCTCACCTTCTCCCTCCTCTAGTTCTCTCTCCCCACAGGTTCACCAAGAGATGATCCCAGATGAACCAGGACCGGCACACAGTACACGAAGCAGACGAGCACTAAGCCCATCTGATGTGGCGGTCACTCTCCCCCTCAGACCGTACGAGCCTCCAGTGGATGATGGACATGGGGGAGAAATGCCCGCTCTACAATACTGGCCCTTTTCCTCCTCTGACTTATATAACTGAAAAAATAATAACCCTCCTTTTTCCGAGGCTCCCACTAGGCTGACTGGATTGGTGGAGTCCCTTATGTTCTCTCACCAGCCCACTTAAGATGATTGTCAACAACTCCTGGGGACTCTCTTCACCATGGAGGAGCGAGATCGAATCCTACTGGAAACGAGGAAGCAAGTTCCTGGACAAGACGGGAGACCCACCCAACTGCAGCATGTCATCGATGATCAGTTCCCGCTGCGCCACCCTAATTGGGACCCGAACACCTCTGAAGGTAAGGAGCATCTGTCCATCTATCGCCAGACTCTAGTAGCGGGTCTCCAAGCAGCCGCACACCGGCCCACCAATTTGGCCAAGGTAAGAGAGGTTATTCAGGGAGCGGACGAATCGCCCTCAGTCTTTTTAAAAAAAAAACTAATGAAAGCATACCGTAGGTATACTCCATTTGACCCTCAATCAGAGGATCAAAGAGCCTCAGTGGCCATGGCCTTTATCGGCCAATCAGCTCCAGACATTAGACGCAAGCTGCAGCGCTTAGACGGGTTGCAGGACCTAAAAGATTTAATCAAAGAAGCTGAAAAAATGTTTTATAAGAGAGAGAGGAAAAAGAGTTGGTAAGAGAGAAAAAGAGAACGAAAGAATTAACAAAGATCCTGGCCACAGTAGTTGAAAGAAACACTGAAGGTAGAGGACAAGCTAAAAAAAATCCCTCGGGTCGGCGTTATCATACCCCTCTTAGTCCAGACCAATGCGCCTACTGCAAAGAAACTGGGCACTGGGCCAAAAACTGTCTAAAAAACAAAAAAAAAACAAAAAAACGGAGGGGTACTAGGCCCCCAAATTGGCAACAACCGGCCACGTTGGCTCTAGAAAGTGAAGACAAGGGGAGTCAGGGCTTGGCACCCCTCCCCGAGCTCAGGGTAAAATTTAATGTGGAGGGGGTACCAATTAATTTTGGAGTCAACACGGGAGCAGTAATATCGGCCCTCCAAGAACCTATAGGCCCGCTCTCTACAAAAAGGTCCTTGGTGCGGGGAGCAAATGGCAGTCGCTACTGCGCCTGGACTACCAAAAGAACCATGGACCTGGGGAAGGGGAAAGTTCAACAACACTCCTTCCTAGTCATCCCTGAGTGCCCTGCCCCGCTTATGGGAAGAGACTTGTTAACTAAACTAAGGGCGAGAATCACCTTCAATCCTAAGAGGCCAAAAGTGGAATTTTTAAACCTGCTAATAAGCCAACCTGTAATAACTGCCCTCACCTTGCCAGTCGAAAAAATATATATATATCAGCTGTACGTAAAACCAGAACAGCTCCACAGTTCTATTCCTCAGGCCTGGCTTAAAAAATTCCCTAATTCCTGGGCAGAAGTTGCCGGGTTAAGGTTGGCGGTCAATCAGCCCCCAGTAGTAGTGACCCTAAAGCCCACCGCCTCTCCAATTCGGGTAAAACAGTACTACTTAAGCAAGGAAGCCCGGGAAGGAATCAAGCCCCATATAGAGAAATTCCTTGGCTTGGGAGTACTTAAGCCCTGTCAATCAGCCTGGAACACTCCCTTATTGCCGGTCAAAAAGCCAGAGACTAGAGACTACAGACCGGTGCAAGATTTACGGGAAATAAATAGCAGAGTGCAGGATATACATCCTACGGTGCCAAATCCCTATAACCTGCTCAGCACTCTCCTTCCTGAAAAGACTTAGTATACTGTGCTTAATCTAAAAGATGCTTTCTTCTGCCTGCCCTTGCATAAAGACAGCCAACCCTTGTTCGCTTTCAAGTAGATTGATCCAGAGATGGGATCCTCAAACCAACTGACTTGGACACGCTTGCCCCAGGGGTTCAAAAACTCCCCCACCATTTGTGACGAAGCTCTTCATAAAGACTTAAGCTCCTTCAGAATTCAGCATCCCAGAGTCACATTGCTACAATATGTGGACGACTTACTGTTGGCAGCAGACACTAAGGAAGACTGTGAGTATGGGACCCGAAAACTGTTAAGTGAGCTAGTCACACTGGGGTACCGAGCCTTGGCCAAAAAGGCCCAAATCTGTAAAAGGGAAGTAATCTTCCTGGAATATACTCTTAAGAATGAAAAGCGATGGCTCACCGAGGCTAGAAAGAAAACTGTAACACAAATACCCCCGCCCACGACCCGAAAGCAGCTACGAGAGTTCTTAAGGACAGCGGGATTCTGCCGGTTGTGAATCCCAGAGTTTGCAGCCCTTGCTGCCCCATTATACCCCTTGCTCAAAGGGAGCGCTGATTTCCAGTGGGGAATAGCACAGCAGGAAGCCTTCGACAGCATTAAGAAAGCGCTCCTGTCAGCTCCAGCTTTAACCCTCCCAGACGTGAATAAACATTTCACGCTCTACATAGAAGAAAGGAAAGGTGTGGCTAGAGGGGTCCTAACACAGGCTTTAGGCCCCTGGAAGAGACCAGTGGCCTATCTGTCCAAGCGATTAAATTCAGTTGCCAGCGGATGGCCACGCTGTCTCAAGGCCATCGCGGCAGCTGCCCTCCTGGCAAAAGACGCAGACAAACTCACTCTAGGACAGAAGCTGACCATAATAGCCCCTCATGCCCTGGAGAGCATAATCCGCCATCTTCCAGATAGATGGATGTCAAATGCCAGAATTACCCACTATCAGAGCATCCTCTTAGACAAAGACAGGGTGACTTTCGGGGCCCCGTCAGCTTTAAACCCTGCTACCCTGCTCCCGGACGAGACCGCGGGACCTGTGCAGCACACTTGCCAAGAGATATTAGCTGAAGAAACCGGAATCCGCAGAGACTTAAAAATCATTGCCTAACTTGGAGGTAACCTGGTTTTCGGATGGAAGCAGCTTTCTCCAACACGGTAAGAGGCGAACGTGAGCAGCGGTAGTCAGTGGGACAAAAGTTATTTGATCTTCTAGCCTCCCGGAGGGAACATCTGCCCAAAAGGCTGAACTAATTGCCCTCACAAAAGCTCTAAAATTAGCAAAAGAAAAGCGAGCAACTATCTATACAGATAGCCGTTCTGCCTTTGCTACTGCCCACGTACATGGGGCAATTTACCAACAAAGAAGGCTATTAACCTCAGCTGGTAAAAAAATCAAACACAAAAAAGCTCTGACCCAATAACCCTAGGTAATAAGCGAGCAGATGAAGAAGCAAAAGCGGCAGCATTAAGGGACCTTATAAACTTGGTCCTAGTAACCAAAGAAAACCAGCAACCCCCTGAAACACTATCTGAAGTTGCACCCCTAGGAGAATCGGAAGCCCTAGCTTACATACAGCAGGTCCACCAGCTCACTCACCTGGGGACAGGGAAACTACAGCAGCTCCTGCAAGACCAGAGGGAATTGTACCCTCTGACAGCCTCAAAAAGGAAAAAGCTGGCAGATCGCGTAGCTAGAAAATGTCAGGCCTGTCAAATTGTGAACGCCTACCCCACCAAAGCTCCTAACGGAAAAAGACTAAGGGGAACTCGACCTAGGCAGTTCTGGGAAGTCGACTTTACTGAAATTAAACCTGCAAAATATGGACTTAAATACTTACTAGTTTTTATAAACACCTTTTCAGGATGGGTTGAAGCCTACCCAACTAAGAAAAAAACAGCCCAGGTCATAATCAAGAAAATTATGGAAGAAATTTTTCCCCGGTTCGGTCTACCAAAGGTAATAGGGTCAGATAACGGACCCGCATTTGTAGCTCAGGTAAGTCAGGGTGTGGCCAGGATATTGGGGATTAATTGGAAATTGCATTGCATATACAGACCCCAAAGCTCAGGACAGGTAAAAAAAAAAAAAAAAAAAAAAAGAGAACAGGACAATTAAAGAGACCCTAACCAAATTAGCTATAGAGACTGGCTTGAAAAATTGGACCATGCTCCTGCCTTATGCCCTGTTCAGAGCCAGAAATACCCACTCTGCTCTCTTGTGTCATCTAACCCCTTATAAAATCTTATATGGAGCGCCAACTCCAGTCAAGGACATGTCCTCCATTCTAGAGATTAATAGTTCCCTTCATACCCCCTTGCTTGACAGGCTGCGAGCCTTGGAAAAAGCCCAGCGGTTCCTGTGGCGGCAGCTCTCCACCTCCTACCAGCCAGGAGACAACAGAATTCTGCATCAATATCAGGTGGGAGACTTCATCTACGTCCGCCGCCACCAGGTACAGACTCTTAAACCTCGCTGGAAAGGACCGTATCAGGTACTCTTGACCACCCCCACCGCAGTCAAGGTCGATGGCATCGCATCCTGGATCCATGCGTCTCATCTCAAACTTGTGCCTTCGCCCTCTGAGTCCCAATGAAAACTGGAAAAGACTGACAATCCTCTCAAGCTGCGGGTTTGTAGGGTTACTACTCCTTCTCCTTCTTCCCCCACGGGAACCCAATTCCAACCCGCATAAGCCTTGGAAATGGACAATATCCAGATGGGAAAATGGGAAGACTATAAAAACTTGGGAGGAAGCAGGGGAGCCTTTGTTCCTGGTACCCCCTTGTAATCTTACCACTCTGGGGGTAACTGTCGCTGCCGGTATAGGCAAAGGGACTGCTGCCATTGTACGTAGCAATCAACAAACCAGTCAATTACAAGCCGCGATAAATCAAAACTTAAAAAAAATAGAAAAATCTGTCTCAGCCCTTCAGAACTCTCTAACCTCCCTTTCAGAAGTAATTCTGCAGAATAAGCGGGAACTTGGCTTACTTTTCCTTAAAGAGGGGAAACTATGTGCAGCTTTAAAAGAACAGTGTTGTTTCTATGCGGATCACTCTGGTATTGTTAAAAAGTCCATGACAAAACTCAGAGAGCACCTTCGTAAAAGACAAAAAAAAAAGAGGCGCAACAGGGGTGGTTTAAATCTTGGTTTACTAAGTCCCCCTGGTTAACGACGCTATTATTTGCTCTCGTTGGGCCTTTAATTGTGTTACTTTTAATAATAACTATAGGACCATGTATTCTAAATAAAATTATATAGTTTTTACAGGGGCAGATTGAAAATGTCAAATTAATGCTCATCAAACAACAGTTCTCAGTGTTAAATAATCCAGAAAATCTCTAAGATTAGAGATGTATACGAAAAGGAGTGGGGAATGTAAAAGGGAATTTTACAAAGCTTAACAGTAGCTAATTTTTCCTGCTTAATTTAGCTATTTACATATATTTTAGCTTCTGAAATATCCAGCAAAAGCATTTGTGTCATTTTATATTCACGGCTATGCATTTAGTGTGAGTTAAGAATTATAAAGAAAAGAATTATGGGCCCCATCAGGCTGAAGATAAACAATCCTGGCGCCAAGGTTACTTGTAAAACTGTTAAAAAATGCTTATTGTAAAACTGTTCTTATCTGCTTTTTTGCAAAACAGCACCTGTGACCCATGCTCAACCCCCACCCCCCTCATCTTACCCTTTAAAAAGCTTTTGCAAACTTAAGTTCGGGGCTCTCTGTTCCTGCGTGTTCAGGGAGCCCTACACATGTGTGGAAAATAAACCCCTTGCATGTTGCATGAGAGAACGTCTCTTGGAGTCCTCCTTTGCATGGCAAAACTCTCGGATTCTCAAATTCTTACAGGTGAGGCAGGGTTTTCAGAGAATGACTCTAGTCTGTTTTCCATTTGACTAAAATCTGAGAGTGAAAAAGGAACATGGACTTAAACTATTCCTTCAGCTTCTTTTAGTCCCTGGAGGGGTAAGATGGGAGCCAAGCACTGTGCAGAGTCAAGCAGTGGGGGTTTAGGAGCTGCCTTTGAGTTGCCAGGGGTGATGATGAGAAGGGGAGGATGTGGTCCTTGTGAGTGGGTGAGAGGGGGTGAAAGGTGGGCAGAAAGTGGAGCTGAGGGTGGGGGGAGCAGGTGGGGTTGAAGGGACAGTTAGGACATGATGGCAGAGGTGCAGGGGAAGTGTTCTCCCAGGGATCCAAGTCTAAATTTTCAGAAGATTTAGGTGAGTGGAGAGAGGAATAAGAAGGTTTTGGGAGGGTAAGAGAAGAATTTGGTAAGAGGAACAGGATTGGCAAAGAGAGGGACGGTTATGAGGGGTGGTTATGAAGGTAAAAGAAAGCCTGGATGTGAGGAATTTCAGACCACCTGAGGGATGAGGTCCTCTAAGTTTGGCAGAGCTGAAGGATCCAAAGAGCCATTTTCTGGCCATTGACTTTCATTCTTTAACTTGCATTGTGACCACGCAGAGGTTGAGTAGAAAACGGGCTTTTCAGGTCTGATGTGTTCCTCTGGGTACAGGGTGTGACAGTTATGGAGGAGACAATGTAAAGGTCTGGTTTCTTTTTAGGGGCCTGAAATTGCATTTCCATTTTCAGTGGTGTGGGTGAGACCAGGGAATCTTAAGATGCAGGAGATTCTTAGTGAGACAGGCAGCCCTGAATCAGTCAGGAATCACCCATGAAATGGGAGATCATGCTTGGAACTGACTTTCCTGGAGCCAAGGGGTCTTTCCCAAGAGGATGCAGGTGTCCCACCCACTGTGGCCCTCAGGGGCAGTGAGGGGAAAGGAAAGCAGAGAAAGAGAGAGAGGAAGAGCAGTTTCCTCTAGCAGAAGAATCCTTTACTCACCCCACTGTGGACTGTGTCCAGGGTTGGATGGGTGGTCGGCAGTGGCTGGGGGGAGCTTTGGGGGGTTACAGCTATGAGGATGTGGTGGGCTGAGCAGGAAATGCAGAGAGAAGGATGAGAGTGGAGAGTGATGGAGGCCTGAACACAGGGAACGTCACCCCATTTTCTGGTACATTGTATGAAATTGTCAAGGTCTCGCAATATTTTGTAAAGATTCCATTTTCTGGCCATTGTGAGTTCTTGATTAGTGTATACTGTAGCCAGGTAGTATTAAAATAGAATATGAGATGCTTAGGTCAAATTTGATCTCAGTAATGTACGGTTTTGTATTGTTTAAGCACTGTTGAAGGGAGGAAGTGCCTCGCGCCCATGTTGCCAGCATGAGAAGAGAAAAGTTCTCTTAGAGCTAGGCATCCCCTAGCTCAGATGGAACCAGACAGATGAGAGTGTCCCTCAGAGAGAAGCCGGCATCACAGGTTCAATCTGGAGGCTCACTGAACCCTTGCCTGGAGGGATTGCTGGAGCTATGTCATAGCCTGGTGCTGTGGCTTTTGGGGACAGAGAAAAGTCTGATGCATGAGGTAGGACCTCAATGGTGGCAGGTAGGTGGGTGGACTTAACAGCGTTTGGTTCTGGTGGGCTGGGGTGGGTGAAGTTCCAGCTCCTTTACGGGTGGCACGGCTGTCATCAGAGGTGGAGTTTGCAGGGTGAGTCTGGAGGGGCACTTAGGGGTCGTGTTCTGACCTGGATAGGCAGGACCACGGAGTCAGCCTAGAACAGGCTGACAGTGCCTGCTGCTTCCCACTCCACAGCGGAGAGGGCTGAGGAGTCCCTTGCCTTGTGGGCTACCAGAAGAGACTCAGAGGAGACAGTACTCAGGACACTGACCAGGATCTGGGAGCAGGCCTGGATGAGCTGTGCTACCCGCTGCTTCTTAGGTCGCAAAGTAGGGGGTTGCGGGTCACCTCGCCTCAGTTCCGGGTTTTGACACCAACTGAAAGGCAAATTCAGCAGGAATGAGGCAGGAACAAAGGACTTCAGTCAAAGGGTTCACTTCAGGAAGAAACAGAACTGCCCAGGCCATGTTTCAAGAGAGAAAAGATTCCCCAAGTGGTGGGGGGCAGGGTTTTCATGGTTTGGGGGGGTTCAGGGCAGGGGTGAGGGAGGTTTTCATTGGTCATTTTTTAGAAGCAGGGAGATAAGTAGGTGTAGGAGACTTCTGTTGGTGAAGGATAAAATTCAAAGCTGCCTTAGTCGTCAGGGTTATAACTGTTGCGGTTGGGCATCGAGTTTGGAGAGTTTACTACATGAATGCAGCTGCCAGAGGGTGGAGATTGAGTAATGGAAGTTTATCACAAGAATGCAGCTGCTGGAGGGTAAAAAGGCCTGGGCTGGGTTGTGGAAGCTGTTTGAAATATTTCCAGTGGTAAGTCACATCATGGGGGAAGGGGTCGTGTCCTCCAGGCCTAGCATTCCTGTAACTGGTTCTCTGTCCATACAATGGAGATCCCAGAGAATATCTACCTCACTCACTTGTTTGAGGAATGACTGAGATGATGCATGCAGATATCCAGGCTCTGCCATTAGTGAGAGCTTCGCCAATGCTAGTTCTGATTATTATCACTAGAAGTTTCTGTTGCCTGAGACCAGAGGAGGACACTGATAAATTATTTTTAAGGAACTCCCAAGTGGCAGGGCTTGTGGAGTGCTAGACAACTTATATGGACAGATCCAAGAGAAGTCCTAATCTTGTGGATTAATTGGGGTCTGTCCTCTTTGCCAGTCCAAACATAACCCCTTCATTCATTTAGTAAACATTTACTAGACACCAACTAATTACTGATAGGCACAGAGCTAGAATTTCTCCAGGAGCTCAGAGTACTACACATTGTCTGTACAGCCAAGGTGACTTCAGCCTTTCTGGAGATGATCTCTTATTGGAAAACACATAGTCTGTGCACTGCAGTGATACAGGAAGACACTTTGGTAGCCCAGGGAAGGGGAGATGTGCGCACCTGCAGAGCTGGGGGTGGCCGGACACAGCCAACATCCAGAGTCTGCAGGTTCTGTGAACGTTGGGATGAGAATTGGATGAGACTTCAGGGGTTTCCATAGTCAGCAACTGCTGAGAGAGTGGGAGGGAGAGCCCTTGGCTGGGCCCCTGATGCAGCTTCCTTCTAGAGTCGGGTGGAATCTCTGGAGTGGAGTCCGACTCTCACGAGTTGGTTCCTTGCTTAGAAGGATAGCTCTGACTTCAGACATTTCTTCCTTATTTCCAGGCAAAATCTGCATCTAAAGAGGGAATAGGCTTGTTTTATTCCTCTGGAACAAGACTTCTCCCTTCACCACAGAATCATCCCTCACAAGCTTCCATCATTCCCCCAGCTACACAACATTTTTCCTTTAGGCTAAAAACCTTCACCTGCCTTTATTCACTGAGTACATTTCTGGTGAGCTCTGTAGAAAAGGCTGTTTAGTGGAGCAGGTGTGGGGTCAGTCAGCCTCATGTCCAGCCCTGGCTGTGGCCCATGTGAGCTGTCCTGACCCCAATCAGTGAAAAACTGGGCAATCCACATAAAATTTCTCAAGGGTCTCATGGCATGTGATATGGATAATGGAGAGCTGCTGTTCTCACCGAGCCCTGCACAGTTGAGTGCTGGGGATGTCCAGGCAAGTGTGACTCCTGTTTCCAATGCAGAAGTGCCCCCATGTAGGGGGTGTACATGAGGAGACATCTGTGGGAGCGAGAGGTAAGCACAGTGCTCTGGATGCTTCTGAGCACCCAGAATGGGCAGCAAGGTGCTCGTGGCCCTCCCGCCCCCAAAGGCCACACAAGATAGAGCTTTCCTCAACTACCTGGTCACTGTCTTATCCTGTCCACTTTCCATGTCATCACTGGTCTGGTAAGTTTTCCTTTTAAGTTTCCCTTCTAGCACCATGTTCACAATGACCAAAATGCTCAGAATAAAAAGGGAGAACAGGCGGGCCGCGGTGGCTCAGCGGGCAAGAGTGCTTGCCTGCCATGCCGGAGGACCCCGGTTCGATTCCCGGCCCCAGCCCATGTAACAAAACAAAACAAAACAAACAAAAAATAATAAAATAAAAAAAATACTTTAAAAAAAAAAAAAAGGGAGAACAGTGGGCTTTCAGAAGATAACTGGATAACAATGTTTAAGGATATCTACCACAAAATGCCCTGGAATGACACACTGTTACCCAACCTGTATGAAGTTGATTTGCACTGCTAAGGAGTCAGCTGTAAGACCACAGTAGGAGAAGACAGTGGGCAACACACTTCTGTGCTATGTGCACCTGACTTCATTCCAATGGGGGCGCATGCATCACAGTGCATGTCACTGGGCTGCCCTACCCTCCACGCACCACCTTTGGCAGGATGTGGAAATATGCTGTGCCTGCCCATGGATAGGGGGCCCAGGAGCCAAGAACATGCATTGCCCTTCTAAGGAGGCAATGGGGAGAGAACCCCGCCAGGAGACAGCTGCCAGCACAGTGCTCTTCCTGGGAGTTCTGCCTAGAGTGAACATGGTGGCCATAAGGCCAGGGATAGGGATTTTCCAGGGCCATGAAGTCACGTCTCTCCTCAGAAGCCCTGACCCAGCAGCTGCCAGTCCACCAGCTCCTCTGATGGCTCACAGCTCTTGCTAAGATGGTTCCTGATGGGAGGTGGCTTCCCAACCAGGTCATTGCCATGGAGCCGACCCCAACACTTTGGACCTGTGCACCTTGGTCAAGTTTCTGAATTTTTTCTCTGTCAGTTTTTACATTTACAATACAAAGGGAATGACAGTAGACTAGATCAGTCCTTCTCTCCCTATTAGATCCACGGCTGATGGGCTCAGCTGCCACCTGTTTTCACCAGTTAGAATCTGTCCCTCCTCCCCTCAACTCCCATTCAGGGCTCCTCACGATCAGGGGAAAAACATGTATATCTGGAGAGCAGGACCATTGTTCGGAATTGTGGGGCTGGCAAGTCTCATTCCAGAGGGCACATCATAGGCTGGAAATCTGAGCAGGAGCTGGTGTTGAAGTCCCGAGGTGGACATCTGCTCTCTGAAGCCCTGGGCTGGTGCCGAGACCTCCAACAGCAGGGTGGGCCCTGCACTCTAGAGGGGACACCTCGACTGAAGGTCACTGGTGGTAGACAGAAATCACGACTCCAGATCACCACTGCAGCGACAACCAGGCCAGTATTCACCCAGATAGCAGGACACCCCAACCTGGCCACACGGGCATGCACCCCTCATACATGCCACATGTCTGTGCAACTGTCCATACTGTTCCTTGTGTCTGCAGCTCCATTCCCTGTTTGTTTGCAAGGCATTCTGTAAGACACAGCACAAGTTATTTTATCCTAAATCCCAGGGAAAATTATGCTTAAAGCTCAAGGAGAACTTTATGAGTGAACTCCACTAAGACACTTATCTCAGTGAATTCTACTTTTTGGCCTCTTTCTAATATTGAAATTTCAATTTATTGATGGCAGATATTTATTTATATATCCTCAGCACTTTGCCTTGCACCTAATGTAGAGTATACATCTCTTTCCTTTGCTTTTATTTGACTGATAAAAATTAGATGATGCTTATATATATATATATATATATATACTTTTTTTTGCATGGGCAGGCACTGGGAATTGAACCCAGGTCTCTGGCATGGCAGCTGAGAATTCTGCCACTGAGCCACTGTCACACCACCCCTTTGCTGCTTATACTTGAGTGGGGAAAAAAATCTAAAAAAAGATTAAGTAGAAATACTCCACAATGATAATAATTATGGTTATATTAAAATCATGGGGTAGTGAATTTTAATTTTTGACATGTTTTTTAACAGTTAGTTTTCATAATAAGAAAATAATAAAAATATTCCATGAGAGAAACCTTGCTTGTGCAAAATTCTTTAACAATCCCAAGCATACTTATTTTTTATTTTAGTTTATTTATTCATTAACTGGGCAATGTTTTGCTGAATATCTGCTATGTTCTCTTATTTAGAGTCATGGACAGAGAAGGTAAGTAACTGAATGCCATCTCAGGACACTGTCAGCACACAGAAGGGGCCAGTGAACTTTATTGGATGAATGACAAATGAATTAATGATGGGTGACTCCTTTTTTATGACTCAAGTTATCTATGATGAAATGACAAACTCAACTTCTGATTAGCAGCAGAGCTGGGTGAGATCCATGCCTCTTAATACAATTTTCTTTGCACTCCATAGTGCTGCTTGCACATTCAAGTTTAACAACTGGAGACTATAAGTATTATTCAGCAGAGCTATGAAACAAAGGGGAGGCTTTCCTGGTAGATGGTGCATTGTGGTGCAGATATTTTCATTCAGCCATTGGTGGGTTGGAATCAGTGCTGCCCAGAGGAGCACATGGAAAATAAACATGTGAACATCAGGTGCCTAGTGCAACCTTTTCTTACTGTCCAGATACCACATGAAACCATCCTGTGTTGGCTCTGAGCTCTGAGGTGAGCTGGGCTGAGCTCACTCTCTCTTCTGACTCTTCCTTTTAAGCCTCCAGCTGATCAAATTAAAATGTCACACATTGTGGAAGCCACTCCCCTTAGCTGATGGCAGGTGGAATCAGACAGATGAATTTCTCATGTTGATAAGTCTACACCAACAGGAAACTTGGGCACCTTCACCTAGCCCAGTTGACACCTACATTTAACTATGGCAGTGGGTTTAGCTGAGAGGGGGAGGGTTCACTGGGTGGTACCTGGGGAACAGATTCAGATGCATTCAAATATTGGATCTACTACTTACTAATAATTGAATTGTGGGCAAGTCTCTTACCCTTCAGGAGTCTTAAACTTTTGCTTGTTCTTCATCTAGAAAATCTATTTGGACAAATTTATAGATGCTCCTTTCCTGGAGTTTAGGAGCATCTTAAATTAGATACAGTTCACTCAGTAACTGTTTATGGACTGGCAAATCCTGTGCTAGGCATGAGGTTAAAGAGTGGATTGCCCTGTCTGCAGGGGGTTTATGCTGTTAAGCAGCAGGTGTCACTGGGTTGTCCCTTTCTAGGTGCCCTGACTTTTCCCACAGAGCTCCTCAGTTTCTAGCATGACCCATTTGCATGCTCTCCATTTTACTCACCACTTAGCTCATGGTAGAGTTTCAGTAAATATCTGTTGAATGAGTAGTTAGACATTTATCTCCACCTCAACTCTGCCTCTCAGGCTATATAGATTTAGAGGAAGAACAGAATTTGGGGTAAGATGTCTGGCATCCTTCCTGTCCTATGTAGCTGTGTGATTGCACAAATATCCCTATGGCTTGAGGGTTGAAGGCTCTCTTCTGTGAGAGAAGTTGACCACACTGACCCGACTGGCATCATGACTGCATGTAATTGAGCCTCATGGAGACCAGTGAGGACCCATCAGGACACTGATGTGGGACCTTGATCCTGAATCTTTGTTCCTTTACTAAACCTTTCCAGGACTGGTCCCTTGTACAGCACCAGTGAAGTAAGTCTGGAGGGATTTACACTCCAGGCAGGGGTATGGCAAGAGTAAAGGTCCTGGGATCAAAGTAACATATTTATGTGACCAACTCCAAGATATTGGCACTAGTGTATCTGGAGTGTGAAATATAAGGCAGAGAGAGGTGAGAGTGAGCACAAGTGTGCCCAGATCAGAGACAGACATGTTGGTAAAGGGGCTTGAATTTATCCTGCAGGCAACTGGGCCTTTGAAGCTATTACATTTCATGCACCACCAGCAGACAGTTCACTTAATTACACATGGATCACATCTGGGGCTGGTGTAGTTGTGGGTACTTGCTACTCATAACTCTCCCAACATCTGACATCTACAATAACCTTTGCAGGTTATGAAGTACTTTGAGGGTAGTGGAACAGGTGTTTCCTTTTGGGCTTGATGAAACTCAGGCTCAAAGAGGTAATGGCACTGCCCATGGTTTAAATCACACCTCCTTTATCTGATTGGAACATTGTATTCAGAGTTCAAGACAGCTCAGCTGCAATGCAGTCTTTAAGTACATGTCTCAGATCCTTGGTTGACTCTACAGTCGCTGCCTAGGCTATCCAAGTTTCTTCTTCCACTGCTCCTTCTTATCACACTATGCTGATAAGAAATCAGGTCATCATATTGATCTGTTCACCCAATTGATTCCAAACTTTCTGCACAGTGATTGTTTTTTATCTATATTTTTTGTTAGAATATTTCTGGGTATATAGTAGCTCAATAAACTTTGGTTGACATAATTGGCTGAATGACAACAGGAACCAAGCTTTTGATCTGTAATCTAAAGCACTTTCTACTGTATCATTGCTTTCTATGTGTGATTCCCATCATTGCAGTTAATTTTACATTTATTTGGAAGAAGGACTGTGTCTTTTGTTCAGCCCTTTTCTGTTAACATACCCGGCCCCATCCTGAATGTGTGGGGTGTGGTGTCTGGTTGATTGATTATGGTTTTAGAGCTCTTTCAGGTCAATCACATCCCTCAGAAAATGACATCCAGTAAACACTGGATATCAGAGTTAACCAAGTTTGCAGAACCCCAACTTAAGGCCAGATTTGGGAAAAGGTTTGGGGACCAGTATGGAGGTCAGGGTAAAAAGATTCTGAGAGCTGAAGGTGGGATTCTCCTCAAGCAGGTGGTTTTAGGTGGAGACTCAGGCTTAGTCATGGGATAGCTAGACAGTCATGGACATGATATCTGCAGGACACCAAAAGCCACTCCTAGCCCAGTGTTGATACCACATCATGTCTTGAGTGTATTTTCTGCATAGTTTGTCCCCAATCAGAAGTTGGCCTCCTAAGTCCCCACCTACAGGAGAACCTCATTGCCTGTGGATTCCCAGTTGAGCAGCATGGAGAAGACCCAGTCACCTCAGCTGAATTTTCTGTGATTGGTTTTTCTTTTTTTCCATTCTCCCTCATCTCAAATCTGAGTCCACCTGACTTTGGCAGGCTTTACTACTCACACTCCATGGGCATACCTTTCTGGCTTCCTGCCAGGCAGATGGCTCATTTCATCAAACTCTGGGGTCCTTCATTTTTACCCAAGATGAGGATAACTTTCTGCTGCACATTAGTACTACAGTTTGATGTCCTGAAGCTCATGTTACAGAAGCTGGCTTATCCATCCTCTCTGTCACTGGTACCCTCTTCTCTTTGAGGCATGGATCTGATATTGCCACATCCTTTTCTCACAAACTTCCTTACAAATGGCCTGTAGTGATGAGTCCATGGTGTTTAGCTCAGCACCATTCAAGACTTTGCTCTATTATTTTTCTAGACTCATCTCTTTATATGCTATTCACAAATACCCTCTATTCTACCCACAGGGAGCCTTCCTTGGTCTTTCAGGGCAGCAGGCTCTTCTTCTGCCTGGGGTTTCACCCTGGCCCTATGATTGCAGGATTACCTCCCATTCTGTCAGAACCAGCTCTGGTGTCACTTCTCTGAAGCCTTCCCTAGTTCCCTGGCTTAGAGGGACCCCAGGAGAATACTGTTTCATGATTTAAATTAATTGAGTTTATTTATTAAATTAAATTACCTTGTTTTGTGATTTAATTGATAAAATTTTGCACATATGTGTGAAAAAGTGTGTGTGCACTTTTTTACAAAAGTGACATGTGGACACTTTCCTGTTATGAAATAACCAAGGAGTATGTATAATTAGAGAAAATGTGACAGTCCACTCCAACTCTACACAACCACATGCCCCTCCCAGAAATAGACCCTGTTTGCTCTTTGGTACTAGTCATATCTTTTTCTGTGTATTTCCATGAAAAATTTTCACTCGTGTTGTAACACATAACACATATTATTTAGAGGTTATTTTCATGTCAAAGGCAAATGACCCATTTTGTCCTTTGAAGTGGCCACAGAGTATATCATGCTTTAATTATGAAACTGTTCCCCTTTTGATGAAATTTAAGTTCTCACTAAATATTTACTCTTATGAAAAAGACTGAGTGAACATGCATATTCAGCAGTGGCCCAATGCATGGGTGAACCAGCAGTGCCCATGCCATCTGTATACCCACTGCCCCTTGTCCACATGTGGGTGATGGCCACATCCAGGGTGACCCCCCCACCAAAGCTGCTGTAGCTGCATAAACAATATACAATGGACCCCTTTGACTTGGTTTCCTGGGGTCTCTGTAGACTGTTCACTGAGTATTCTTTCTCTGTCTTCATTGAAAACTTAGGATGGACCCATGGCATTTCAGTGACTTTCTATATTACAGTTTGTGGTGGTTTCATCTATGTGTCCCTGAAAAACCTGGTTGTAAGTCTAATCCATTCCTGTGTGATGTGAATCATTAGTAAGTAGGACGTTTTGCTGAGGCTAGAACCACCTGACCGACCTCAATCAGGATGGTTTCATAACCATTGCTGGGGTGGGCCATGGGGTCTCAGTGGCAGGTTTCTCACCTGCCATGCTGGAGACCTGGTTTCAATTCCCGGTGCCTACCCATGCAAAAACAAACAAACTGTTGCTGGAGTTCTTTTTAAATGGAATGAATTCAGACATAAGATACAGAAAAGACATGGAGCAAGAAGCTGGAAGCAATGAAACCTGGAATAGAAGGGAGAGACCAGCTGATGCCATCGTGTTTTGTGCCATGGGTGAGGAGCCAAGGATAGCCAACTGCTGGTCCTTGGGAAGAAAGCATCACCTTGATGATTCCTTAATTTGAACATCTTCCCAGCCTCAGAACTGAGCAAATACATTTCCATTGTCTAACCTGACCCTTTTCGTGATTTTTGCTTTGAGAAGCCTCATCAATGAAAACATTGTTTTACACATGTTGTAAATGATTATTAGTTTTATTTCAGTAATTAGAAAGGTCACTCCGTGTGGTAGCTAAATCTCTTAACCTGAGTAAGCCCTAAGGGTTTTCCATGGCCCCAGCTTGGATGGGGGCTAGGTCTTGTCCTCTCTACCCTTTCTCTTCTTACTTCCACCACCTTGCAGGTACCATCTCACGGGAGGGAGGAGAAGTGCAGTAGTCGGAACTTCTGTTTTCCTGCTGACTTCGTGCCTGTTATCTGGGTTTGGGAGATGCCAAGCCTGACTCTTTCTTTAGTGAGTTCTTTCCCAGGCTCTCTGGAGGCTCTGCTGGGGCTCATGTCCTGCAGGTGGCCTTCTCCAGGAAGCTGGTCCTCAGTTTGGCCCCACTCAACTCCCTCAGCACAAGGCCATATACCCCAGCTCTTTTCTGCTCAAATCTCAGACTCCTCCAGGAGGGCCTTTGTGAAAGGACCCTGCTTTAGTTTCTTGGCTGCTAAAACAAATAAAATACAGTGTGTTGGCTTAAACGATTGGAATTTATTGGCACACAGATTGGAGGCTAGAAGTCTAAAATTGAGGTGTCAACAGGGAAATGGCTTTCTTCCCAAAGACTGCTGTTGTGCGGTTGGCTGCCCGCAGCCCTTGGTTTTTCTGCCTCTTGGCAATGCATATGGCAGCCTCTCCTGGCTTCTTTTTCTGTCTGCCTTCCCCTTTGTTTAAAAAGACTGTAGTGACCTGCATTAAAGCTCAGGCTGATTCAGTTGGGCTGCACCTTAACAAAGTGACACCTGAGAGAGATCTTATTTACAAGGGGCCCACATCCACCACAATGCATACCAAGACTAAGAACATGTCCAACTGGGCTACACAATTCAGTCTACCCCATTTTGTTCACTTGACTCACTTCAGTACCTGGAAAACCCTTTTCTTGTGTGCCTTTTCCTTCAAACCCTGATGGTACTCTCACCCACCCCAGCCCAGCAGTGCCACCCAGCCTCCTGTCCCACCAGTGTACTCTTTCCTTCAGCACCTGCAGGTCCAAATCAGCCACCAGCCATCTCTGGCACCCAAGTGCAAGGGGCATGAACCCCTTCCAAAAGCCTACAGTCAGGCCCTAGCACCTTTGTAGGAAGAGTTGAGTTTTCACATCACCAGGAAAGAGGCCCTAATTTCCTGAGAAAATTCCCTGCATATTCAGATCCCATGTTATTATCTCCAAATGGATGAGTGGGTTTAAGAGTCATGGAATACCTCATGACTATTTCCTTTCAAAATGTTCATCTCACACTCCTCTTGTAACTTTGAAACTTAACTCTTACAATTGACTTAATGGGCTCCCTTTCTAATACCTTGCAATATCAACTTCCCAAGAGTCCATTGAGTTTGACTGAAAGGCTATGACATAATTAATCATTATGTAAATGAGTAAAAAATTGAGGGTGCTCCTCTGAAAGTTGAGTAGAATGCTTTAGAATGATTTCATTGAAGAGAATCATGCACATTTAGAGTTGCTATTAAATTAGGTATGGATATAGAAGGTTGGGGAAACAATGGTAAAAATCTTAATAAAAAATCCATCCTCAAGTTGCTTCATTACTTCCAGGGTGTCTTTATGATCTTACTTCCTTATTAAAAACAATTGAATGTGGCAATTACAGATGCTTCATGACATGTGTGGTTTATGTAAGATTGCTCTGAACACACAGCAGATCCATTCTCAAAGAAAAGGCCTTAGTGCTTTATAAAAAGATTGACAAATTGTTGTGCATTTATGTTTTAAATTAAATTTTTTTAAAAATACGATTTATATCCATTTTTCTGGAATAATTGATGATCAGATGTAGGTTTTTATTGCACTAATGAAAAGGGATATTATCGAGTACAAAGCTCAGGTGTTCCACAGCATGAAGTCCTAGAACAAAATCTCAGGATCAAGGGATATAGGCTTCTTAATTTGATTACTGCTGAGATAGTTCATTGTTACCCTAAATAGTATTTCCATTAGACTGATCCTTCTGCAAGGAAAGAATCTCTCCTTCTCAGTCTTCCAGAGTCTAGAAAGAGTGAAGAAACTGGAAGGCACGAGTAGCAGAAGGCAGGAGAAGGGGAGGGGTTAAAGGATGGGCAAAAAGAGGGCAAAGGTCCTGGACACCTGGGTTCTCATCTCACCTCTGCCTCTGCCTCTGACATTCCAGAATGTATGGGGAAGGGACCAGGCCATCCTGGACCTCTGTTGTGCTATCCTAGGGCCTAGCATTCAGTTTGTGCTGACTGCTGGTAGCAGTTATTATTTTTATCACCTGTAAATAATAGAAAAGGACTGGCAGCCCTTTAAGCTATTTGTAAGAAAATACAATGTATAGAGTGGATGTAATCAGTTAAAAACTCATTAAGTTCCCCACTGTGCCAAGTATTTTGTGCATTCTCTTTTGGTAACTACTATGAACTAGGCAAAGGAATACCCCATAAATAATTGTTCAACTTAATTTTCATGAACATGCCTGTGGCCAACTATTCAACAGGTCCTCTAACCACTCTTTATAGGGTTATCTTCATGCTGCAAATATTGTCTTTTTTTTGCATGAGTGTGGTTCAGAGTGCTTCAACATTTAATTAATGCAATATTTAGTGAATAGCAGTGTTGGATTCAGATTCACATTTACTAAGTATCTCTCCACTTTCCCACACTTTTTGTCACTCACACAGATCCTGCAACTTGCACAAGATTTTATTTTGTAAACCCAGAGTTTCTGACTTTTTCCCTACAGGATATTGTACTTTACAAGTTTTTTAATCACTGATTCTTGGACATAGATGGGCTTTACAGGGAACCTTGATAAATTAAATTCAAAATGTGGATGTGTGTGCATGTCCCTGGGGAGTGAACAGGCCTGGGCTTTTTATGATGTTAAAGAACCCTGTGGTCATAAATATAAAGAGAATAGCCAAAGCCCTCCATTTAGAGGAAGGGGAATGACACCATTTATGAAAGGATGCAGTGAAGCCACTGACCATTAAGACTGGCTTCCTCCTGGGAAGACATCCTGAGGCTTACATGACAGTGAATCCTCAGCAGGCAATAAGGACCTTTCCTTTTTCCCTCTGAAACTATAGCCACACGCTTTCATCTTGAAGCCATCCAAGCAGAGACATCTGAGAATAAGTGAAGGGATCTGACTGGGGGTGAGAAGATGCTGCACCCAGGGGAGAGAGGAATGACAGTGGGGAAGCATGCAGAGCTATCCCTAGCTTCCTACTGTAGGCAGCTCTCAGGGAATTCAGGGCTTACTATGAAACTGAAAACATCTGCTATCACCCTTACAGCAGCAAATGCCCATCACATGCCCTACAGTAAGATTTCACTGTAGGGGTCCCAATAAATCAAGATCATTTGGGTAGTTCTTTCAGACACAAAACACACTTGAAAGCTCTTGTACTCTTTTAATAATTTCAGTTTTTTACATTCTTCATGGAGAAAAATCTTTGTTCACAGCTGATATTTTTAGACCCTTCATCTGTCAGCCCATCATTCCCTATGCTTTCAGTCGTTAATTTGTTCACTGTTTATTGAGTTCTGTATGAGACACACTTTATCTCTGATACTTTCTTTTATCTCTGGCATCATCAGGTACTAGTAAAAACCCATACACAACAGGACAAGAGCTGGGGCTTGTCAGCCTCAGAGAGCAAGAAACATGGAAATTGTCAGGCCACAGGACACACATTCAAAATTACAAAACTACAAATGCAGTTCTGCAGTTTCTTAATGCTGTCTCCGCCTGGAGAAACAGTGCTGGTATAAGATGTTTGTGCTGATTTGGATTCCAAATGAATGAGAAATCACATTTGCAATCACATTATCTTCCTCTCTTCTAGTAGACTAGATGGTTTATCTTTGAATATTTTGGATCTCATTTTGGAAATAAAGAAGGAACACAAACCTTGGATGGAAAATATGAGTTCTTTTCTAAATCATTTCTACTTATAATAGTCATTTAAACCCAGTCAGGCAATTGGAATCCCCAGAATAACCTCAAACTCCATTGTCTGCACTTGCCTAGGAGCTCCTCTAGACTGTAAGCTTGGTGAGGGAAGGTGCCATAGCTGCAAGGCTGCTGTGCCAAATACCTCACAGGAGTTGCCTGTAACAAATGGGAATATACTTTCTCACTGTTTCAGAGGCTAGAAGCAGCCCAAAATTAAGGCATTGGTGAGCTGTCTCCCCAAAGTCTGCTACACTCTGGGCCTGGCTTGTTGCAATCTTTGGGGTTCCTTGATTTGTGACACAGCCTCCCAACATGGCCACCTCTCTCCTGGGTCTGCTCTTCCAGGTGCCTGATTCTGGCTTTTTCTGTGACCTTTGCTGACTTCTGGCTTTTTTTGCCCACCTTGACTAAAAATCACAGCTTCCAAGAGTCCTATTTACATATGAGTCTACACCCACAGGAGCACGGGTTAAGATTATGAGCATGTATTTCACCAGGGAACACAACTCCACCTGCTGCAGAGGACACTGCCTCTGTCAGGCTCAGCACCAAGCTTCCAGGGCCTGCAAAACTGCCTGGCACACTGGGGCTGCTCAGATGCTGTCTGTGGGCTGAATGAGAGATGAGTCTTCTCCTCATTTCACACCTCATTGCATTGCACAGCTTTGTCCTTTACCTCTGGTTCTCCCTGGTCCCTGAAGCTTTAGGTAATGCCCCAGCTCAGCCGAACATAACTTCCCAGGCTCAGCCTTCCTTTCTGATCCCAGTTCTAATGCCCCAGGAGAACACCAAGATAATCATGCAACCTCTTAGGAGTCCTGGTACCTCCTTTGTCAAATACATTACTTTGGCCATCTGTTGAGTAACATGTAGGTATTTCATTTGAGAGAGTTTTACTGAGCTGGAGGCAGGAGTATGGGACTGAATAAGACCCCAAAACATAATTTCTGTGTATTTCCAGTACTTCTGGCTAAGTTTAAAAAGAGCAAATCATAACCAGTTTCCAAGAAACAGCAGGGCTGGTTGTCATCAATAACCTCACGTTTGAAACAAGGAACAGATATTCCCTGAGAGTTTTCAGATGTCGAGTGAGAAATGAACATGGCAGTTATGAATTTGGGGCTGCTTCTGAGAAATTAAAGACCAAAAATAGGAGTAAAGAGAAATGTCTTTTTCTTTTTCTCAATAACAGTAGCTGTATAGCTGGATTTTATACCAAGAAGAGGCTAATGAGGAAATGAGGGTTGCCTTTTCTCAACCATTACAGATGTATCAGGCCAAACTGTCCCCAATTCTTAATTCAAACTGTATAAAAGTGCCACCATTTTAGGCCCTACCCTACATACATATGTGTGCACGTCTGTCACATCTTGGGATTCTTGCCCAAGAGTTAAGGAAACTGAAG
This sequence comes from Tamandua tetradactyla, assembly GCF_023851605.1. NCBI lineage: Eukaryota > Metazoa > Chordata > Mammalia > Pilosa > Myrmecophagidae > Tamandua > Tamandua tetradactyla. The sequence continues at coordinate 346,238 of NW_027518262.1, forward strand.
CTCAGCAACTAAAAGTGATCAGCCATTCTCTTTTCTCGAGTTAACACATGGCATGCTTTCTCAGCTGAGTAGAATAATGTCTTAAAAGAGACTCCTGAGAGCCCAGTGTAGTAGGCAAACCTAAGCTGTCTTTAGAGAATAAATGGGAATTATTTATCAGAATGCCATTTTTATCAATCCATAGTGTGGGGCTGGATGTGGTGAGGGGGATATGATGACAACAATTCAGAATAAAATCCTTGCATGTAATTGTAATAAGTTCATTTTTTGTGCAATGGATAGTTAAAAGAACTGGAGTAGAGTGGAAAGAAAATGTGATGTATTTTTCTGTTTTTCTCCTCCCCTCTCTCTGGTAAACCTGTAAGATTCCTGAAAACAAGGTTTCCCAGACATATAAGGGGAGCTGGAGGCAAAAATCCAAAATTTAGTGCAGCATTCAGGGTTCCTGCACCTGCCTCAGTCTTGGTGCTTCCCTTTTCAGCTTGGTGGCTCTGCTGTGGCTGTCCTTGGGTGCCCTGCTGCTTCCCACCACCACAGCTTTGCTCATGCCCTGGCCACCTGGCCTGCAAGGTTACTTGGTCCATTTTCACCAGGTTCAAATCTAAGCCCCCTTTTTGACTCAGGCTCATCCAGGCTCAGGGGCCTCCACTCTGCAAATGGGGTGGCCTCAGCTCTTGCAGACTGTTTTGTTTTCACATCATATTGTAATTACCACTAATGCCTCCAGCTGCTCCATGAACCAAGGCATTTTGTCTTCCTCATGTATTGAGCCCCAGCACCTGGGATGTAGAAAACATTAATTCAGCAAAGATGTCTCAAATGAATGAATTTCTTTCCATGGAATCTGATGCTTTGATCCCTCTAACAACATCTCTGCCAGATTTTCCTTCCATCTCTTGTGAACATCTTGCACCAATAGGGGACTTGCCACCAGCAGAAGCATCCCTCCCCACCTGTCCTTTGCTTTGGTCTTCTCCCTTCTGAGCCAGGCAGGGAGGTGTGATGTGCTCACATTGAAGACATCCACCTTGAGTCAGAAGACGTGAGGCTTCCCTCTGTGGGCCTTCAGCTGAATTCTCCAGGCTTGTGTGACTGATCTTCAGGCCTGCCATGACAGATACTGCTGCACTGGCCACTATGCAGTGTTCTTGTAAAGAATTAAATAAGAAGGCAAATTTTAAAGACCTACCTAATAAATAAACTGTAAATGTATTTTGCAGTTTTTAATGAATCATCATGATATAATTTTGTTCTCTGGAATTAGGTAGACAAAAAATGCCACTCTAGATTCCAATGTATAGTCTTTCAAATGTCTTAAATATTGCCACAGAAAAAGTTCAATGCATGCTTGGAGCTGCAGTCATTTTTGAATATGAGTAAATTAATTAATGTTATATAATTGGCCAAGAAAATACTGCTGTGATATCATCTTGCTTGTGCCTTGATAATAATGACAACATGGGCTCACATTTGTGAACTTCTAATTGGCACACAAAGCAGTTTTCAATTAATTTCAAAATTAACTACCACTTCTGAGTGTCTGCTAGTTCCAAATCCTGTGTCAGACTGTTTACGGGCAGCATCTTTGTCTTCACAAGTCCTCCAAGAGTGGCGCACGCATTAGCGCCCTCTGACAGAAGGAGATGAGGGTCAAAAAGGTCCGATACTTGGACACAAGTTTGTGGCCAGTGCCATATCACACTCTTCCTCTCACCTGAAGCACTCCTTCCCAAACTTAAATCATTCATCTGGTCGGACTACCCTGATGATCTTTCTCAAACTTCTCACATGTGGGGACATTGGGACCCAGAAAGACTAGGAAGCTTGTTGAAGCCAGAGCTAGGCAATGGAAGAATTTTAAAATGACATCAATCTTCTGTGTCTCCCAGAATGTTTCAGCTGGAGCTAATTAGGGCTCATAATTCAGCTGGAATGATCATCTTTGGGAGACAGTCTCTGTACAAGGCCACTGGCAGGGCTGGACTTATTATCTTTGTATCAGGGAAAATCCTTAGTCCTTGATCATTTCAAGCAACATACTTCATTATAATCTCAAAGAAACACAAGGCAAGGCCTGTGCTCATGAAATACCCATCACAGCTGCTTGTTTTCTGTGTCCCAGGCAGCTGACTTTCAAAAGGTGTTGCATGGGAGACTCAGAAATTTTGTCTGAAAAAAATCAATTCTAACCAGGGCTTTGACAATTGTTAGATGATTTGATGTCCCCCAAGGCAAAGATGTTCATCTGCAAACTGCAGGATATTTTTCAAGATATGATGACCTGCCTTTCAGGTGCAGCTTTTGCATTTGCCAGCCAGGTGAGCTCTAATCCCAGCTCCTGAGCTGGTGACATGAGATGTTCCCTTTCTCCTCAGGCTGCTGTGAGGCATCAGAGGATGTTAAGTCCTTGCACAAAAAGGTGAGTCTCTTTTTTTCTTTCTTTATTTCAAACCCACTTTAGTACTTTTCTTGTTGTTGTTACTGCTTTTGTTTTTGTTTTTGTTTTTGAGAGATCCTGAGTGCTTTTAACTTGGTTCACATATTTTTTGAATATTATTTCTTTTCAATCTGTTGGAAAAGAGGCCAGCAGAGAATGTGCACAGAGAAACTCAAGCCTGGAGTGCTGTGATCTGGCTGATCCTTCTACTCTTTGATCTGCTGCTGTCTCATGTACAGCATGTTTCAGGTGGAGGGAAGAGTGGTGTCAGGGTCACACTGTGGCTTGAAGTGACTGATGGCATGTCTCTGAGTTGGGACACAGAAGGAGGAATATGTTGGGGAGAGAGTTCTCAGTCCAGTGGCATGTCTGCCTTTGCTAAATGGCACAGCCCTTCAAGACCCACTGCCCATAGGCCTCTGATTGCCCCCTGCCCAGCCCCCCACTGCCCCATTCTGGGCCCCACCACCTGTCACCCTCTTGCAGGACATCAGGGGTTGCTTGTGTCCTGAAGATTCACAGACCAGGTCCTCTAGTGCCCAGCACCCACCAGAGTGCATGCCCCCTGGGGACACGGAAAATTTCATTGAAGGCAGGAAAGAAGCAATAAATCTGGCTCTGCCTTCAATACACGTGCTTTTCCCTTCTACCAGTGTTTACTTTTGACCGGCTCTCCTTCCATGATTAATCCATGTCCAGAAAGCAGTGCCCCTCCAGCTCTGGATTGGCAGGCCAGTGTGGGGAATCAGAGCCAAGGGTGTGGTGGAGCCGTGGGCTGTGCCACTCATGGGGTGCGGTGACCCATTCACTCAGGGTTGTGCAGACACCCGGCATTCCCTGCATCTCCAGGTCGGAGTCACGCTGAGAAGCTTGAGCTCTTGGCTGTATTCTTCTGGTTGTGTTATTCTGTCTATCTTTGAGGATTTTGACCTTTTGGGAAAAACAGAAAGAGCTATTTTTTTTCTTGCCCCACAGGGGGCTGAGTGGGTTCTGAAAGGTATGAAATCATTTTGCAGGAGTAGAGTATTTTGAGGATCCAACCATCTGTCTGCATTCAGAGGGATGGAGGGTTAAGCATTTCCTTTTCCTTCAGAGACGGTGTTCTTCAGCTTAATGGAGAAAGAAGAAAAAAAAACAGAAAACATCAGAAGCTGGGAGCCCATGGTCACTTCTGCCTCATTCCACCCTGGCACTTCTTGACAGAGGCTGTGGGTCTCAACAAGAATCCCCCAGCCTACTCCTGCTTCACTCCAACATGCCTCACTTTGCTTTCTTTTCATTGGCACACAGAAACTCCTTCCATCTCTCATCTGATCCTTTGAGGAACCCAGTGGAAGTTTTTGAGTATAACATTATCTCCAAAGTTAAGTTTGGAAACTGAGGCTGACAAAGATGCTCCTGAAGGCTTGGTCTTTGGGCTTGTGGCACATCGACTGTCCTGGACAGTAAGTGTCATGGGCCCGTTGCCACAGTGCTGACCATGTGAAATGGCAGGCAACATCTAATTCTAGGGATGTTCAGTCCTGATATGGAGGCACTTCTGAGTCATTCATTGGATTATCATTAAGAGAAAAAAATAGAATTAATTTTTCCTTGATTTAAAATTTTGCTATTTTTTAACATTACATTTTCTTCCCTAAATAAGGCAGAACACTTCATTCTTGATGAATATATGAGTAAGCTTCAAGATTCAGAATATCCAGTTGTCTCTCACTGAACCAAAGTACCCTGCATATGCCAAGTGTCTTTCCACCACTCAAATCCAGACAATTCTGCAAAATACTTTATGGAACACCACCTTATTTTACACAAGCATGTGAGTCTATAATATGATGCCTGATTATTGTGCTTCGATAGTGATAGTGTCAAAACTCGGGTACACTTCTTGTATGGACCACACACATGTGCCTTGTGGTCTCACTGTGACCCTGAGAAGTAGGTCGATAGTTTACCCATTTTACAGACTGGAAAACTGAGGCAAACCTGAGTGTAGAGAGGTCACATGGCACAGAAGTGGCAGAGCTCCTAGTCTGTATTCATTCCGTCAATCCACTTCCCCAGCATATACTTCCCTCAGAAGTTCCATCTGTAACTCAGATTCAAAAATTGAGAAAAAGTGCATTCTTGGGTTAGGAAGGACTAAATCTGAAGGTGGGGCATTGTGGGAAGAGAGAACACAGTTGGATTGAAGTATGTCTTGGATGGGAAACTGCCACTCCACAAACAAAGTCATAAAGTGCCGAGGGAGGTGGCGGGAAGAAGCCCACAAGGGGCAAGGTCAGATTAAGAAAAGGATGGGGTTCTCCTGAAAGCATGGGCAGCCACAGCAAGATTCTGCACGAGATAGTAAGGGATCACCTCATTTTGTTTCACATGGGCCAGGGAGAAACCTTAAGGCAGAGACCCTTAATGTGGAGTGAAGCAGGGACTGTGGGATGTGCTTGAGGCCAAGGGGATCGTTGTGGGTTTTAAGTGTGAATGGAATCTGCCTGCCTGACTGGACCAGTGGTGGGGGTGGCCAGATGGCCTGGGGAGCACAGCCAGTCCTCATTTGGCGATTCATATGAAAATTTGCTGTTCACTAAAATATATTTGTAATATTCAAGTAACTGCTCACACACTTCTTGGGGCTGCAACGAACAGAGGAAGATGAGCCACCCAATGTGCCATCCGTGAGGTAAAAGTGACCTGTCTTCCGTTTCGCTCTCATTCTGCTAAAGGGTGTCTGTCCATGCTGTGCTTAGTGGTATGCATTGTTTTCTGTGTGTTTGTTTGCATCTTTGTGGTGATTTTATTGTTTAAAATGGGCCCCATGCATAGTGCTGACATATGTCTAGTGGTCCTAAAAGGGGAAAACTATTATGAGCTTACGGAGAAAATACATGTGTTAAGTAGGCTTCATTCAGGCATGAGTCATAGGGCTGTTGGTCATGAGTTCAATGCTAATGAATTAACAATATATAGTAAGTAGTTGCTTTAAAGACAGACAGATGTGAAACAAGGTTAAGTGTGGATCAGTTGATGAAACTGTGACCCAAGGCTCTGGGAATTTAGCCCTGTATCTCCTTAGGAGAATTGACTTAGTGTTTGTTAATTCGGTGGTGAGGTGACTTTGTAGGATGTTACAATGAATGATGAGAGCCGACCATATGTAGGTTCAGGAGTAATGAAGATGCACAGTGGGCAGGAGGCCTGTCTGGCTGAGTACAGTGGTTGACCCCAACTCCCCTTTCCAGTTTCCACCTGGGTGAATGGAGACATCATTTGCCTGACTCTCTCTGCAAGGAAGAGTGGGGTGGGGAATGGGTGAGTGGGGAAGGGATGTTGTGAAGCCAAGTTAACAAAGCGGAAGTTGCTTCTCCTTGAAGATACAGAGGCTGCTGGGGTCCAGAGCTGCAATGATTGCAGGATGGGCAAGGTTCATAAGCCTAAAAATATTCCAACCTAATCATCAAATCATGACCAGTGTCTTGGGAGCTGAGTTTGAAGGCCATGTAACTTCTTAGGGTGAGTAGATATGGAAAGACTGCTGATGCTGAATAGATAGAACAAGAGGATGTTTCTTTTTCTCTTTCTCTTTTTAATGCTTTCTGTGGTGGAGGGTATGAGGTGTTTCAACATGGACTCCACCTTATTCGGAGGCTCCTCTGATGCCATCCACTACCTACTTTACCTCTCCTTCTGCAAAAGACCATGGTAGTTAACTTCTACCCCCACATTTGTTCATTCATTTACAAATGTAAATATTATTGAGTATTCATTGTATCTAAGCACTTTATATGGTTAGATATAGTAATAGAGGAATAAACACAATAGAAGGATACATCTCTTTGAAGTACATTATAATGGAGAAGGACAAATAATCAGAGAAGTATAATATATGTATTTAGGTGTTGCTATTTGGTAAAGAGAACAACAAAGCAAGAATGGGGAGAGGTGAGTGCAGGGTTGGGATGGTGCTCCCTCACAGCCTGATAGTCACATGGAGATTAGAGTCAGGGAATGAAGGGTTGCCCTGAGTCCTAGGACTCTTATGGCATTGGAGGTTAGTGTGATAAAGGCACAGTGAGGTTCATATGGTCCCAGGCTGATACAGGTGGTGAGGCTGAAGGCATTGGGAAAGTATGAAGAGTTGGAGATGCTCAGGAAAGGTGGTGATGGGGAAGTTGTGGAGAAGACTGGAGCACACTGAGCTGGGTTTCTCTGAGTCACTGGAAACAGGGAGTTGTGGTTTTACATTCTTCATCTTCCTTACTTTCATTAGCATTATTAAATGCTGATCAGCACTCCCTTTTTTTAGAATCCTTCTTCAAAATTAATTATAAGTACATTATGATGTATCTAATGACATTCATTTGGTACCTTGGGAACAGCAATTTCCTTTCAAAATAAGAATAAACTATGGAATATCTGTACCATGATTGTAATGAATACAAAGATATCTGCTACTTATCAATAGATTTTTACCAAAAATATCATTAAAGGGAGCAGGGAGTTCACACAGTCTTCAAAAAGCAGGTTTGATGGTTAAGTTCATGTGTGAACTTGGCTAGGTTATGGCATCAGTTGTTGCGTAAGAATGCACTGGCCTGACTGGTGAGAGTCTTTCCTGGATTTAAATCACATTAGTCAGTTGATGGCATCCATGGTGGATTGTGTCTACAGCAACAAAGGAGGGCCTTCAAAGAAAGGCGTCCATCCATCAGTGCAAGGACCTATGGAGAGAAATGATGATTGCAGCAGTCAGAGAGAGAGTTTCTAACACTACTTGAGCCACCAGCTTCTCTGGGACACCATTGAAACCTTCAATGAAGTTCCCAACTTGCCACCTTCCCTACAGGATTGGGACATCATGCCCCAGGGAAGTGTGAGCCAATTCCTATAACAACTCTCAGAGTCTTTTTTTTTTTTTTTACATGGTCAGGCACCAGGAACTGAACCTGGGTCTCTGGCATGGCAGGCGAGCATTCTTGGCTGAGCCACCATGGCCACCCTCTCAGAGTTTTATATACTTTAGGGAGAGGCTGAAGAGCAAGAATTTGTCATTGGGATTTACACCTTCAGTGGTTTAATACTCTGACCCATAACCTGGACAGTCTCTATAGAGAAGTGAATGTCCCAGCCTTCTGCCTCCATGAAACATCACTGAGTTCATCCAACTCTGTCCCTTGCTTGGAACTTGGGCTCCTTTCCAAACTATGTATGTTAAGAATATGGCTTCTGTGCAGACTGTTTGATAAGATAAGGCTAATTGAGCAACCTGTGTGAGTATACCATTGGGCCAGCTGGAATTTCATTTTTCAGCACAATCCTTCAATTGACATTTGATTCTTTCATCTTTTTATCTGCATTTTGTCACTATAGGTCAATCCTCTGGACATGCTCACCCTCTGTTGTCTCTCCCAATTGAGGTTGAATATCCAAAGAGCAAGGGAAAATCCCCAGATCAGTAGGATCCTACAACAATGGCTTTGAAAGGGGGGCAATTTTGTCTCTCAGGTGACATTTGTCATTTTCTGTGGCATTTTGGGTTGTCACAATTTGGGAAGGTGCCCCCGGCATCTAGTGGATGGAGTCCAGGGATGCTACAGAACATCCAACCATACACAAGTCATGCCTACAACAGAGAACTACCTGCCACAAGGTGGCAGCAGTGCTGAGACAGAGAAACTGAGTTAAAGAAATTCTGGTTTGGTCCTGGCCTGAGCCACACTGGGACACTTTCTCTGGATTCACTTTGAAACCTTAATACCCACGAGAACTTGTGGGTATTCCCATTCATCATTTCATTTATTTATTTATATTCTTATCTAAGAAAGCAAACAATACACTTAGACCCACCAAATGGATAGCTTAGTTAGCTTAACCATAGGCATATTTAAATAAAGTATCCATATAATCATTGTAAACAGGTGTTTGCACCGTAAGTTTCATAAACCAATTAAAAATTAAGGCTACAAGGAAAAAATCTACAAATTCAGATAGCAAAGTTCTTAAATTCCAAATACTGATGTAGATAACATTTGATCAGCTGTCAAAACTGTGAATGTTCTCAAAATATCAAGTGGAAGTTCTACAATAGCTGTATTGAGATAGTAATGACCTATGTTACCAAACATTTTCCTGATTTCAGGAAATATGAAGATACAAATGTTTTTACAATTAGCATATGAAAATCTTAACACTTAAAATGTATCTTAGCTTATCCATAGGATATTAAAAATCTAAGTATTCATATAAAGTTTTTGTACAATAATTTCATAAACCAATTTAAAATTAAAACAAGGAAGGAAATTAATCCATAGACATAGATATCAGAGATACTTGTATCCTAAATATTGAACACTATCTTAAATGCCATTTGATTAACTATCAAAACTGTGTGTGTTCTCAAAATATCAAGTAAAAAGTTATTATAAGTATCGACTTTGCTGTAGTGTGAGTTGTACTAAATATTTTCAGATTTTTGATTTCAGGGATTAAGTTACCTAATGTTATTATAGCTGCCTATAGTTTTTTTTTTTTACTGTTTTTTGGTTGTAAAATAGAATATATATGCAAATAAAAGAGTAAAAGCAATCATTTTCAAAGCACACTTCAACAAGCATCTACAGAACAGTTCCCAGAGTTTGTCATGGGCTATCATGCCCTCATCTCAGATTTCTCCTTCTAGCTGCTCCAGAACACTGGTGGCTTTATCAGAGTCATAATAATGGAATCATACAGTATCTGTCCTTTTGTGTCTGACTTATTTCACTCAGTATTATGTCCTCAAGGCTCATCTATGTTGTTGTATATTTCAGAACATCATTTTGTCTAAATGCTGCAAATATTCCATTGTATGTATACACTACATTTTGCTTATTCACTTGTCTGTTGATGGACACCTGCATTGTTTCCATCTCTTGGCAATTGTGAATAGTGCTGTTATGAACATAGGTGTGCAAATGTCTGTTCATGCCACTGCCCTAAACTCCTCTGGGTATATACCAAGTATTGGTATTGACGGGTCATGGAGCAACTCAATATTTAGTTTTCTGCGGAATTGCCAATCTGACTTCCACAGCAGCTGAAGATTTTACATTCTCACCAACAGTGAATAAGTGTTCCAATTTCTCTACATCCTTTCCAACATTTGTAGTTTTCCTGCTTGTTTAATAGTAACCCTTCTTATAGGTGTGAGGTGATATCTCATTGTCTTCTTTTTTTTTTTTAACAAACAAAAAACTATATTTCAGGTGCAGCTTCATTCAGTGTTCCAACATAGTTACATTACACTTAGGTATTATTGTGCTGTCCATTATTTTTTTTTAATTTTTTTATTCATCAAAAAAAAGAAAAGAAATTAACACAACATTTAGAAATCATTCCATTCTACAAATGCACTCAGTAATTCTTAGTATCATCACATAGATGTATGATCATCATTTTTAGTACATTTGCATCGATTTAGGCAAAGAACTAGCAAAACAGCAGAAAAAAATATAGATGTTAATATAGAGAAGAGAATTAAAATAATATACTAATAATATATATATATAAAAAGGAAAAGAAAAAAAAAAACAAAAACAAAAGATACAACACAAACAAACAACAAAAACCATATTTCAGGTGCAGCTTATTCAGTGTTCAAATGTTACATTACACTTAGGTATTATTGTGCTGTCCATTTTTGAGTTTTTGTATTAGTCCTGTTGCACAGTCTGTATCCCTTCAGCTCCAATTACCCATTATCTTACCCTGTTTCTAACTTGTGGTCTCTGTTACCAATGATATATTCCAAGTGATTCTCAAATGTCGGTTCACATCAGTGGGACCTTACAGTATTTGTCCTTAGTTTTGGGCTAGACTCAGCATAATGTCTCTAGGTCCATCATGTTATTACATGCTTCATAGTTTAGTCTGTCTTAAAGCTGCATAATATTCATCGTAAGTATATGCCACAGTTTGTTTAGCACTCGTCTGTTGATGAACATTTTGGCTGTTTCCATCTCTTTGCAATTGTAGATAATGTGCTATAAACACTGGTGTGCAATGTCGTCTGTGTCTTTGCCCTTAAGTCCTTGAGTAGATACCTAGCAGTGGTATTGTGGGTTGTAATCCATTTGCCATTTATGTCTTTTGATTGGGAATTCAGTTCATTAACTTTGTATTATTACTGTTTGGATATATTTTCCTTACCATTTTGGCTTTTGTATTATTATATCATATCTGATTTTCCTTCTTTCTACACTTTACTCCATACCTCTCTCTTCTGTCTTTCGTATCTGACTCTAGTGCTCCCTTTAGTATTCTTGCAGAGCTGGTCTCTTGGTCACAAATTCTCTCAGTGACTTTTTGTCTATAAATGTTTAATTTCTCCTTCATTTTGAAGGACAATTTTGCTGGATATAGGAGTCTTGGTTGGCAGTTTTCTCTTTTAGTAATTTAAATATATCATCCACTGTCTTCTAGCTTCATGGTTTCTGCTGAGAAATCTACACATAGTCTTATTGGGTTTCCCTTGTATGTGACGGATTGTTTTTCTCTTGCTGCTTTCAAGATCCTCTCTTTTCTTTGACCTCGACATTCTAACTAGTAAGTGTCTTGGAGAACGCTATTTGGGTTATTCTCTTTGGGGTGCGCTGCACTTTTGGATCTGTAAATTTAGGTCTTTCATAAGAGTTGGGAAATTTTCAGTGATAATTTCTTCCATTAGTTTTCCTCCCTTTTCCCTTTCTTCTCCTTCTGGGACACCCACAACACGTATATTTGTGCGCTTCATATTGTCATTCAGTTCTGATCCCCTGTCAAGTTTTTCCATTCTTTTCCCTTAGTTTCTGTTTTTTTTGGAATTCAGATGTTCATCCTCCAGTTCACTAATGGTAGCTTCTGCCTCTTTAGATCTACATTGTAGGTATCCATGTGTTTTCCATTTTTTCTTCTTTGTCTTCACCCATAAGTTCTGTGATTTGTTTTTTCAGATTTTCTATTTCTTCTTTTTGTTCAGCACATGTCTTCTTCATGTCCTCCCTCAATTTATTGATTTGGTTTTTGAAGAATTTTTCCATTTCTGTTCGTATATTCAGCATTAGTTGTCTCAGCTCCTGTATCTCATTTGAACTATTGGTTTGTTCCTTTGACTGGGCCATATCTTCAATTTTCCAAGCGTCATCCATTATTTTCTGCTGGTGTCTGGGCATTTGATCAGATTTCCCTGGGTGTGGGACCCACTGGTTGAAAGGTTTTTCTGTGAAATCTCTGGGCTCTGTTTTTCTTTTCCTGCCCAGTAGGTGGTGCTCGTGGCGCTCGTCTGTCTGCACCGCAGTCGGCCCGGGAAACCGCACGTGGAGGTGGGGGTTGCTGGCCGCCGCAGCTTGGGAGAGTGCCGGTCCTAATTGCCCAGCTGGCCTGAAACGCCAAGCGTGACGGGAGGGCCCCGCTATCCAACGTTCCCTGTCAGGCCGGGGAGCCACGTGCGTGGAGGGGACCCCAGTCGCCAGCAGCCCCGGCCGGGAAAACGCGCGCCCCTCGGGTAGCTCACCGCAGCAGATTCTCCCTGCCCGTTCAGTGTTAGATGGGGTACGCTGTCTTTTTGGTCTCTGTCGTGACTCCGGGAGCTGTTTCGTATTGTTTCTGTTTCTTTAGTTGCTTTTCTGGAGGAGGAACTAAGACCCGCGCGTCTTACTAAGCCGCCATCTTCTCCGGAAGTGTGCTGTCCATTTTTGAGTTTTTGTATCTAGTCCTGTTGCACAGTCTGTATCCCTTCAGCTCCAATTACCCATTATCTTACCCTGTTTCTAACTCCTGTGTTCTCTGTTACCATGATATATTCCAAGCTGATTCTCGAATGTTGGTTCACATCAGTGGGACCATACAGTTTGTCCTTTAGTTTTTGGCTAGACTCACTCAGCATAATGTTCTCTAGGTCCATCCATGTTATTACATGCTTCATAGTTTAGTCTGTCTTAAAGCTGCATACTATTCCATCGTAGGTATATGCCACAGTTTGTTTAGCACTCGTCTGTTGATGGACATTTTGGCTGTTTCCATCTCTTTGCAATTGTAGATAATGCTGCTATAAACACTGGTGTGCAAATGTCCGTCTGTGTCTTTGCCCTTAAGTTTTGAGTAGATACCTAGCAGTGGTATTGCTGGTTCATAATCCATTCTGCCATTCTATGTTTTTGATGGGAAATTCAGTCATTAACTTTTAGTGTTATTACTGTTTGGATAATATTTTCCTCTACCATTTTGGCTTTTGTATTATATATATCATATCTGATTTTCTTCTTTCTACTTTACTCCATACCTCTCTCTTCTGTCTTTTCGTATCTGATCTAGTGCTCCCTTTAGTTTCTTGCAGAGTGGTCTCTTGGTCACAAATTCTCTCAGTGACTTTTTGTCTATAAATGTTTTAATTTCTCCTTCATTTCTGAAGGACAATTTTGCGGATATAGGAGTCTTGGTTGGCAGTTTTTCTCTTTTAGTAATTTAAATATATCATCCCACTGTCTTCTAGCTTCCATGGTTTTGCTGAGAAATCTACACATAGTCTTATTGGGTTTCCCTTGTATGTGACAGATTGTTTTTCTCTTGCTGCTTTCAATATCCTCTTTCTCTTGACCTCTGACATTCTAACTGGTAAGTGTCTGGAGAACGCTATTTGGGTCTATTCTCTTTGGGGTGCGCTGCACTTCTTGGATCTGTAAATTTAGGTCTTTGTAAGAGTTGGGAAATTTTCAGTGATAATTTTTCCATTAGTTTTTCTCCTCCTTTTCCCTTTCTTTCCTTCTGGGACACCCACAGCACGTAATTTGTGCAGTTCATATTGTCATTCAGTTCCCTGATCCCTGCTCAAGTTTTTCCATTCTTTTCCTATAGTTTCTGTTTCTTTTTGGAATTCAGATGTTCCATCCTCCAGTTCACTAATTGTAGCTTCTGTCTCTTTAGATCTACCATTGTAGGTATCCATTGTTTTTCCATTTTTTCTTCTTTGTCCTTCACTCCCATAAGTTCTGTGATTTGTTTTTTCAGATTTCTATTTCTTCTTTTTGTTCAGCCATGTCTTCTTCATGTCCTCCCTCAATTTATTGATTTGGTTTTTGAAGAGTTTTCCATTTCTGTTCGTAATTCAGCATTAGTTGTCTCAGCTCCTGTATCTCATTTGAACTATTGGTTTGTTCCTTTGACTGGGCCATATCTTCAATTTTCCAAGCGTCATCCATTATTTTCTGCTGGTGTCTGGGCATTTGATCAGATTTCCCTGGGTTTGGGACCCGTGGTTGAAGGTTTTTCTGTGAAATCTTGGGCTCTGTTTTTCTTTCTGCCCAGTAGGTGGCGCTCGTGACACTCATCTGTCTGCGGGGCCCACCAGTAAAAGATGCTGTGGCTCCTTTACTTGCATCCAATCTCGCAGTCGGCCGGGAACGCACGTGGAGGGGGTCGCGGCGGCGCGGTTTGGGGGAGTGCCGGTCCAATTGTCCAGCTGGCCCGAGACGCCAAGCGTGGCAGGAGGGCCCCGCTATCCAACGTTCCCAGTCAGACCGGGGAGCCACGTGCATGGAGGGGACCCCAGTCGCCAGCCGCCCGGCCGGAAAACGCGCGCCCCTCGGGTATCTCACCGCAGCGGATTCTCCCTGCCTGTTCAGCCGTTCCAGAATGGGGTATGCTGTCTTTTTGGTCTCTGTCGTGGCTCCGGGAGCTGTTTCGTATTGTTTCTGTTTCTTTAGTTGCTTTTCTGGAGGAGGAACTAAGACCTGCGCGTCTTACTAAGCCACCATCTTCTCCGGAAGTCTCCTCTAAATCACTTCTTTCATGATTTTCAGCTTTACTACCAGAAGCTTCACTTAATTTGTTTTCATCTTTTTCTGAAGTATACATACTGAATCTTTCAAGGCTGTCTACAGTAATCCCTGTCTCATCTACATCTCTTGGGATGTACAGGCTTAAATCTATATCATTCATGCTTATAGAATCATCAACCTCATCGCCACCTGATCCCTGGATGTAACGGGTATCATCTGCTTCTTCATCATCATCATCAGCCAGTTCAGGACGGAATTCAAACACTTCATGACCACTGATCACTAATGCCTTCCCAGCTTTGAAATGTGCTTTCCTTCTTTCCATATCTTGCTCAAGTTTATCAATCTTTTCTTGTCTTTTCTTTTCTTCCACGGAAGAAAAGATTCTAGAGTGATTTTGGTAACATTTGGTCCTAGAGCAGGGCGCTCTCTTTCAATTAGATCTTCTAATTAAATTTCATCTTCTTTCTCTTCTTTCTTTTTATCTTTTTCAACACAAATCCAGGAGGAAGTGCATGACAATACATGCAAGTATCACCCCCTCCAGGGCATACCCAAAACCAGCCATACTTGTTGTTTTCAATAGCTTCAAGGAAATGCTTGCACACTATTTGAGTTTTTGGTTTTTTCTTTTCCTCCTCACTGTGCTTCTTGTTCACTACTTCTTCCAGCTTTTTCTCATCCCAATTATCCATGGTTTCTTTCTCAAGTTCTTCATCTCTTGCATCAATGTAAACACTTCGCTTTTCACATTTTCTCTCCAGAGTCAAGTCATGAGAGAACTTACATTTATCTCCTTTAGTACATTGTTCTTGCTTGAAGAATGCACATACTACAGATTTGGGATCTGCACCTTTACTTATTTTTTGAGCAGCAACTACAGGTTTGAACAGTTCATTTAGTTCCTGCAATTCTTTCTTCTCGTCATCTTTCTTTAATTTCTTTTCAGCTTCACTTTGTGCAACCTGACGTGGATTTTGTTGACCAAATTTAACCTGATGGGTGACAGCTTTGATAAATTTCTGTTGCTTTGCTCCTTTCTTATTTTTCAGACCAAAAGTTTTGTCTTCGATAATCTTCTCCTTCTTTTTCTGCTCTGCCTTTTTGCTGCCCCTGGCTTGAGCCTGTTTTTTGGGGGGCATTGTGGAGACAAGTGGCACCAGCCAGACTTAAACCCAGCAGGAAATCGGGGTCTCTGGCCCCGCAGCAGGAGGAGGAAAAGACCAGGGCCGCGTTTGCCGCCGCACAGCATGGAAGGCGAGTCCTCATTTTTGTTTTTAATACAGGCATAGGTCAATAAATTTCCCTCTCAGAACTGCCTTTGTTGCATCCTATAAATTTTGATATTTACTGATTTCTCTAGCAATTTCTTCCTTGACCCATGATTATTTAAGAGAGTATTGTTAATCTCCATATATTGTGAAAGCTCTTGTTTTTGGTGATTAATAATTTCCAATTTATTCCATTGTGATTAGAGAAAGTGCCTTGGATAATTTCAATCTTATTAAATTTAAAGACTCAGTTTGTATCCCAGAATATCATCTATCCTGGAGAATTTGTGAGTATGAAAAGAACGTATATCCTGGTGTTTTGGGATGTAATGATCTATATATGTCTATTAGATTAATTGATTTATCTTTTTGTTTTTGTGCTCTGTTCATTGTTGATCCTCTGTGTGGTTGTTCTATTTATAGTGAAGATTGGTAGTGAAGTGTCCACTATTACTTGTTATGTTTATAGCTCCCTCAGTCTTTCTGGTATGTGCCTCATACTTTGGAGCATTGATTGGGAGCATAAACATTTATGATTGCTATTTCTTCCTGTGAATTGACCCTTTTATTAATATGTAGTGTCTTTCTTTGTCTTTTATGACATCTTTGCATTTAAAATCTATTTTGTCTGATATTAGTACAGCTATTCCTGCTTTCTTTTGGATACAGCTTGCATAGAATATCTTTTTCCATTTTTTCACTTTCAATCTAACTGTGTCCTGACCAAAGATGCATCTCTTAAACAACATATAGATGGATTATGTTTTTTGACCCATTCTGTGTGTTCTTTTGATTAGTAAACTTAGTATTTACTTTCAAAGTAATATTTAAAAGTAGCTCTTCACTTACTCTTTGTCCTTTAGTTTTTTTTGTTATTATATATGATTTTCCTTCTTTCTCTGTTCCTTTAAATTACCTTTACTCAAACTCTTCAATTCTGTACCCTCCTCCAGACATCCCTCTCCTGTTTTTTCCATCAGCTGACAGATTTCCCTTTAGTATTTCTTGTCAGGCTGTTCTTTGTGACTAGTTCTTCAACTTTCTTTGTCTTTGAAGTTTTAACTTCTCCTCAATTTGAAGGATAACTTGGCTGGGTAAAGAATTCTTGGTTGAAAGCCTTTCTCATTCAGGATCTTAGATATATCATATCACTGCCATCTTACTTCCTGTGCTTGTGAGTAGTCTGAAGTCAGCTTATGTGTTTTTTTGTATGTAGTAGATTGCTTTTCTGATGTTGTTTTCAAGACTTTCTGTTTCTCTTCAACACCAGACAGCTGATTAGTATGTATCTTGGAGTAGGTCTGTTCAGATTTATCTATTGGAATTTGCTGGCCTCTTTGATTTGCATATTCATGTCTTTATAAATGTTAGGAAGTTTTCTCAATTATATCTTCAACTACTTTCCAAACCCTTTACTCTTCTCTTCTCCTTCTGGGATACCAATGTTCTTATATTTACATGTCTTATTGTACTATTTTTCTAAGATCCAGTTACATTTTGTCCATCTTCCTTGCCATTTGTTCTTTTGTGCACTCTAGTTCTATTACACTGTCTTCTAGCTCTTATTTTCCTTTTACTTCTTCAAATCAGCTACTGTGTGCTTCCAGTATATTTTTTAATATGACCTACTGTATCTTGCATTTCTTTGAGATCTGCCATTTTTTGTTTAATCTCCAAAATTCTTTATGCTCACCTAGTTTCCAGATATTCTTGATTTCATTATAAATATACTTGATGTTGTTCCATATTCTGTGACCCTCTGAAGTTTGATTTTGTCATTGGCTCGGCCATTTCTGCTTGGGTCCTCATGTGTTTTGTGATTTTTTGCTGTGTTTAGGGCATTTAATTATCTTGTGGATACAGTTATTTTGTAAGTTGGTTTCTTTCACTCTTTTAAAATTTTTTTTACCTGTTTTTGCTGAATGCTTTCTTTTGCACTTTGTCAATTTTTATTCTCTGCCAAATTGAGGTTGGATCTATGTAGGGGATAGAATTCAAGTTGAGGTTTATTAGAAGCTAGGCTGGGGTGCACGGTTTGCAGCAGAATGGCTGCTCAGCATGCAGGAGACCCAGGCTCAACTTCCAGCCTATGCAAAAAAAAAGAGAGTAATAATAATAAAGTAAGCAATAATAGTATAATAAAATATGAAACTCAAAAACATGAACACAGCAAAATACACCTCAACAATAGTGGGCCTTGGAATCTAAAGGAGACACCCTGTATATACTGGGAGTGAAGTCAGGTTGGTGCCCACCAGAGGGAGAGAAAATAATAATGATAATAAAAATAATAAATAGAATAATGAAGATAGTGTGTGAAATAAAACATAAACAATAAAATATAATAATATAAAATATCTATAAAATTTTTAAAATAACAAAAAGAACAATTACATTACTAGTGAAAATATATAGAAAGACTATGTTGTAAAATGAGGGGAAGAAAAAAAGGATATCAAGAAAAAGCTAAAATAAGAAAATAAAAATAGAGACCTAGGCGGTTGGGGCATTAACTTGCCCCCAGCGGCTGGGGGTTCTACAGGGGGCCTGGGGCGCCAACCAGCGCCGGGGGTTCCGCAGACCACAGTGGGCCTGCCAGGCATGGCACCTGGGGGGCTGTTCCTGCACCAGGCCGCCCTGCAGGGGATGATCAGCGGCCTCCGGGCTCTGCTGCCCACCGCAGCCCTGAGCATATTCCCCAGCAGCTGCACAGGCCAGAGCCGCGAGAGTCAGCTCCCGCCTGTCCCCCTCCTAATGCAGCCAATTCAGAGCACAGAGCTGCCCAGTGGGGGTCCCGTCACCCCCCCACTCCCCTCCCCAGACACTCCTGCAAACACAGAGCAGGTGGGAAACCTACACTCCACTGCCCACCCTCCCGAAAGCCCCATTGCTTCATCTCACCCCCGGTTCTGGGGTGTGGAGGGGCTCCCCTTCATCTCACCCTGGGTCTGGGTTATGCAGTGACTCATACCCCATGTCTCAGAAGCATGGGCCATGGGGGACTCTGACCACTTCTAGGGCGCTGTACGCTTGGTGGTTGTCCTGGGGTGGCACAGTGTTAGCGCCCTGGGTTCCGTGTCCTTTCCCCGCTCTGCAACTTTGACTATGGCCCCTTGGTGCTTTTGTCCCAGAGTTACCTCTGAAGGAGCCATCTGAAATGTGGTTTCAGCAGTGATTAAAAAGAATGCTGTCTGTGAAACGTGGTGCGTGTGTACTTTCGAAGCCATTACATCCCGAAGAACAGAACGGAAACAGTCTACTTTCTGTTTGAGGATCGGCTGTGCTTTATGTGTTCTGAAGTCCCATTTGCATATAATTTGATACTTAACTTGTGGTGCAAAAACGCTAGTCTCCTAGATCAGTAATGACACAGTGGAGGAATCCGAGCCATCTGCTGAAGAATTCCTTTGTCTTCTCCCTTTGACTCTTATTTATTTGGTGTGAGCAAGGCAACATGCCATGTGGTTGGAGGGTGAGTGCACACCTGGGACCGCACGAAGTACAAATCACAGGCAGGTGTGGGAAGCTCCTCTTCAGTGCCAACTGGGGATATCTTATCCAGCTCGGAAGCACAGAGATGGACTTCTCAGCCACAGCAACAGCTCCTCCTAATGCAGCCAATTGAGAGCTGACTTTTTAGAAGAGAAGAGCCAGCATTATGCATACAATAGCTGAGTCCTAGAAAGTGCCTCCTCGCCTCGGTCCTACAATTAATAATTGCCAGCGGCAGGAAGAGAACTTGCTTTCTGTCCACCAGATTCATAGGCCCATAGAACTTTAGAGATGGAAGGACATGATCTTTAGGAAACGGGAGACACTCTGACGATGATCCTGAATAGTGGTTGAATGAATGGGTGAATAGACACAGAGTAAAAGATTTGGGAAACCGATTTAGGAATGCAGGAAGGAATTAAAATCTGAAATTAATGTTCAGAAGAGGAGGCAGAATGTTGGCTTAGAACTGATGCTGGGGCAGGAGGAGTGGAAAGTCCAGTTGGGAAGAGCTTTGCGCCGTCATTGTGAGGGACATGGCAAGTGCATGAAGCGGCAGAATGTCAGCGAGGCAGGAGCTCAGGGTGCTGAGACAACAGCCTTGGTCTCAGAGGAAGTGCATGTGCTGCGGGCCTGCCACCTCTCAGCCCGTCCGAGCACTGGGTCCAGATACCAGAGCAGTTCCAAAGGTGATAACAAGCCAAACAAGTGGGAAAACTTTGCCATTTAACTATTGTGAGTTTGGTTCAATTCTTTAGCAATGGCAATAAGAACAGACACTTAAGCTAGTTTTTATTTATTATGGTTTTATAGTTAATAGTTTTCTTGGGATTAAAAATTGCCACTTGGGTACCAAAGAGTCATCTTAACTCTCTGCAATTTTAATAATGGCAGACAAATACAAACATAGGCAGAAAGGAGAAAATTGATTTTCATGTAATTATCAGAATCATAAAAATTGGAGTGTACATTTTTGGCTAATATGCCTAAGTTAACCAAAAAATGCTTTAGTAGTCCGAATTTGGGTTGTGGTCATGCCAGATTGTTCAATGGACCCGCATGCTGTGGCGGCACACTGACCCTGCTGACTTTGGCCTCCTGCCGGCCTCAGCACTCCCAGCTTCTCTCAGCCCCTCAGGGCAGCTGCCGTGTCTTCTGCAGCCCCTCCATTTTGTCCTAACTGCGTTTCCCATGTGTGGCCACAGCCACGTGCTCCTGCCTGGTTTTGAAGGTTAACCTTAGCTGTCACCTCCCCTGACAGAAGGTCAGACGTCTGGCTATGATGCAGGGTCACACAGCATTTGACCAACACTCAACCGCTCACTCCTGGAAAACAGAACACCCCACTGATTTCTTTCATGTTTATAGTCCTTTGGGCTTCTAGAGAGACATCTCCCTCCCACTCAATTTCCAGTAAGTGGACAGGTCCATTGACTTCATCCTCCAGACACTGTGGTCACAGCATGGTTGAATGCTTGAGAGGACTCAGGCAGATTTTCTAAGTATCATTTCCTTCTGGAAGGAGGCCATGCTGGGCCAATGTCCTCCTCTCTGAGCATGCAGCAGAGTGGCCATGGAGGGCTTGTTACCTCTTGGTCTCTGTTCCAACCCGAGACCTTCTGATTCAGTCAGTCGAGGCTGGGCTTGAGAGAAATTGCTTCTGGAATAAGTGGCCAGGTGATGCAACCTGCTGTTGCCACTCTGGGACCTTCATGTGAAGACCCCCCACTCTAAGGTCAGGGGTAAAGGCCTGAGCTCTGGAACCAGACCAGAAGTCCAGTTAGTACGTGACTCTGGAAAGTTGCTTAACACATCTGTGCTTCCATTTCCTCGTGTATAGAATTGTGGAGATAATAATTCCTATCAAGTAGAGTTATTATGAAAATAAATGAGGTGATAGTTACATAATGACTAGAACAATAATTAGAATTAGCCCTTACTAAGCACTATATTTGCTTTTGATGATGGCATAAATGCTGAAATTTTGTAACAAATAAAGTGCATGTTATTAGCCACCCAGAATATCGTGATCTTAAGCACAGCGATTATTTTTATAAAAACTAAATTGTTATCTAGTGATAACAGGAGATTTGGGACATAGAGGAAAAAATAAAGAATGTAATAAATTACACTCCAAATCCTTACACATTGGTGTAAGGATCTACAGCCACATAATTATAGGTCTCCATCTATGCCTGTGTGTATAAATACATCTATATCTCTGTCTTTAGTTATATCTATATATCTACATTCATCTATTTATCTATTTTTCTGTATATCTATAAATATATGTATTTATATCTCTAGATCCATATCTGTCTTCATCTATATCTTCATTTAAATCTATATCTGTACCTACATATCCACTTTCCATACCAGGTGGGTATACAGTTGAGTTTGTGTCATACCATATGCATGATTACAAAGTTTGTTCTCTGCTCTTTCAGTAACTGAATACTAATCTCCATTTATTTTTAATTTTTTTTTACTTTTTAAAAGAGCTTTTCAGGACACCTTTCATGTAAATGGACTCACTGAATCAACACAATAGGTTTGTAATTTCATTTCACATTTTCACTCAGGAAAAGTGGTTTTAAATGGCTAAAATGTCCCAGTCACCTTGTAAATCGGAGGATAACAGATGTGCTCTGCCCTCTGGGATCTGATTATGAGTGTCTGATGTGTGAGGCCATGTGCATGCTGCTGAGACAGAGTAGAGGGAACTGCCACATTACAGCGAGAGAAAGGAGACGTCACTTTCCAGCACATCACGACTCTTCTTTGCAGAGCTCAGTTCTGAGGATGAGTGGTCTTTGGCCAGGTGTGAAAGGAAAGGTGGACCATGTTGGCCAACAGAACCACTTGTGCAAAGTCCCTGGGGCCTGAAAGTGTTGGGAATGCTAAAAAAATGCTGAAAAAAGCTGTGAGGTGATGTTTCTGAGAAACAGGCCATCATACTTTTCATGGCTGTTTTTGCTTTTGTGTATTTTGATATCTATCTTCTCTCCCTAGAACGAGAGCTTCAAGGGAGCGAGGCCCAGTCTGCTTGTTCACTGCTGCTTCATCAATTCCCAGCAATTATGATATTTGAAAAGAAATAACCATATGCTGCAAAGAGCCTTATATGTTAAAGTTGGTTAAAGTGAGGATTAGGTAGAAGGGAGCTTAGACTAAACTGCGCTGCCGTAATAAATAACTATCACACTCAGTGGATTTCAGCAACAAAGATGACTGTTTTGTTTATGCTCTGTGTCCATCCTGGGTGCAGTCTGGTCGATCCTGGGCTGAAGGCTAAAGGAGTGGAGAGGAAAGAAAATGTGGTGGGGCCACAAAATGACTCAAAGAAAGTTTCTATATGCAAGGACACATGTATCACTTCTACTTGATTTTCATTGGCCACAGCAAAACCACATGGCTGAGTCTGACATCATAAAGGTGAGGTTCTGTGGTCACCCACAGAGAAGAGCAATCATTATTTTAAACATTATAGGGTTTATCACATTGTTGTTATGCAAATGAGGGAGCTGAGGCTCAGTGAGATGAATTAACTTGCTGGAGGTCACAAAATGGGCAAATCCTAGAGCTTGGATGTGAATCTCAGTCTCCTGACTTCTGTATAAGTGCTTTGTCCCACTACTCCCCACTGCCTGCACTCTACCTTCTGTCAGTCAACCTTCCTCCAAAGCAACAACAAACATTACATGGTGATGGTGATGATAATGCCAGCTTTGCTATATTAGATCAGACATTTCAGTGCAGGCACAAGAAATGTTTTGCCCCACCTGGGTTCAGAGTTGTCTGTGACATTGGTTTAGTAATATTCTGGAAAGGCCAGAATCATATGTAGGCCTTCAGCAGCTCTGCGCTAGGAGCTATGGCTTCCTGCCTGGTTCTGTGGGTCATCCCAAGGCCAGAGCCCAAGCATTTGGAGTCATAAATACAATGGAAAAGTTGGGTAACTAGGGGAGAGAGGCCTTTAAAACAGCAATCCCCTTTGTCATCTTTCACTCTGGTTCCTCTGGGCAGTTCTGCTGTCCCTCATGACATGGACACTGGGAGCTCCAGGCCTCTCATCCACAATGTCCCTCCCCATCCCCAGCATCTGCATGCCCCTGTGCCTACTGATTATGCATTTGAGAACATGTGAGGAGATGTTGACCTTGGTGAGGGTACTTGACCAGTCCATGCCTCAGCTCTTCTGTTAAATGGACATTAAATCCCCACATGCTTAGAGATGTTGCAAAGAGTAAATGAAGTAATGAATGTGAAATCCCAGGATATACTAGGCATTTAATGAATGTTGTATTTTCCATCTTTTTTTAACCTTAGAGATCCACTTGGCCAAGTGGAAAGGAAACTAAGCATAGTGAGAGAAAAATAAAGTGGATTGAGATGTAAGATCCTAATTCTTCATGTCATCTGGCCAAACATGAATTATTCTGGGCAGCGCACATACCTTCATTTCCAATTATCAATGTATTGCCTATCAGTGCCACATCCACCTTTCAGTATGTTCTCTGTGGTGATGGACAGAATTCCTTTAAGCATTTCTCCTTTCTAAGAGCATGATATTAAACTTTCTTGGGAAAGGGTGTTGGAGGGATGGTGAGGAGGAAGGGGCTTCTCTCGTTCTCTTGTAGTGTGAGTGTGGGGCACCTGGTGGATTTCTGCAGCTATGCAGGATGCTCACCTGGTCTGGCATTGGCCTCCCTGCAGCCTTCCTGGCCTGCTTCCCACACAGGTGCCCTCACTTCCTCAGTTCCCCCTCCCTTCCTGGGGGTTGTCTCCTGAGTCTCTCCTAGAGTGGACACCTGGTGCTCCAGGCCTATCATTGCCAGTGACTGCATGCCCCTGCACCTACCTGCTCCTTAACTCCATAGCTGTGGCTGCCACCCCTCCACTGAGGTCTGTGGTCCCACCCTTGGAGAGGCATCTCCACTTGCAAAGGCAGTTCTTCCTTTGGCCTCTTTGTCAGCCTGAGGACACCAAATAGAGTGACTTTAAATCATTTAATTACTCTTTGGTCATAATTTTATAATTATTTACATTCAATTTCCCTTGTTTAAATCATTGCATGGTTTCTTTCTTGATTGGACACAGACCGATGCCCCTTCTGAGCCTTGATGAGCTCATCTTGACTGTGAAGTGATGGCCTACCCGTCCATTATAAATCTTTTCTAATCTCACACTTCTCTGGCATTTTCATCATATTGAACACATGTGGGTAATTACCATTCAACCTGAAGACACACACAGTGTCTAAAGTTTGCATTTTGGTACTTATTTTTACCACCAAGCCAAAGCCTAACTTCTTTCCCTGGGAAAACCATAACACAATCATGCAATTTTTAAAAGAAATTGAGCTTTATTGAATATGTATATGTAATCATAAACCATATCTGTTTCCATCAGTAAACATGTTTTGTGTTGGGGATACTCTAGGAAAGGAACATCTGGTATTAATAACTTTTTAACATAGAAATGATGAACAAATTGCAACCCATTATATTGTCCAGATGGGTTCAGAAGAAAATACATATTGAATGAACACATATTTGACTCGAATAAGGTCGATCTTCTACTATATGTGTGCTGATGGAAATCAAACAGGGGCTAATACATTGTCTGTTAACAATAGATAGCTTTTGGAATCAGTCTTTTCATATTTAAATATATTCAGTAATGATCATTCATGTAAATAGACATTTTGTCTAAATTTAATCTTGGAATTGTTTGGACTGCTGATGCATATGGCCGTGCTGGAAATAAAGCTACTTAATTGGGTGTCCCCTGGGCCTTTCACCCTTCATAAATGAGGTAGCCCTGCCTTTGAGCCCAAATGTGGACCCGAGGTCCATGGTGCCTGGATGTCTGCAGACAGAGTGACCATGCAGGTGCTGCCTTAGAGAGTTTTTGCCTATTTTTGCTTTCAAGCATATGTTCACCCTTTCATTTATCTATCAACCCATTCATTCAGATATTAAAAACTTTGATGACTCACTTTTCATTTATTCATTCACCCATTATTCACTTAGTCTTTGTTATTAATCATTCTTTACTTCCTTCGTTCCTG
The DNA here is from genome assembly GCF_023851605.1 of Tamandua tetradactyla. NCBI lineage: Eukaryota > Metazoa > Chordata > Mammalia > Pilosa > Myrmecophagidae > Tamandua > Tamandua tetradactyla. The sequence continues at coordinate 371,297 of NW_027518262.1, forward strand.
AGACAGGCATTTCTACAGACACAGGCCTCAGACTGTGGGTGTTTTACTACACATCAGAAGCTGCACTTTTATCTGGTTTCCCCTTTTCTTCAGGGTGAGGCCAATGGGGGCTTGGCCTGGTCATACCAATATGGGATGGTCATACCCAACATGAGTTGGTCATACCAACATGGGCTGGTCATACCCAACATGGGCTGGTCATACCTACATGGGTTGGTCATACCCAACATGAGCTGGTCATACGCACTATGGGCTGGTCATACCCAACATGGGCTGGTCATACCAACATGGGCTGGTCATACCCAACATGGGCTGGTCATACCTACATGGGTTGGTCATACCCAACATGAGCTGGTCATATGCACTATGAGCTGGTCATACCCAACATGGGCTGGTCATACCCAACATGGGCTGGTCATACCAACATGGGCTGGTCATACCAACATGGGCTGGTCATATACAACATGGGCTGGTTACACCAACATAGGCTGCTCACACTAACCTGGGCTGGTCATACCAACATGGGCTGGTCATACCTACATGGGAGGGTCATATCTAATACACTAAGGAGGAAGGTTTCTGGTGGACAGGAGGAAGCTTCAATCTTCTAGGCTCCAGCAGTGAGCAGATGTGATTGGACCCCAAGCAGACACTTGATGTTAGCATGGAAACTAAGACAAGGCCACCAGGATGGACATAAGCCAGTGCATGTGAGAAGGCAGAACTAGAATGCCCAGTTATAAAACAATACGGAGTCCTAAGAACCGAGTGCATGAGGAAATTGAACCTTAGGGTTGGGACGAGCAGGAAACCATCCATGTATGGCAGGGACTGGGCTGAGAGCACCATGGATTCAGCATCCACAGATGCCTTGTGGGTTGAGGAGGATCAAGTGCCTCCAGGTCTGAGAGGTAATGGCTGGTGGGACATTGGGAAAAGGGAAGAACAGGATGTCACCGGGCACATACTTAGTTTTCTAGCTACTGGAATGAGTCACCACAAACTGGGTGGCTTAAAATAGTAGGAACTTATGATCTCACAATTAGGGAGGCCAGAAATTCAGAATCGCCATTTGGATGGGTGGTTTGCTCCTGGAGGCTCTGAGGGAAACCCATTCGGCCTCCTTCCATTTTTGTTGGGGCCCTTGGGATTCTTTGGCTTTGGAAGCTGAAGCTCCATCCCTTCATTGCCCAACCAGGGACTTCTAGGGGCACTCATGATCTGAATCAGGGCCCATCCTGATCCTGGTGACCACGACCTGAGATCTCCACCTCAGTCACACCTACAAAGACGCTGCCTTCAAATAAACTCACATTCCAAGGTTTTGATGAGCAAATTTGCAGGGGCCCCACCCCAACGGTACAGGATCGACCTGGTCTGAAAGCAAAAAGCATCAGAAATCCATCCAGAGGAGGTGGGCAGTCTGTGTGCGCATGTGCAAGTGACATGCACCCTGGGGGGTGGTTTTTACCATGGTTTTGGGGAGAGTAAGGCCAGGTCAGAGCATTAGGTCAGAGGCTAGTGTTCATGTGCAAACAAGCTCTTTGGCAGGAACCACTGATACGAGGCTGCAGGCCTGTCAGCATAGAGGACGGGCAGGAAGGGAGACCAAGAGCAGAGTCCTGAGGGGACCAGCACCTGGGAAGCTGGAGCTGTACTTGTGAAGACAGCAGGGGTCCAGCTGGGGCAGTTCTCAGGTCAGCTCTGCTGAGAGGCAAGGAAGATGGGTCCATGCCCCATCCCTCACCAGCTATTGCTTAAGGGCTGTTGGCTGAGAAGGAGGTGGGTGAATTCCCTGGCCCCAGGGCCTCACCATTCAGGTAAACGAAGTGGGCTCTGGCAACTAGAGAAGCCCCTCAGGCAAAGCAATGCAGATGCCATCATCTGGAGTCCAGGCAGCATGCCCCAAGGGGAGATGGTAAGGGTTCTGGGCAGGGCACCAGCCGCTTCTCACACACTAATTCATCATACCCTTGTAATCATGGTTAGTTCTTTTCTGTTCATTGTTAATAAAGTGCAGGGAATAAGGTTGTACAGGGAAAAAGGAGAAGACAAATGCATTTGCAAATTGAATAACATAGAGTAGTATGTTATTATTTATTTATTATAATATTTTATTAAATGTTATATTAATTTATTGTGATATTATTATGTTATTATTTGCCCAACAAATGTGTTTTCTTCTTCCACTCTTCACCTTACAATTTGCATTATAATGATTTGCTTGCACTCCAGCTTCCCCCACCGGCCTCTGACCCCTTGGGGATGCTGTGCAGATGCTCTCACAATGGTGTCCATCCTGTAGCAGGTGCTGACCACGTTTTAGTGCTTTCCTTTCTACCCTCCTGCACCTGCTTGACATAAAGTAACACGCAAAATGGTTACCAAAGAAGACCAGGCAATGACGACTGTGGGGATGGACCCCAGATGGCCTTCTTGCTAAACATGGGCACCTGCCTTGGAGGCTTTGGGGACAGCTACCCTCTATTCAAGCTTGGGTGAAGCTCCCAGGGTGGAGCCGGCCAACACCTCCCTCTTCATCAGCCCCACTCTGCATGTAAATACCGATAGCTGGCGTGTGGGATTCCGCAGGGAATTCCTTTTAGGGGATGAGCTGTATGGAGGGTGACACTCCTTTTAGTGTCATTAGGGTAAATGCGGTGGTAATGGAAGTGCAGACTACAGCAACTTCAATAATGCATTTTGCATTCTCCCATCAGGATGGCTTTCACAAACAGCCAGTGTCCTTAATTGAAATGGAAATGAATGATAAATTATGAAAAATGTATTATGAAAAGTGAAACATGGCCCAAATAAAAGATCAGAAATGAAAGGTTTTATGAAGTTGAGACGATGAGCCTGAAATGTTAATTGCTCGGCAGGGAGCTGCTAGGTGGAGTGAAGGGAGAAAAGTCATGTCCCCCCCCCCGCCTCCAGCCATGGGACACATCGGTGCCCTTCTGCTCTGGAAGAAGTGAGTGTGCATGCGTATGCACACAGATTGCCAACTTCCTTGGAATCAGATGGAAAGTGAAGGAAGGATTAAAGTGAAAGGACAATACTGGGGAGCTGGGGGGGGGGCACTGTTAAAGCTGCCAGGACATTGTTCTTTTTCTTCATGGTCCTTTGGGTGACCTATAATTAAAGCTAGACAGAGAGCAGATGCAGTGGCCAGTAAGGGTGCCACAGACCCTGCCTTGGTATCATAGCTGCTGGGCATGTCCTTGCCCCTGAGTCAGAAGGAAGAGACCATGAGATTTAAGAGATGAAATGACACGCAGTCTGCTGCCCATCATTCATCCATTCTAGCCGAGGTGCCCAGGAGAAGGGCCAAGTCCATCCTCTTAGGGAGCCGCTTTTCCTCTCAATCTCTCATTCCTGCCAATGTGAGGGGCAAAGGTGTGCTTTGTGGAGGGAGTGTGTGAGTTCCATTGCTGCTTAAGAAATGGCCACAGTCCCGTGCTGAAAGCTGCCATGTTTCTCATCCTCAAACATCCAGCAGGCAGGAGCCCCATGTCAGCGTCATGGGTGGGCACTGATGTCCCGGGGCATCTCCAGGGGACTGTGTCCTTCACCTTTCCACATCACAGATGCTCTGGAGGCATCCCTCTTGTGCCTTGCCACCACCGCCCTTCTCTGGGCCTGATCTCTACTCTTAGCGGGCCCTTGCAATGACATTATGTTGTGGGGACACCAAAAGAGGACACATAATTCAAATCTGCAAGCCAATTTGGAGTCTTTATTAGCTGGCTGGCAACTGTCTCAGAAACTTCCAAGAAGGAAGATTCAGAAAGCAGCCTCCAGAGGTTTTTAAGGTGAGCTTATAAAGGCTAAAATCATGTTGTGTTTTTGCAGTTGCTAGCAAGCAAGTGTATCATAGAAACGAAAAATGTCAGTAACTTTGAAAACACATCCTATTCTCTCAGCTTCCTAACACTGTTCAACTCTTGGGGACATTCTGCCCCAATGTTGTGGAGACTTTCCCTGCTTGGGCCTGATTGATTGCTCCTGGCCCTCCACAATCATGCTGCTAGATGATCATCTCTCCATCATGAATCCTTAATTAATCACATCTAAAAGTCCCTTGAAATGTGAATAAGAGTTTCACAGGTTCCAGAAACTATGATGTGGACAGCCTGGAGGCCATTATCTGATGACCGAGATTGCTTCATGTTATCTGTCACTGGGGCTGACTCCTAGGGTGATGCTGGCACACCTGCGATACCCAAAACATGCGTGAGGTTGATTAAAAGGAATGGGAAGGCGGTGGCACTATGCAGGACTCCTTAAGCTTCTTGTGAGACTGTCCAGAGTCTAAATTTTTGTTTGTCTAGTCATTTAACCTGATTATCAATATCAGACACAGCAATTTTGATCAGATATGTTAAAATCCAAAGGTCATTCATGTAGCCCTATCTTCAGAGCTTATAGTTAACTGGGGAGATAAAACCAAATAAATGCCCTCAGGGTTAATGAAAGATCTAACCATGTGAAGGGAAGGTGTAGGAAACAAGGGGCTGCTCAGCTGTATATCTGGACTGGAGGCTTGGGGCAGAGATTCAGGGAGAAAGGGTTGTGTTTACATATAAACTCTCACACTAAATGTGAGACACTAGTAAATGTAAGCCTGCAATGAAAGCTGTCTACACTACGACATTTGTAAACAGAAGACACACAGTGTTTTTACATCCTGCTTCACTAAGGAACTGGAGACATCTGGGGACAGTCATGGTCTGCACGATTGTTTGGTATATTAGATGCTGTTTGAATCATACATGGTCTGAGCAAGGACACCTACTTTTTTATAGTTCTTTATCCCTAAGGGCATAAAAGAATGCTTAAATTTCCAATCTATACATACTGAGGTAGATTGATTTATTTTTACTGAACTTGTCAGAAGTCAGGATGCTCAGAGTGATAAAAAATTGGGGAGGCAGACGATTTCTGTCTGTTTCTTTTGTTACTCACTGACCACACAATCTTGTGTAAACCACCTCACCTCCCAGAATCAGTGATTTCCTAGTCATGAAAGGCAATTACTTGGAGGGAAACATAACATTGTCAGTGGGAGCACTGATATTCACAGACTGTAAACTGTAAAGTGCTTAGATAATGTTGGTTAAATGTTGTTGTTACAGCAAGTACCTGCTTGTGAGAACTAAACAAAGTAAACAAATAAATAAAACAAAGAATAGGAGCAACATTAGAGGATGTCAGATTTCTGCCACTCTGTTTCTGTTGGGCTGAAGTACAACATCTTGAAACAGTGACTTTGGAGATGCCTGTTCTTGTGCAGATGGAGAGAGAGCCAAGGACCAGGGGACAGGCCAGAATCAAGGGAGAGAGAATTCTTCCAGAGAAAATGGCTATGGTGTTGTGTGTTTATGTGTGTGTGTGTATGTGTGTTGGGGGGGGAAAGCAGGTCAGGGCATAAGGTCTCACCCTGCATTTGAGAAGACCTTAGGACCTGAGGTCACTACCAGACTGGCCCTGTGTTGATCTCAGGCTGTGCATGGGCTGTTCACTAAGGATGTGGAGAGTCTTACATAAAATCCCCTGAAAATGGGCATAGAACATGGTTTGGTCAGAAACCAGATGGCTGGCCAAGCCACAAAGGTGCACGATCACATCAATATTTAGGGTCATGACAGTGAGTACAGATGAGAGAGAATGAAATATGTGCTGTCTCTCCAGCACCCCTCCCAGGAGGATGGGGTCAAAGCCATTGGAGAGGAGAGGGTTGCAGAGAAGGTCAAAGCACCATTCCACCTGTGAGCTTAGCTGTCATAAACCTGCTCTATCCCACAGCCAGCTGCAGATGTCCATCTCACATTTGTTCCCATGCAAAGGTCTGACAGCTGGAATCTAGCTAGAGTGCAATGATTAGTAGTTCAAACCCTTCTACCCTCCAATTGAATATCCAATGTGGAGTCTACTTCCAAAGTGAGGCTTTTGTCCCTAGCTAATCAGTTGATTATAGATAATTGGCATTTCTGGATCCCAATGAGAAATATACCCTCCTGCCTGATTCAGGTTGCATTTGGCCCTTCCCCAGATTCTCTGTCTTAGATGTCTCCCTGAGTATTACTTACTTCTCAGACCCTGTGGCTGAGCTTGTCATGTCAGTGGCTACTCAGCCCATATTTACTGAACATCTAGTTTATGCCTTGTGCTGCACTGAATGCTGGGTCTGTAGATATAAACATGGCTGATTCTCTTTGCTCCATTTATTGTAAGGACCATGAGGGGTACTTCTAGTGAGGAAAGAGTACTGTGATTTCCTGTCAGTGAGAAAGATGTTGTAGCACAGGTTTGCATTAGAGTACTTCAATCCTTCCTTTTCTCAGGGAATTCTCCATGACACAGGGTCTCCTGAAGGAGCTGAAAACAAATACACTTGCTTTGCATTGATGTGGGGACATTCTACTTCCCATCCCACTCACAACATTTCCAGGCACTGGCAGAGCAAGTCTGAAATGGATTTGCTTTGTAGCCTTACCACACACTGCAAAAAGTACCTCTTCATCTGACAGGTGATTGGATGCTGGCAAGGGGAGAGCAGAGAACTGGGGAAAAGGAGGACTGATCTTGTTTCGGTTCCTTTAACTGAGACCTATAAATTCTGTCTTACCCAAGTCAGGCAATCCTTTGAAACAATCTGTGCATTATAGAAGAGAAATGGCATTCTCCGTGGAAAACTGTTACATGCTATTGCAAATATTTCATCGACTACATTTTAAAGTATTTTCTGTTGCTTTGGTTGGCAGTGAGACATCCTTACTCAATTTAGCCTTATTGAACTTTTACATTCCTCTCCCCTCCCCACTCCCAGGTCTTTACATAGCTCCTTTACTTTATTTTAAATGCATCAGAAAAGGGAAGTTTTCACAATGTGTTGAAAGATAAATAAATCAACCAACAAACCTACTCTTGTTCTTGGGGCCATCGTTACAGTAGGTGGGCATCACGCCAGTCTGAGTGAACTCCTGCCATCTAGAGTGTGAGAGGACTGGCCCGAACTCCTTATGCCATGCGGAAGGAACTCTGTTATCTGTACCCCACTGGCTTTTTCCAGACACATCTGGGCACGTGTTGGCTTATCCATACTATCCCTGGATGGCCCATAAATATTTTGTGTGAGAAATTCTTGATTTTCCTGCTCGTTCTTTACAATACTGAATTAAATTCCATTGAGGCCATTTTAAATGTAGATAAATAGATATAATTCATATATCACAAATTTACCCTTTTAAAGCATACAATTCAGTGGATTTTAGTATATTTGCCATCATCACCATCTATTTTCAAAACATTTTCATCACTACAAAACGAAACTGTTTACCATTTAGCAGTGACTTCTCAACTCCTCTGACAATTTTTAACCTGGTTCAGACTCTATGGAGTTACACTTTATGGCTTTTTGTTTCTGTTTTTTTTCACTTAGCACAATGTTTTCAATGTTCATGCATGTTGCAGCATGTATCAGCACTTAATTTCTGTTTTGGATGTATAATATTGCATTGCATAGATATAGCACATTTTGCTCACCCATTCAATTGATGGATATTTGGGGTTACTTTCAGTTGGCAATTATGAATTATGCTTGATGCTGCTATGACCTTTCATGTCCATGTTTTTGCAGATATGTGCATTTGTGATTCTCTTGGGTATATACCTAGAAGTGCAATTTGATAATATGGGTCATATGGTGTTTCAGTTTGCTGACACTGCCAGAATGCAATATACCAGAACTGGAACAGCTTTTATAAAGGGGATTTATTAAGTTACAAGTTTACAGTTCTAAGGCCCTAGAAATATCCAAACTGAGGCACCTTGACTCCAAAGAAAGGCCAAAGGGAGCCTGGAATTTCTCAGTCACATGGGAAGGCACTGGATAGTCTCTAAGGTCCCTGCTCCCAGTCTGTTGCTTCATGCCTGAGTCCAGTGGCTTTATCCCTGAGCATCTGTGGCCCCCACTTAGCTTCTCTCAAGCAGAACCCTGGGTTTGGCTTGCTTAATCTCTCATGGGGGGGCACCTGGTGACATCTGCTCGACTACTCTCCGGCCTCTGGTTTCAAATGGCTCTCAAAGATCCTGTGGGTCCTCAGGCATTTTCCTCTGCATCTCCAAATGTCTGCATCTGTCTTTCTCCAAAATGTTTCCCCCTTTCAAGGACTCCAGTAAATTCATCAAGACCCACCTTGAATGGAGGGTGTCACATCGCCATCCATTCAAAAGTTCACACCCACAGTTGGGAGTATCACATCTCCATGGCAACAACCTAATGAAGAGGTCCCACCCTACACGGTTGGATTAGGATGAAAAGAACATGGCTTTTCTGGGGTCCATAACAGCTTCAAACTAGCATATATGGTAGCTCTATGTTTAACTTTTTGAACAATATAAACTATTTTGAAGAGCCACTCAAGCTCAGCTTAGCTCATGAATCAGGTTGACAAATGGTTTTTGTGGATGCTCCATTTGGGGGAACCGGTCTCTGAATATAGATCGTCAGTGGAGAGTCCATCCCTGGGGCCCTTTGGGGCCCTTGGGCACAAGAACCAGAGATTTTGAGCATTTGCAGAGAATGAGGACAGATCCAGGGGAGTAATTCTGATGCCTTTTCCATAGGTAAGACACAGAGCAATATTCCTCAAACTTAGGTCATGAAACCATTTGGGGATTACAGAAATATTTCTCATGGATCCCTAAGTCCTATGAAAAGGTTTAAAAATTTCCTTATTCTCATTTTCATGATAATCTTAATATAATGACATTATGGACTATTGGGATAACTACCTTTGATCCAAGGACTGTCATGCTATTTCAGAATTTTTGTGTTTGTGACAGCGATGTAACTTAACTAGTAGTGTCTTAATTGCCATTACCTACTGAGATAAAGATATAGGAAGCTTAATGGGATCATGATACATTGTAGGAACAGGCTGTTAAAGTGGTGGGGAAACTCATTTATTCCACAGAATATAGCCAGGGCAGACTCAGAAGTGTTTTTCTGCTGCATATACCTGGATATATCCACCTAGTGAATGGTAGGGTTGCTTCAACAAAGTGTCACTTGTCCTTTTAATTTGATGTTGTTCCTTTGAGTTACATTAGCTTATATTTTGGTTTGTATTTGATTGGTAAATCTATTTTGGCTGTGGAGCTACAAATAAGCTAGAACTATAAAGACATATTTACATGTTTTGTTTTAAAATAAATAACATTTAAAATTTCAGGAGGTCATGATATTTCTTTAAAAAGAACCTATAAATTCTTAAGCTTGAATATCTATAACAGAGATTATTTCTAAATAATATTTATTTCTGTTAAAACTAATCATTTATTTTGAGGAAAACAAAGGAAGCTTAGATTGTTACTTTCATATTCAGCAGCTACTAGAAGGAATAAATACTCATGGGATGGAAAGAAATAATTCACTTTTTGAATATATCAGGGTTGTCCATTTATGTCATAGGTCATATAAATGAATGAAGTGGGGTAGATACGTTTCTCTGATATTGAAACATAAAGAGAAGAATGGAGCAGTTAATTTTCAGAATAGCTCTAGGAAGTAAGTATTATAATGTATTCTTGTTTTAATGATGAAGAAACTGAGGCACAAATAAATCAAGTTTTTTCCCCAAAGTCACACGTCCTGTAAGTGGTAAAGCTAAGCTTTGACTGCAGGTCATGCGACCCAGGAGTCACTTTTTAACCATGTTTTAAGGATCCAGGAGAGAGCTGGGGAGTGTGGCAGGGTGTGGGGTCAGTCACAGCATTTATATAAGGGGGAGGGAAGGGGAAGTGGATGGAGAGAGGGCTGGTAAGAATGAACCTGGTTAGAGAATGACGGATCATGAATGTCACATGGCCTCATCCTACAGCCATCAATTTATTTAAGCAGGAAAAAGAGATGGGTGATTTTTCACAGTGGTGGTTTTTTGTCATCTGTATGTATTTTCCATTCTGTCTCATTCTCTGGACACCACAGTTAACAGTATTTTTTGAAACATCCTTTAGCATTAGAAGTTGAATAGAATGGGGACATGTTGTAATTACACTATTAACCCTAGTCCATAGTTTACCTTACAATTTACTCTTTGTGTTGTACAATTCTGTTTACTTCAAAGTTATTATTACTTTTTTTCTGATAATACATATGCAACCTAAAACTCATCTTTATACCTTTGCATTCTCATGGTATTCTACATTGATAGAGTGAGGTTACTTAAAGTCACTGTTTTTGCTACAGTAAATATCATAAGATCCTGTTGAAAGCCTGTTCATGCCTTTCTTACTTTATCTCATTAACAAATCAGCTTTCTCTTTTCTTTGGCTAAATTTTTTTCAAATCAGAAATTTAAAATTTAGAAAATTTAGCACATAAAAATGTCATATGTCATTGAGTTGTAAATAACCTCGAAATCCTCATTAGACACCTGAACACATGTATTTTTCAAGTAAAAGGAAAAAAAGCAAAGAAAACAAACGAAAATTGGCAATGACTCTGAGTAGCCAGAAGCCCAGAAAGGACGTGACTTATTTCTAGCACTTTTTAAATCTATTGACTTTCAATTGAAGAATGGCCTCCTTTACCAAAAAGAAAGAAAGTTCAGATTCTTAGGGAGAGAAAGATTTGTTCTTACAAGAAGGAAAATTAACTGCCAAATATTTGTTAACATGAACCTTTCCTGCTTTGAAAATATCAAATGCTGAAAGTTATTTTAAATATATTTGTAGTAATACCTTTCTGAACCATTCCCCTACCCATGGAATGGACCCTTCCTGGAATTCCCAAGCTTTGGAGATACTTATTTCTATTTTGTCTCTTTTGCTAACATGTGGCCCTAAATTAAAAGATAAGAATGTAAAGAATTAGAACCAGCTCCAATCCCAACAGGACTGCTAGTTGGTTCTGCTTGATCTTGACCCAGGTCAGAGCAACTGCTTTTGGAAAACTTTTAATGTTATAAAAATTCCTCATTAGAGATAGAAAGTTATGAAGCAACAGTTGCCCTGGAAAAGGCTGGAGAAAGGGAAGAGGAAGAAAAGAACAGCATTCATTAAGCTGGTGAGTCATTTACCAAACCAGCACACAGGATGCATTATCAGAAAAGCACCAAGCAAAGGTCTAGAAAGTCAAGCTTTGTCTAGCTTTCCACATGGATATGTGACCTGGAAACACTGTGGAAATCAGATTAAATTTCTGGATAAGATTTAGCTGCAACTGATCAGCTTCAAGTGGAAGGCCTGGCCCTGCATTACAGAAAGATATTTGGGAGGATGAAACTAGAATGATTGAGTAATGACAATGAATAGCATCTAAAACCCAGACTCATAGCCAGTGAAAGGAGATGGGGAAATATGTGCCAGATGAATGAAAATGTGGTTCATGAGCACAGACCACCATGAAGTCTTGAATTCTGTAAAAGTTTCAGCCATTGTCTCTTAACAGAACTTGTTTCCACATTTTCACTATTCTCTTCCCATCTATCATGTACATTAGGTATATCTTGAAGTTATCAAGCTACTCTCTATATTATCTCTCATTTGCATTTTCCATTTATTAATTTTAATGATGTACTTTCAGGATACCTCTATTTTAACTTCCAGTTCACTGTTTCTCTCTTCAACTAAGTCTAACTTGTTTATATTATCCTTGGGAACCACTATGTTAATTTATTTTATGACTTTACTTTTCAATTCTAACATTTGTATTTGTTTCTTATTTATCTTTTAGCTTGTTGTTCTTTGAAAAATTGCTATTCCCTCTTTGCCTCTTTCAAAATTCTATGTGTGCTTATAAAGTCCTTGCAGAATTACTTCACAAATTCTATCACAACAGATGTGATTTGTTTCCATTTGTGTTTTTTATGGTACTTCATATACTTTTATTTTATTTATTTACTTATTTAATTTTGGTGACCTGAATGGGAGTGAAATTTCTCCATCATGTGTTCTGTTTTTACTGTGGATTTCTAGTTGTATAGCCTTCTTGCTGCATTGCACAGTTCTAGAACTTAATTATAGAATTTCTGTATTTATTTGCCTTGAGTATTTCTGTATTTTGTTGTTATTTTTGTTCTTTCTTTCTTTATTATCATAGCAGTTTTAGGTTTACAGAAAAATCATGTAGTACCAAGTTCCCACATGCCCCACTCACACATGCACTTTTCCCTATTATTAACAACTTGTGTTAGGATGGTACCTTTGCTTCAGTTGATGAAATGATATTATTTAATCATATTATTAACTATAGTCCACAGTTTACATTACAATTTACTCTTTGTGTTATACAAGTCTATGTTTAAAGTTATTCTTACTTTTATTCTGATAGTGTATATATATGTACACTATATATATATACATATATATATACAAGTATACTAAAATTTCCCATTTTATGCACTTTTATTTATAAAATTCAATGGTACTAATTCATAATGTTGTGCCACCATCACCACCACCCATTTCCAAAACTTTTCCATCACCCCAAAATGCACTGTCCAGGCACAATTCAAATGAAGTCACTCTGTTTGAAAATGATTCTTTGCACCCCAAGGCACAAAAAAATTGGCATCCAAGCTTTTGTGTAAAGCTATTTTAGATCCAGTTCACTGGCAGGAACATGGTTCAAGGTCTTAGCTTCAGACATAAATCTTGGAAACTTGTGCTAATAATTTCCTGCATTTGTGACAATATTTTTTAAAGTATATAAAATGCTGGGCAAATGCTCTTTATAATCATACTATGATGGTTGCCCATGCCTTCAAAAGAGAAAACATGACCCATCATCTATGCTTGTTTATATATGGTATGGTTAAATGCAGAATCCCAGTTCCACTACTCCACATATGATTTGGTTTTCTTATGGTAAAATGGAGATGATTATTTTCTATGTCAGAGAAAGATTCTGAGGATCAGATGAGATATTTGAAGTAAAGCACAGAGGCTAGTCAAGCAAGCACTCAAAAAGAAGCTAATGAGCAAACAAATGAAAGAGTGGATTATCCTTTTAGCTTCAGTTGTTGCATTTACATCTTGACCAAACCACCTCCCAAATAGGGAGACCTATACCTGACCTGCAAGTATGTTGCAAGAAAGTGCTTTGCAAGCTGGAGAGTCCAAGTTCTGACAAAAGTTATTGGTACAGCTGGATAGTTGCTGACCTTTTTCAATGTTGTCATACACAATGCACTCTGACCCCTGACCCCTCTGCTATTCTGACAGGAGATCCATGGCATCATACACTATGCATTCTGACCCCTGACCCCTCTGTCGTACTGGCAGGAATTCCATGTCATCATACACCATGCACTCTGGCCCCTGACTCCTCTGTTGTACTGGCAGCCCAGTCTTCTCCACAGGCTGTGTGCACCCCACCTCTGGTAATTGTTACTTATACTTTAGGTTTAATTTGATGTGATGCACTGATCCTAGAATGTTATTCCTTATTCTGCAGATGGGATTAGGTGCCCCCTAACCCCCATTCCCTAGTCCTTAGCTTTGATTCTACTTCAATCTGAATTTTGACATTTGCAATTCATTTAAGGAACCAAATAGTAGGTTCATGGAAGGCAGGGTGTGTTAGTTCAGTCTTGGTCGGACCACACACTGGACAGCTTAGAACAACAGAAATTCATTCTCTCCCAGTTCTGGCAGCCAGAAGTCTGGATTGAAAGTGTCTGCACCCTCTGAGCCCTATAGGGGAGAGTCCTTCCTGGTGCCTTGTTAGCCTCCAGTGGATGGCAGCCCGTGGTGCCCCTCGGCAGGCAGCAGCTGCACTCCAACCCACATCCACAGTCCCCTGTGCATCTCCTCTAGTGTCTGTGCCTCTTGCCCTTCTCATAAGGAAATAGTCGTATGGGACTGAGAGCCTTCCCAGCCCAGGAGACTCAGTCAACCAACTCCATGTGTAATGGCCAAGGGTCACAGCTGCACATGCTGGGGACAGGATTCCAGCCTGGAACTGAAGGTCACAGTCTCATGTGCTGGGCAGGACTCCAGCCTAGAATTGAAGGTCACAGCTGTACGTGCTGGGGGCAGGAGTCCAGCTTACAATTTTGAGGGACAAAATTCACCTCATATCACAGGGTCAGACTTATTAATCTCTTTCCCCCATGGGGGAGTACTGAGGAAGCACTGAGTTATTGTTACTATGATTTAAATCTGTTTCCACTTTCTATTCCCAGAGAATGCCACATGAAAGCAAGACATTTTCTCAATGGAGGGACAAACAGCAAATCCATGCCCTAAATGCTCTAGCTCAGCTGGAGTCAGGGGAAAAGAGAAATTCAAAACACCTTTTCTTGGGATAAGTGAATATTTTGAATTATCTGTTTTGTAAGGGACCTCCATATAGTCCTTGTAGTAGAGATGGATATGTTGCTAAAACAGGGCAATGCTTCTATATACTGCTTGTCAACAGTCACTTGCCCCAGCCCCTCAAGAAAACCCCTCCCATGCTACTGACCTTTGTCTCCTGGAGTCTCTCCACAGCCCTTCACTGCTCTATGGTCCAGGAACATAAGGTCTGGGCTCAGCTGAAGGTCTGCTCCTCTACAGTTTCATCTCTGTGGACTGCTCAGGGCTCATGCTCAGCCAACTTTGGACTACATTGAACATAAGCTCTGTCTTTATGTTGCTTATTTGAGTGTCTCCAATGTTTTCAAGGTGCATTTCTTCCCATTTTTTCCTGATGGGAATGAAGGGCTTTCTGTTATTTTCTGTGATTGCTTCCAACCAGTGGAATGAATGCAGACCCATGTAGGCTGCAGATTTATCATAAACCAAACACCCCCTCCTCTGAGGTAGAAGTTCAATGGGGCAGAATGACCAGTCCCAGGTCAGGTTCTCACTGACCTTCCCAGTTGTCATGGTTAGGGACAGGTGTCAACTTGGCAAAGTTGTGGTACCTGTTCACCTGATTGGGCAAGCGCTGGCCTGTCTGTTGCAATGAGGACATTTCATAGGATTAGGTCATGATCACATCAGCTACATCCACAGCTGATTCCATTTGTAATCAGCCAAAGGGGAGTGTCTTCTGCAATTAGTGATGCTAAATCCAATCATGGGAAGCCTTTTAAGGAGGACTCAGAGGAGACAGGTTGCATTCCTGCTTTGGCTGGTGAGCCTCTCCTGTGGAGTTCGTCCAGGCCATCCATTGGAGTCATCGGCTTCGCAGCCTGCCCTGTGGATTTTGAACTCTGCATTCCTACGGTCACGTGAGACACTTTCATAAATTTTATATTTGCAAGTGTTCCCTGTTGGTTCTGTTTCTCTAGAGAACCCTAACTAATACATCTTGGTACCGGGAGTGGTTCTTAAGGAGCAGAATCTTAAAAATGGGTTTTTATGAATGGTTTTCTACTCTGACTGGGCTCAGAGACACTAAGGACTCTGATTCCCGTAATCAGAATGACACTCCCAATCCATGGACTGAGTTAGCAAAGGAGATAGTCAAAATATCATCACTCGATTCTCCTAATGCTTCACTTGTACGAAGCCAGACTCTGGGGGATAATGTTTTTGACACCTTTACAGAGTTTTGTAGGAATAAGAGTTATAGAGATGTTGGTTGGTTGTTGTTAGATACACTGTCTACATTAAAGGGTGAAAGGGATGGGCTTAAGGCTTCAAACAAGAAGCTTAAGTGCCGTCTGAAAGATGTAGAGGTTTCTATGAGTATCCTGAAGGAAAACTTTATTTCCTGTAGCCGTAGACTTGAGACCTCTGAAAATCAGACTCAGAATCTTATTGTTAGAGTAGCAACTTTACAACGTAAACTGAAATCTCAGTCTTGCATGGTGTCTGCCGTTAAAGTGAGGGCATTGATTGGAAAGGAGTGGGACCCTGAAAAATGGGATGGTGACATATGGATTGATAATGATGTTGGGGGTGAGGTTGAAACCCTAGACCATGCTGAGCCTTCTTTAGATAACCCTGTAATAGTCTGTCCTGAGGACATAGCCGCCCCACCTCCAGCCTGCCTTGAGGAATTGGCCACCCAACCTCCTCCTGAAGGGATTAGCCCTAGAGTGATTAATCCTGTTTCACCAGATGAAACTGCAAATGAAAGCCCTGAAGCAAATGGATTGGAAGATATTTCTAATTCTTTTCATGACCCACCCCCACCACCCCTCATTTCTTCTAGACCTATAACTAGACTAAAGTCCCAACAGGCCCCTAAAGGTGAGGTACAAAGTATCACACATGAGGAGGTACGTTATACTCCAAAAGAACTGTGTGAGTTTTCCAATTTATATAGACAGAAATCAGGGGAATATGTGTGGCAATGGATTTTAAGAGTGTGGGATAATGGTGGGAGGAATATAAGGCTGGATCAGGCTGAATTTATTGATATGGGCCCACTAAGCAGAGATTCTGCATTCAATGTTATAGCTAGAGCAGTTAGAAAAGGTGTTAACAGCTTGTTTGGGTGGTTGGTTGAAACATGGATCAAAAGGTGGCCAACATTACCTGAGGTTGAAATGCCAGAATTGCCCTGGTATAATGTAGATGAGGAGATCCAGAGGCTTAGAGAGATTGGGATGTTAGAGTGGATTTATCATGCAAAGCCTGCTCTTACACCCCAGGAATGTCCAGAGGATGCACCTTTTACCAGAACAGTGAGAAATAAATTTGTGAGACTAGCACCATCATCCCTCAAGAGCTCTGTGGTTGCACTTCTCTGTAGGTCAGATATTACTGTAGGAACTGCTGTCACTGAGCTGGAATCCTTAAACACAATGGGGATGACAGGATCCCGAGTTGGCAGAAGCCAGGTGGCAGCACTTAATCACCAAAGACAGGGTAGACGTGGGTATTATAATAGACAACAAACTCAAAGGAGGCATCAAAATTATATGACATGCAGAGATTTGTGACATTGGCTAGTAAATCATGGGGTGCCTAGAAATACAATAGAAGGGCAGCCTACTAAATTCTTGTTGGAGCTGTATAAACAAAAGAGTTCTAGGTCAAGGGAACAAAAGTCTAACCTGAATTACAAAAACACAGAGTCACGGCCCCTTAACCAATTTCCAGACTTGAAACAGTTTACAGACCCTGAGCCCCTTGAATGAAGGGGAGGCCAGGTCCCTATGGGGAAGAAACCTGTTACACTGCCACAAATTTATACTGTTAACCTTCCTCTAAGTCTTCCCCAAGGAGACCGACGGCCTTTTACCAGGGTAACTGTGCATTGGGGAAAAGGAAATGATCAGATATTTCGGGGATTATAAGACACTGGTTAAGAAGTGACATTAATTCCAGGGGACCCAAAACGTCACTCTGGACCACCAGTCAGAGTGGGGGCTTATGGAAGCCAGGTGATCAATGGAGTTTTAGCTCAGGTCCATCTCACAGTGGGTCCAGTGGGCCCCTGGACCCATCCTGTAGTTATTTCCCCAGTTCTGGAATGTATAATTGGCATAAACATACTGAGCAACTGGCAGAATCCCCACGTTGGTTCTCTAACTCGTGCAGTGAGGGCTATTATGGTGGGAAAGGCCAAGTGGAAGCCACTAGAACTGCCCCTACCAAGCAAAATAGTAAATCAAAAGCAATACCGTATTCCTGGAGGGATTGCAGAGATTACTGCCACTCTTAAGGACTTGAAAGATGCAGGGGTGGTGATTCCCACCACATCCCCATTCAACTCTCCTATTGGCCTGTGCAGAAAACAGATGGGTCTTGGAGAATGACAGTGGATTATCGTAAACTCAACCAGGTGGTAACTCCAATTGCAGCTGCTGTTCCGGATGTAGTATCATTGCTTGAGCAAATCAGTACATCCCCTGGTACCTGGTATGCAGCTATTGATCTGGCAAATGCTTTTTTCTCAATAGCTATTAGTAAGGACCACCAAAACCAGTTTGCTTTCAGCTGGCAAGGTCAGCAATATACTTTCACTGTCCTACCTCAGGGGTATATCAACTCTCCAGCCCTATGTCATAATCTTGTTCGCAGAGACCTTGATCGTTTCTCCCTCCCACAAGACATCACACTGGTCCATTATATTGATGATATCATGTTGATTGGACCTAGTGAGCAAGAAGTAGCAACTACTCTAGATTTACTGCTAAGGCATTTGCGTGTCAGAAGATGGGAGATAAATCCAACAAAAATACAGGGGCCTTCCACCTCAGTAAAATTTCTAGGTGTCCAGTGGTGTGGGGCATGTCGAGATATCCCTTCTAAGGTGAAGGATAAATTGCTGCATCTGGCCCCTCCCACAACCAAAAAAGAGGCACAACGCCTAGTGGGTCTTTTTGGATTTTGGTGACAACATATTCCTCATTTGGGTGTGCTACTCTGGCCCATTTATCGAGTGACCAGAAAAGCTGCTAATTTTGAGTGGGGACCTGAACAAGAGGAGGCGCTGCGACAGGTCCAGGCTGCTGTGCAAGCTGCTCTGCCACTTGGGCCATATGATCCAGCAGATCCAATGGTGCTGGAAGTGTCAGTGGCAAATAGAGATGCTGTCTGGAGCCTTTGGCAGGCCCCTATAGGAGAATCACAATGCAGACCCTTAGGATTTTGGAGCAAAGCCTTACCATCTGCTGCAGATAACTACTCTTCTTTTGAGAAACAGCTTTTGGCCTGCTACTGGGCCTTAGTAGAGACTGAACGCTTAACCATGGGCCACCAAGTTACCATGAGACCTGAGTTGCCTATCATGAGTTGGGTGTTGTCTGACCCACCAAGCCATAAAGTTGGGCGTGCACAGCAGCACTCTATTGTAAAGTGGAAATGGTATATACGAGATAGAGCCAGAGCAGGTCCTGAAGGCACAAGTAAGTTACATGAAGAAGTGGCACAAATACCCATGGTTTCCACTCCTGCTGCCACATTACCTTCTCTTTCCCAGACCAGAGCTATGGCCTCTTGGGGAGTTCCTTACAGTGAATTGACTGAGGAAGAGAAAACTCGGGCCTGGTTTACAGATGGTTCAGCACGATATGCAGGTACCACCCGAAAGTGGACAGCTGCAGCATTACAACCCCTTTCTGGGGTGTCCTTGAAGGACAGTGGTGAGGGGAAATCCTCCCAGTGGGCAGAACTTCGAGCAGTGCACCTGGTTGTTCATTTTGCTTGGAAGGAAAACTGGCCAGAGGTGCGTTTGTATACCGACTCATGGGCTGTTGCTAATGGTTTGGCTGGATGGTCAGGGACTTGGAAAGACCATAATTGGAAAATTGGTGACAAAGAGGTCTGGGGAAGAAGTATGTGGATAGACCTTTCTGAGTGGGCTAAAAACATGAAGATATTTGTGTCCCATGTGAATGCACACCAGAGGGTGACTTCAGCAGAGGAAGATTTTAATAATCAAGTGGATAAGATGACCTGTTCTATGGATACCAGTCAGCCTCTTTCCCCAGCAACTCCTGTTATTGCCCAATGGGCTCATGAACAAAGTGGTCATGGTGGTAGGGATGGAGGTTATGCATGGGCTCAGCAATATGGACTTCCACTCACCAAGGCTGACCTGGCTACAGCCACTGCTGAGTGCCCAATCTGCCAGCAGCAGAGACCCACACTCAGCCCCCCATATGGCACCATTCCCCGAGGTGACCAGCCAACTACATGGTGGCAGGTTGATTACATTGGACCACTCCCTTCATGGAAGGGGCAGCGATTTGTTCTAACTGGAATAGACACATACTCTGGATATGGGTTTGCTTTCCCTGCACGCAATGCTTCTGCCAAAACTACTATCCGTGGGCTTACAGAATGCCTTATCCATCATCATGGTATTCCACATAGCATTGCTTCGGATCAAGGAACACACTTCACAGCAAATGAAGTGCGAGAATGGGCACATGCTCATGGAATTCTCTGGTCTTACCATGTTTCCCATCATCCAGAAGCTGCTGGATTGATAGAACGGTGGAATGGCCTTTTGAAA
Source organism: Tamandua tetradactyla (assembly GCF_023851605.1). Taxonomy (NCBI): domain Eukaryota; kingdom Metazoa; phylum Chordata; class Mammalia; order Pilosa; family Myrmecophagidae; genus Tamandua; species Tamandua tetradactyla. The sequence goes on from NW_027518262.1 coordinate 391,209, forward strand.
ACTCAATTACGGTGCCAACTAGGTGGCAAAAACTTGAAAGGCTGGGGTAATGTTCTCCAGGAAGCTGTGTATGCTCTGAATCAGCGTCCACTGTATGGTGCTGTTTCTCCCATAGCCAGGATCCATGGGTCCAGGAACCAAGGGGTGGAAATGGGTGTGGTGCCACTCACTATTACTCCTAGTGATCCACTAGGAAAATTTTTGCTTCCTGTCCCTGCTACCCTGAGTTCTGCTGGTCTACAGGTTTTAGTTCCAAAATGGGGTGTGCTTTCTCCAGGAGAAACAACAGTGATACCACTGAACTGGAAGTTAAGATTGCCACCTGGCCACTTTGGGCTACTTATGCCTCTGGATCAACACACCAAGAAGGGGATTACATTATTGTCTGGGGTAATTGACCCTGACTATCAGAAGGAAGTAGGACTGCAACTACATAATGGAGGTAAAGAAGAGTTTTCTTGGAATATAGGAGATCCCCTGGGACGTCTATTAGTACTACCATGCCCTGTGATTAAAATCAATGGAAAACTGCAACAACACAATCCAGGCAGGACCACTAATGGCTCTGAGACTTCAGGAATGAAGGTTTGGGTCACCCCACCAGGCAAAGAACCACGGCCAGCTGAAGTGCTTGCTGAGGGGAAAGGGAACATGGAATGGGTAGTGGAAGAAGGTAGTGATAAATATGAACTTCGACCACGTGATCAGTTACAGAAACGAGGACTGTAATGCTGTTTTGTTTGTGTTATACTATTTAAGTTGTAAGATATCAAGTTTAAGAATGAATGTTGCCCAAGTATTTGCACGCTATTCTGGAGAGATTTAATGTGTTTCCAGTTATATGCAGGGCAGCTGAGTATTGTCAGGTAAAAAAAAAAATGTGTGCTTGTTTGTTTTCATTTGGAAATTAAGTATGGTCTAAGGTGATTATATATATATATATATATATATGTGTGTGTGTGTGTGTGGGTGTGTGCCAAGTTGACAAGGGGTGGACTGTCATGGTTAGGGACAGGTGTCAACTTGGCAAAGTTGTGGTACCTGTTCACCTGATTGGGCAAGCGCTGGCCTGTCTGTTGCAATGAGGACATTTCATAGGATTAGGTCATGATCACATCAGCTACATCCACAGCTGATTCCATTTGTAATCAGCCAAAGGGGAGTGTCTTCTGCAGTTAGTGATGCTAAATCCAATCATGGGAAGCCTTTTAAGGAGGACTCAGAGGAGACAGGTTCCATTCCTGCTTTGGCTGGTGAGCCTCTCCTGTGGAGTTCATCCAGGCCATCCATTGGAGTCATCGGCTTCGCAGCCTGCCCTGTGGATTTTGGACTCTGCGTTCCTACGGTCACGTGAGACACTTTCATAAATTTTATATTTGCAAGTGTTCCCTGTTGGTTCTGTTTCTCTAGAGAACCCTAACTAATACACCAGTCCCAGGAGGTCTCATTTGTTCTGAGTAGGAAGTGACCACAGACATCATTCCCTGCAGCAGCTGTGTGCAGGCCTGGCCTGCAGACCAATCCTTTTCATCCATCTGATGTCTGTTGGAATTTTCTCTTTTTGTAGTTTATTTGTTCTCCAGGCATGACTTTTCAGAGCCAAGCAGCCCCAAACCCCACAACCCCAGTATGCATCCAACACACGCATTTGCAAAATGAAAGGCAGTGTTTAAGGATTGTGATTAAGGCAGTGGGTCCAACTAAGTTCATGCTTTTTCTTCACTTTTCTAAACAGGAAAATCAATGTGGGTTTTGTGGCATCTTTAACAGAGATTGATCGACTAGCAACAGGCTTTCCTTTAATTGAAAGCTGAGACTTTTTTCCAGTGTTAATTGCACAGAGTAGCAGCACGATGCACACATTCAGGCCTGAAGTATCGTGAGCCAATTTTGAAGGACCTGTTTGTGGTCATTTCTGCTGTAACTCAGCAACAGGAGGACGAAGATGCCCCTCCATGAAATTCTCTCCTTAGGAAACTCCCTGTGCTTTGTCTTTTCACATGCTGTGTCCTCTGCCTGGATCTAAACTACACTTGTCTTCAAACCAGTTCCTCTTCCATGCCACATGTGTTCCCACCTCATGGCCCTTGCTTTGTAGTTACCTCTGCTGAATAGCTATTCTCTAGGTCTCTTTCCTCACCTTATTAACGTTTCTGCTCAAAGGTTACCAAGTTTGAAAAGCCTTTTTTGGCATTCAAACACAAATTCCTCCCCTCCTCACCACATATCACTCTGCATCTCCTGAAATGCCAAAATACCATCTGTTTATTCCTCATGTCTTTTCCCATCAATGAGAAGCTTGCCTCCACCAAGATTTCCCCAGCACATGGGAGAGGGCCCAGAACAGAGTGGGTTTTCAGAGGTATTTACTTAATGAATGCTGTTAATTTTTTAGATAAAGTGACTGTTGCAGTAATAGAAAAGGAACTAACATTTTCCTATTCAATGGCTTGTTAAACATCTATTTTTTTTACCAGGCACATAACCACCTAGTTAGATATGCTCATGCTCTCATTATGCCCTTAACACCAGCTCTTCCACAACCACTCTAGGACGGCCTCTCCTACTCTGATCTCTACTTGTTTATACTTTTTTCACCTTTAAAAGCTACATTCCAAGGTCACCTCCTTTGTGAAGCCTCTTCACTCCATTGCTCCATAAGCCATCAGCTCTGCTTGCTATCTCAGAGTCAGCCAATCCACGGGAGTGGAGCCGGGTTTGGGGGCCTGGCCCAGGTTGTGCTGTTGGGTTTTCTTTTAGGAGAACTTAGCTGTGGGAACCAGAGAGAGTAAAGTTGATCGTGTAGGGAAGCTAGAATTAAAACACATAAACTCCAGAAAAAAATGAGATGTCTACAGTTTATAGCAAAGATTAAGAATCAGAGATACCAAGATACTCTTCAGAGATGCATGAATGAAGCAGAGATGAAGAAAGAAAGCAAGACCCAAGAAGGAGAGAGGAGGCTGATGGCTGTCAAGTTTCTATGTTCAAACTGGAGTTGTACTCATGGAAATCCTTATCCTTGTCTAACCTGAGCTCACAAAAAAATGCTCCTTGCCTCACATATTTGACAGCAGCGGGGTGCTGAGCTGTTCACCTTTGAGGATTTGCTATGTATGATTTAGCTGCAAACTGGATATGTGACTCTTGGTTGGTTCTGTCATTAAACTCAGGCCAACTGAGAGGAGTTTCAATGCAACCATCGGAGTGAAATGTGTGCTCTGTACTTGAGGTTGGAGTAGCCACTGTTTGACTCTGACCTGGTAAACCCAAAGAATAAGTGCTGGCCCATCTGCTATATTGGTTAAGGTACAAAGGTGAGTGGCTGCTCCATTGTGATCAGGTTTTACTCCAGAAGTTTGTTCAGGCAAAGAAACTGAAGGCCACAGGTGTGGAAGAGCCACCATAGGTCTTGCTTAGATCCTGTCCAGTGGGGTTGAAGAAGGGGCCAGCAGAGAAGAAGCTGGAGGTGGTTGACAGGGTTTCTAGGGGATGAGGGGGAGACAAACAATCATCACCAACTTGAGTGTGCTCGCCCAAGTAGAGAACTTCAGTTGAAAGAGTATTTATGATGAGATGGAGAGGAAGGTTAAAAAAAATCACATGATGAGAGAAAGAGTCAAAGTTAGGGACTTGCCTAGCTCAGAGACTGAGGAGTCAATTTATGATGGTGACAGCGAAGTAAAAAATGTCCAGCTGCCTTCAGCTCTCCTTTTCTTAGCTCTCTTCCTTCTGGACCAACCTAACAAGGGATTTGGAAACAGAAAGAAGATATGAAAGAGAGATTGAGAAAGAAAGGGAAAGGATGCCAGCTGGACCCCTGCCCCTCGAAGGCAGAGAGCCACCCATTCACAAGTCCTTGCTGAGGGAAGGAAACCATGAGTTCTGTCTATTTCATTCCCAACACATTCATAATAAACTCTCCACTCTTTCTGAAAAAGCCCTCCAAATGGTCTCTGTTCCCTGTTAACCAGTGGCTCTGGCTGGTGCATCTGCCATGTCCTCCTAAAACATGTTGACTCCCCTACTGTGCTGGGTGGAGGACGTTTCATTTTCTAGTCACCTTCTGGTATGTCTCCCATCCTCTCCAGATGTTCAGGATGTTGACTAAGACCTAAACATTAGAACTAATCAAATGTACACCCACAGGGTCAGTCCTAGGGTCCAGGACAGGTTTAACATAGTCAGAGCAAGAGATCAAGTGCTGACATCTTCCAGGAGAGGAGAGGTGGTGGAGAAACCCAGGTGGACATTGCACTGTAGATATTCTCAGGCTTACAGAGAGGATGCGAGTTACAGGGTAAGGGTGCATTGTATATTCTCCAACTCCTATGAGCAGTCAAAGCACCAATCATGTCTGATTTTTCCTGAATGCATGCTACCTGCAAATAGCATGAGAATACTTCAGAAGATTTTGCTTATGTATCACAATAGCCTTAGGAGGTGGTGTCATCATTATTATTGGCTGTTCAGATGAGCCTAGTTGAGGAGCTGTGTTTACATTGCTGGGTCCAGAGGAAGGTCTGTATAATGTGCTATTATTGTTGTTGTTTTTATTTTCAAATGTTCTAGGTTAACAGAGCTATCATGTGGCAGAGACAGAATTTAAATGTAGGTGGTGTGAATTTAAAGCCCTTTTCTTTGTTTCAAAGTCATGATCATGATTCCTTACTGCTTATTGACATCACCAAACCTTCACAGCAACTCAGAACAAAATGGCAGTGTTACTCCAGGACAACAGTGGGATATGCCACGAGCTGCAGAGTTAGGAACCTTTGGAGACCCAGGGGCTCCACCACAGATGGTCCTGACCTGACAACTGTACTCTGTCCACTGTGAGAAGATGCCCCCTGGCACCAAGGGCTGCAGCTTGCATCTGAGAAGAGAGATGAATTGACCACTCCCTGTTTGTTCTTTAGATGGGCTCATATATGGACCAAATTAAAGCTGTAGAACTTTATCTTCCTTATATCACAGCCACCTGACCATCAGGGAGTGGTGGTCAGGGTGGATGCATGGTAAAAGGCCAGTTCGACTCTCTATTCTTAGAATTTAAATCCTCACCAAATGGCACAAAGACAGAGCCTCAGGAAGAATGTATGTATCCTAATTTTGGTGACATGAATAAAATGCTCTTTAAACTCTGCTTTGCCAAGTCCTGGGGCTGCCTTGTTCCAGTCTTTTATTATAGTTATTTATTTAGGAACACTTCCATAGCCCTCACCATATGCCACTGTTTTAAATGCCTTAAAAAATAATAGCGAAAGGGGAAGAAGAGAGATATGCAGGTCAAAAGTTCCCAGCTAGGGGATCCAAGATGGCGTCTTAGTAAGGTACATGCGTCTTAGTTCCTCTGACTCCAAATCAACTAATAGGTGAACAGAAACAGTACAGAACAGCTCCCGGGGCTACAGCAGGGAATGGACACACAGCGTAACCCAGTCTGGGCTGGTTAGTCTCGGCTGCGGTGAGTGAGATCCCCGAGTGGTGGGCGATTTCCCGAGCAGCCGCAGCTGCGGTGGTCCGAGCTAATCCCTCCCTCCTTCCCGGGCTGGCTGAGGGACGCGGAGAGACAAGCTTCCCAGCCAAGGCGGCCGGCGCCACACTTTTGCGGGCGGCTTCGAGTCTCGGCTTCGAGTCCGCAGCTACGAGTCTCGGATCAGAGGGCTATACAAATTCTGGGCTGGCAAGTCTGACTGTGACTCTTGGCTGCGGCGAGACCCCTGAGCGGCGCGTGATTTGCCGAGCAGCCGCAGCTGCGGCGGTCCGAGCTAATCCCTCCCTCCTTCCCGGGCCGGCTGAGAGTATCGGAGAAGCAAGATTCCCAAGCCGAGGCAGGCGGCGCCCTTCTTCTGCGGGCGGCTTCGAGTCTCTGCTTCGAGTCCGCGGATACGAGTCTCGGATAGGAGGGCTATCCAAGCAGCGGTAGCCCCCCCCCCACGGGAGGCTTCCTGGTCCGGTGGGGAATCCCCCAGGCCCGCTGCGGCCCGCAACCAGCCACAGGGTCCCCTCAAGCCACGGCAGCTGACGCCCCCACCACGCGCGGCCCCTGAACCAATGGAGAGAATTGGATCCGAAATCCCCAGGCCACGGAGATCGGTGACTGGGGGAGACCCATTCCAAACACGTGAGACAAACGTGTGCCACGTGCGCCACATATTGGGCAAGATAAGAAAAACAGATCCCAGAGATTTCACAGAAAAATATTACAACCTTGCTGGGTCCAACACCAAGAGAAATCTGAATAAATGCCCAGACGCCAGCAGCAGAAGATAACTGTCCATGCTCAAAAGATTGAGAATATGGCTCAGTCAAAGGAACAAACCAATAGCTCAAATGAGACACAAGAGCTGAGACAACTAATGCTGAATATACGAACAGAAATGGAAAACCTCTTCAAAAATGAAATCGATAAATTGAGGGAGGACATGAAGAGGACATGGGCTGAACATAAAGAAGAAATAGAAAAACTGAAAAAACAAATCGCAGAACTTATGGAAGTGAAGGATAAAGTAGCAAACATAGAAAAAATAATGGATAGCTACAATGATAGATTTAAAGAGACAGAAGACAGAATTAGTGAATTGGAGGATGGAACATCTGAATTCCAAAAAGAAACAGAAACTATAGGGAAAAGAATGGAAAAATTTGAACAGGGTATCAGGGAACTCAAGGACAATATGAACCGCACAAATATACGTGTTGTGGGTGTCCCAGAAGGAGAAGAGAAGGGAAAAGGAGGAGAAAAACTAATGGAAGAAATTATCACTGAAAATTTCGCAACTCTTGTGAAAGACCTAAAATTACAGATCTAAGAAGTGCAGCGCACCCCAAAGAGATTAGACCCAAATAGGCGTTCTCCAAGACACTTACTAGTTAGAATGTCAGAGGTCAAAGAGAAAGAGAGGATCTTGAAAGCAGCAAGAGAAAAACAATCCATTACATACAAGGGAAACCCAATAAGACTTTGTGTAGATTTCTCAGCAGAAACCATGGAAGCTAGAAGACAGTGGGATGATATATTTGAAATACTAAAAGAGAATTAACTATCCATTTGGAAGAACTGGAGAAAGAACAGCAAGCTAACCTCAAAGCAAGCAAAAGGAAAGAAATAACAAAGATTAGAGCACAAATAAATGAAATTGAAAACATGAAAACAATAGAGAAAATCAATAAGGCCAGAAGTTGACTCTATGAGAAAATCAATAAGATTGATGGGCCCTTAGCAAGATTGACAAAAAGAAGAAGAGAGAGGATGCAAATAAATAAGATCAGAAATGGAAGAGGAGACATAACTACTGACCTCACAGAAATAAAGGAGGTAATAACAGGATACTATGAACAACTTTACACTAATAAATACAACAATTTAGAGGAAATGGACGGGTTCCTGGAAAGACATGAACAACCAACTTTGACTCAAGAAGACATAGATGACCTCAACAAACCAATCACAAGTAAAGAAATTGAATTAGTCATTCAAAAGCTTCCTAAAAAGAAAAGTCCAGGACCAGATGGCTTCACATGTGAATTCTACCAAACGTTCCAGAAAGAATTAGTACCAATTCTCTTCAAACTCTTCAAAAAAATCGAAGTGGAGGGAAAACTACCTAATTCATTCTATGAAGCCAACATCACCCTCATACCAAAACCAGGCAAAGATATTACAAAAAAAGAAAACTACAGACTAATCTCTCTAATGAATACAGATGCAAAAATCCTCAATAAAATTCTAGCAAATCGTATCCAACAACACATTAAAAGAATTATACATCATGACCAAGTAGGATTCATCCCAGGTATGCAAGGATGGTTCAACATAAGAAAATCAATTAATGTAATACACCATATCAACAAATCAAAGCAGAAAAATCACATGATCATCTCAATTGATGCAGAGAAGGCATTCGACAAGATTCAACATCCTTTCCTGTTGAAAACACTTCAAAAGATAGGAATACAAGGGAACTTCCTTAAAATGATAGAGGGAATATATGAAAAACCCACAGCTAATATCATCCTCAATGGGGAAAAATTGAAAACTTTCCCCCTAAGATCAGGAACAAGACAAGGATGTCCACTATCACCACTATTATTCAACATTGTGTTGGAGGTTCTAGCCAGAGCAATTAGACAAGAAAAAGAAATACAAGGCATCAAAATTGGAAAGGAAGAAGTAAAACTATCACTGTTTGCAGACGATATGATACTATACATCGAAAACCCGGAAAAATCCACAACTAAACTACTAGAGCTAATAAATGAGTACAGCAAAGTAGCAGGTTACAAGATCAACATTCAAAAATCTGTAGCATTTCTATACACTAGTAATGAACAAGCTGAGGGGGAAATCAAGAAACGAATCCCATTTACAATTGCAACTAAAAGAATAAAATACCTAGGAATAAATTTAACTAAAGAGACAAAAAACCTATATAAAGAAAACTACAAAAAAACTGCTAAAAGAAATCACAGAAGACCTAAATAGATGGAAGGGCATACCGTGTTCATGGATTGGAAGACTAAATATAGTTAAGATGTCAATCCTACCTAAATTGATTTACAGATTCAATGCAATACCAAGCAAAATCTCAACAACTTATTTTTCAGAAATAGAAAAACCAATAAGCAAATTTATCTGGAAGGGCAGGGTGCCCCAAATTGCTAAAAACATCTTGAGGAAAAAAAAACGAAGCTGGAGGTCTCGCGCTGCCTGACTTTAAGGCATATTATGAAGCCACAGTGGTCAAAACAGCATGGTATTGGCATAAAGATAGATATATCGACCAATGGAATCGAATAGAGTGCTCAGATATAGACCCTCTCATCTATGGACATTTGATCTTTGATAAGGCAGTCAAGCCAACTCACCTGGGACAGAGCAGTCTCTTCAATAAATGGTGCCTAGAGAACTGGATATCCATATGCAAAAGAATGAAAGAAGACCCATCTCTCACACCCTATACAAAAGTTAACTCAAAATGGATCAAAGATCTAAACATTAGGTCTAAGACCATAAAACAGTTAGAGGAAAATGTTGGGAGATATCTTATGGATCTTACAACTGGAGGCGGTTTTATGGACCTTAAACCTAAAGCAAGAGCACTGAAGAAGGAAATAAATAAATGGGAACTCCTCAAAATTAAACACTTTTGTGCATCAAAGAACTTCATCAAGAAAGTAGAAAGACAGCCTTCACAATGGGAGACAATATTTGGAAATGATATATCAGATAAAGGTCTAGTATCCAGAATTTATAAAGAGATTGTTCATCTCAACAACAAAAAGACAGCCAACCCAATTACAAAATGGGAAAAAGACTTGAACAGACACCTCTCAGAAGAGGAAATACGGATGGCCAAGAGGCACATGAAGAGATGCTCAATGTCCCTGGCCATTAGAGAAATGCAAATCAAAACCACAATGAGATATCATCTCACACCCACCAGAATGGCCATTATCAACAAAACAGAAAATGACAAGTGCTGGAGAGGATGCGGAGAAAGAGGCACACTTATCCACTGTTGGTGGGAATGTCAAAGGGTGCAACCACTGTGGAAGGCAGTTTGGCGGTTCCTCAAAAGCTGAATATAGAATTGTCATACGACCCAGCAATACCATTGCTAGGTATCTACTCAAAGGACTTAAGGGCAAAGACACAAACGGACATTTGCACACCAATGTTTATAGCAGCATTATTTACAATTGCAAAGAGATGGAAACAGCCAAAATCTCCATCAACAGAAGAGTGGCTAAACAAACTGTGGTATATACATATGATGGAATATTATGCAGCTTTAAGACAAGATAAACTTATGAACCATGTAATAACATGGATGGACCTAGAGAATATTATGCTGAGTGAATCCAGCCAAAAACTAAAGGACAAATACTGTATGGTCCCAGTGATGTGAACGGACATTCAAGAATAAACTTGAAATATGTCATTGGTAACAGAGTTCAGCAGGAGTTAGAAACAGGGTAAGACAATGGGTAATTGAAGCTGAAGGGATACAGACTGTGCAACAGGACTAGTTACAAAAACTCAAAAATGGACAGCACAATAATACCTAATTGTAAAGTAATCATGTTAAAACACTGAATGAAGCTGCATCTGAGCTATAGGTTTTTGTTTTGTTTTGTGTTGTTTTGTTTTGATTTTACTATTATTACTTTTATTTTTTTCTCTATATTAACATTCTATATCTTTTTCGGTTATGTTGCTAGTTCTTCTAAACCAATGCAAATGTACTAAGAAATGATGATCATGCATCTATGTGATGATGTTAAGAATTAATGATTGCATGTGTAGAATGGTATGATCTCTAAATGTTGGGTTAATTTCTTTTTTTCCGTTAATTTAAAAAAAAAAAAGAGAAGGGATAATTGGAGATGAAGGGATACAGACTGTACAACGGGACTGGATATAAAAACTCAGAAATGGACAGCACAATACTACCCAATTGTAATGCAATTATGTTAAAACACTGAATGAAGCTGCATGTGAGGTATAGGTTTTTTGTTTTTGTTTTTTTTTCTTTCTATTATTGTTTTAATTCTTATTCTGTTGTCTTTTTATTTCTTTTTCTAAATTGATGCAAATGTACTAAGAAATGATGAATATGCAACTATGTGATGTTATTAAGAATTACTGATTGTACATGTAGATTGGAATGATTTCTAATTGTTTTGTTAATTCTTTTTTTAATTAATAAAAAAAAACAATAAAACACACACACAAAAAAATACTAAAAGAGAAAAACTGCCAACCAAGACTCCTATATCCAGCAAAATTATCCTTCAAAAATGAGGGAGAAATTAAAACATTCGCAGACAAAAAGTCACTGAAAGAATTTGTGACCAAGAGACCAGCTCTGCAAGAAATACTAAAGGGAGCACTAGAGTCAGATACAAAAAGACAGAAGAGAGAGATATGGAAAAGAGTGTAGAAAGAAGGAAAATCAGATATGATATATATAATACAAAAGGCAAAATGTTAGAGGAAAATATTATCCAAACAGTAATAACACTAAATGTCAATGGACTGAATTCCCCAATCAAAATACATAGATTGGCAGAATGGATTAAAAAACAGGATCCTTCTATATGCTGTCTACAGGAAACACATCTTAGACACAAAGATAAACATAGGTTGAAAGTGAAAGGTTGGGAAAAGATATTTCATGCAAATAACAACCAGAAAAGAGCAGGAGTGGCTATACTAATATCCAACAAATTAGACTTCAAATGTAAAACAGTTAAAAGAGACAAAGAAGGACACTATATATTAATAAAAGGAACAATTAAACAAGAAGACATAACAATCATAAATATTTACGCACCGAATCAGAATGCCCCAAAATACGTGAGGAATATACTGCAAACACTGAAAAGGGAAATAGACTCATATACCATAATAGTTGGAGACTTCAACTCACCACTCTCATCAATGGACAGAACATCTAGACAGAGGATCAATAAAGAAATAGAGAATCTGAATATTACTATAAATGAACTAGACTTAATAGACATTTATAGGACATTACATCCCACAACAGCAGGATACACATTTTTCTCAAGTGCTCATGGATCATTCTCAAAGATAGACCATATGCTGGGTCACAAAGCAAGTCTTAACAAATTTAAAAAGATTGAAATTTTACACAACACTTTCTCGGACCATAAAGGAATGATGTTGGAAATCAATAATAGGCAGAGTGCCAGAAAATTCACAAATACGTGGAGGCTCAACAACACACTCCTAAACAACGACTGGGTCAAAGAAGAAATTGCTAGAGAAATTATCAAATACCTCGAGGCGAATGAAAATGAAAACACAACATATCAAAACTTATGGGACGCAGCAAAGGCAGTGCTAAGAGGGAAATTTATTGCTCTAAATGCCTATATCAGAAAAGAAGAAAAGGCAAAAATTCAGGAATTAACTATCCATTTGGAAGAACTGGAGAAAGAACAGCAAGCTAACCCCAAAGCAAGCAAAAGGAAACAAATAACAAAGATTAGAGCACAAATAAATGCAATTGAAAACATGAAAACAATAGAGAAAATCAATAAGGCCAGAAGTTGGTTCTATGAGAAAATCAATAAGATTGATGGGCCCTTAGCAAGATTGACAAAAAGAAGAAGAGAGAGGATGCAAATAAATAAGATCAGAAATGGAAGAGGAGACATAACTACTGACCTCACAGAAATAAAGGAGGTAATAACAGGATACTATGAACAACTTTACGCTAATAAATACAACAATTTAGAGGAAATGGACGGGTTCCTGGAAAGACATGAACAACCAACTTTGACTCAAGAAGACATAGATGACCTCAACAAACCAATCACAAGTAAAGAAATTGAATTAGTCATTCAAAAGCTTCCTAAAAAGAAAAGTCCAGGACCAGACGGCTTCACATGTGAATTCTATCAAACATTCCAGAAAGAATTAGTACCAACTCTCCTCAAACTCTTCAAAAAAATCGAAGTGGAGGGAAAACTACCTAATTCATTCTATGACGCCAACATTACCCTCATACCAAAACCAGGCAAAGATATTACAAGAAAAGAAAACTACAGGCCGATCTCTCTAATGAATATAGATGCAAAAATCCTCAATAAAATTCTAGCAAATCGTATCCAACAACACATTAAAAGAATTATTCATCATGACCAAGTAGGATTCATCCCAGGTATGCAAGGATGGTTCAACATAAGACAATCAATTAATGTAATACACCATATCAACAAATCAAAGCAGAAAAATCACATGATCATCTCAATTGATGCAGAGAAGGCATTCGACAAGATTCAACATCCTTTCCTGTTGAAAACACTTCAAAGGATAGGAATACAAGGGAACTTCCTTAAAATGATAGAGGGAATATATGAAAAACCCACAGCTAATATCATCCTTAATGGGGAAAAATTGAAAACGTTCCCCCTAAGATCAGGAACAAGACAAGGATGTCCACTATCACCACTATTATTCAACATTGTGTTGGAGGTTCTAGCCAGAGCAATTAGACAAGAAAAAGAAATACAAGGCATCAAAATTGGAAAGGAAGAAGTAAAACTATCACTGTTTGCAGACGATATGATACTATACATCGAAAACCCGGAAAAATCCACAACTAAACTACTAGAGCTAATAAATGAGTACAGCAAAGTAGCAGGTTACAAGATCAACATTCAAAAATCTGTAGCATTTCTATACACTAGTAATGAACAAGCTGAGGGGGAAATCAAGAAACGAATCCCATTTACAATTGCAACTAAAAGAATAAAATACCTAGGAATAAATTTAACTAAAGAGACAAAAAACCTATATAAAGAAAACTACAAAAAACTGCTAAAAGAAATCACAGAA